>NW_026844361.1:2492690-3098390 GCF_029955315.1 Cylas formicarius | reverse complement strand
GCTAGTTGAACAACAAATTTTAGTTAATTGGGGTATCGGTCCTGATGAGGGCTCAAATAAAAGGCTTTTGTGCTACACCAAGCTTTCGAAAATGTTTATTTTCTTCTTCAGGGGCTACAATATGAAAGCGGCTCTTAGTTATTTAATACTAAAGTCTTATAGTTAAAGTACTTACTGCTACAGTGCCATTATAGGCCAACACCAAACTCATCCGGATAACAGAAAGAATCAAATACGACCGTTAATTATTATAACCGAGGGCAGCCATCTAGACGAAATTGTTATTACATTTTATTTAAACGAATTTTACTTCATCCGCAAAACGCAAATGATGGAAAGGTTTTATTAGTATGGCCACCGCCAGCCGTCCAGTTTTTTTCCCTTCTTTTTTTTCCCCTTTTTGTTACCTCCTTTTTGCTTACAAGGCCCTAATGTATAGAGGCTTGGGACTATTTTTCTAAATTATAATTACATTGTGACGACACTATTATCAGCAAACGCAATTCGATTGACGGTTGGTTGTAAAGTTAAGACATTAGAGTAGATCACACTGAGGCCATCAATGTCAGATCTTTTATTGACCGATTTCGGTTCCAAGAAAATCTCCACCATTTCCAAAGTTGCTCTTTTGTTGTAGTTGCTTTCTTTATGGAGAATTTTTGTTTCAACAAAGTTAACATCGTGATCCATTTGGTTAGAGTGTGTTGCTAATGAACAGGTGTTCTTATTGAGTCTGCAATCACTCTTGTGTGACGTAATTCTATCTTTAAGTACTCGCGATGTCTGTCCTATGTATACCTGATCACACTGATTACAGGGGATGCTATAAATTACTTCTGAATTCTTTTGTACCTCATCCTTATCTTTTAGTTTGCTAAAGACACTCCCCAATGTTTTTGTTTGTTTATATGCTATCTTAATATTTGTTTGTGCTCTCAGAATTTTTGTGAGTGTGGTCGTTAATTCTTTAATGTATGGCAATGAAAAATAAAAACATCTCTGATCGTCCATTCCTGGGCTATCTGAGTGGACGACCGTGTTCCGCGGGTTTGGAGCTCTTAGTGGGGTCGTGCTATATAACAATTTTTTAGTTAACCTACTTGGGTATGAGTTGTTAATCAGCATGTCGTAAAGCTTATTAAGATTTTTTTGTCTTAGTGATGGGTGAGAAATCCTCTCGATTCGTGTCTTTAATGCTATGACCAAATTTATTTTTGTTTTCGTTGTATGGTAAGAGTGGAAATTCATATATCTCCCCGAACTGGTCGGTTTTATGTACCAATCTAATATAATTTTGTTATCGTTGTTCCGGATCACTTTAGTGTCCAGAAATGGTACGCTTTTATCAATTTCCTCCTCTACTGTAAATTGTATGTGTGCATCATAGCTGTTAAACACTGTGAGCGTTTCCCTCACGCAACTTTCAGGTATGGAAGTAATTATATCATCCACATATTTTTTCAGAAATGGTAACTGAAACGACAGCTTATCTACGCACACCTCAAGTAGGTCATCCATAACGTATTGAGCTAATATTGGAGAAATGATGGCACCCATCGGTGTACCTAATTTTTGTTTGTAAAATTCATTGTTAAATCTAAAATACGTTGTATCAAAGACAAACTGAAGTATCTTCAGGAAACTAATTTGTGACAAATCAGTGTGGTTTCTAATTCTGTTCCAATGTTTTTTTATACTTTTTTCTACCAAATTATATGGAATATTACTAAATAAAGAGACGACATCCAAGCTCACAAGAACATACTTATTAGGTAATTGTTTGTCATTGATGAATGAAGAAAACTCAAATGAATCACCTGTGAAATAATCATTATTCTTATTATATGCTTTGGTTAAAACCTGAGTCAACAATGAAGCCAGTTTACTGTTCGGAGCATTAATTGATGAAATTATCGGTCTTAAGGACAATTGGACAATTCAATACCAGGTTGAATAACAAATTAATTAATTTAGAAATATCACTCACTATTTCAACTATCAATCGTATTGAAAAATCACTGAAACAAGTAAGAGAGAAAGTTTTGACATTGATTCCGAATTTGGTAAAAGACAACAAGGGTCATGTGATAAAAAATTCAAAACCATCAAAAAAAAGAACATAAACAAATTTCAAAACTTGAAGTCGCAACAGCATCACTTAACAATCAAAACACAAGATAATTGGGTTAAGAATATTTCAGAGGTTGAGGTCCCGGATGATGTCTTGAGGTTTCTCTCTTTAGGTTCGAAATTTTCCGTGCCACCAAGATGCAATGAAATCTCAGTCAAACGTTTAATTGCTGATGTAGAAACTATAATTAAAGTTGTACCAGAGAACGCAAAAAATACTGTAAGAGCTAAGTTTACTAATGTATTGACTAATTTTTTAAAACAACCGGCAAAGCGCAGCTATATAGACATTTTGTTAAAAAAGACAAAAAAATTTTTTAAGGATCACGCTGAGTTGGTCGTTTCTAGGGCCGATAAAGGGAATGTGACAGTTATTATGTCTAAAGATACATTCAAAAATCAAACGAAATTCTGATGGATCGGACCTATTACGAGCGTCTCAGATGCGATCCTACATCTACTTACCAACAAAAAGCTAACAAACTTGTCAAATCATTAAAAGATCAAAAACAATTAACAAATGAGGTAGCCAAAACTTTAAATATATATAATCAAACTTGTCCTAAATTTTATGGCTTACCCAAAATACATAAACCCCAATTGTCCTTAAGACCGATAATTTCATCAATTAATGCTCCGAACAGTAAACTGGCTTCATTGTTGACTCAGGTTTTAACCAAAGCATATAATAAGAATAATGATTATTTCACAGGTGATTCATTTGAGTTTTCTTCATTTATCAATGACAAACAATTACCTAATAAGTATGTTCTTGTGAGCTTGGATGTCGTCTCTTTATTTAGTAATATTCCATATAATTTGGTAGAAAAAAGTATAAAAAAACATTGGAACAGAATTAAAAACCACACTGATTTGTCACAAATTAGTTTCCTGAAGATACTTCAGTTTGTCTTTGATACAACGTATTTTAGATTTAACAATGAATTTTACAAACAAAAATTAGGTACACCGATGGGTGCCATCATTTCTCCAATATTAGCTCAATACGTTATGGATGACCTACTTGAGGTGTGCGTAGATAAGCTGTCGTTTCAGTTACCATTTCTGAAAAAATATGTGGATGATATAATTACTTCCATACCTGAAAGTTGCGTGAGGGAAACGCTCACAGTGTTTAACAGCTATGATGCACACATACAATTTACAGTAGAGGAGGAAATTGATAAAAGCGTACCATTTCTGGACACTAAAGTGATCCGGAACAACGATAACAAAATTATATTAGATTGGTACATAAAACCGACCAGTTCGGGGAGATATATGAATTTCCACTCTTACCATACAACGAAAACAAAAATAAATTTGGTCATAGCATTAAAGACACGAATCGAGAGGATTTCTCACCCATCACTAAGACAAAAAAATCTTAATAAGCTTTACGACATGCTGATTAACAACTCATACCCAAGTAGGTTAACTAAAAAATTGTTATATAGCACGACCCCACTAAGAGCTCCAAACCCGCGGAACACGGTCGTCCACTCAGATAGCCCAGGAATGGACGATCAGAGATGTTTTTATTTTTCATTGCCATACATTAAAGAATTAACGACCACACTCACAAAAATTCTGAGAGCACAAACAAATATTAAGATAGCATATAAACAAACAAAAACATTGGGGAGTGTCTTTAGCAAACTAAAAGATAAGGATGAGGTACAAAAGAATTCAGAAGTAATTTATAGCATCCCCTGTAATCAGTGTGATCAGGTATACATAGGACAGACATCGCGAGTACTTAAAGATAGAATTACGTCACACAAGAGTGATTGCAGACTCAATAAGAACACCTGTTCATTAGCAACACACTCTAACCAAATGGATCACGATGTTAACTTTGTTGAAACAAAAATTCTCCATAAAGAAAGCAACTACAACAAAAGAGCAACTTTGGAAATGGTGGAGATTTTCTTGGAACCGAAATCGGTCAATAAAAGATCTGACATTGATGGCCTCAGTGTGATCTACTCTAATGTCTTAACTTTACAACCAACCGTCAATCGAATTGCGTTTGCTGATAATAGTGTCGTCACAATGTAATTATAATTTAGAAAAATAGTCCCAAGCCTCTATACATTAGGGCCTTGTAAGCAAAAAGGAGGTAACAAAAAGGGGAAAAAAAAGAAGGGAAAAAAACTGGACGGCTGGCGGTGGCCATACTAATAAAACCTTTCCATCATTTGCGTTTTGCGGATGAAGTAAAATTCGTTTAAATAAAATGTAATAACAATTTCGTCTAGATGGCTGCCCTCGGTTATAATAATTAACGGTCGTATTTGATTCTTTCTGTTATCCGGATGAGTTTGGTGTTGGCCTATAATGGCACTGTAGCAGTAAGTACTTTAACTATAAGACTTTAGTATTAAATAACTAAGAGCCGCTTTCATATTGTAGCCCCTGAAGAAGAAAATAAACATTTTCGAAAGCTTGGTGTAGCACAAAAGCCTTTTATTTGAGCCCTCATCAGGACCGATACCCCAATTAACTAAAATTTGTTATATATATATATATATATATATATATATATATATATATATATATATATATATATATATATATATATATATATATATATATATATATATATATATATATATATAGATATTTGTGTGTGTGTGTGTGTGTGTGTGTGTGTGTGTGTGTGTGTGTGTGTGTGTGTGTGTGTGTGTTACGTATCCTACCCATATACAGTATGTCCTCGGACAAAATAGGTAAAGGGGTCAAATAGAAAATAAAAATAAAAAGTGAATTATAAGTTTTGGTTGTCTTTCCATTTGGTGTCATTTTCGGATTTTGGCAATGTAATGGGTTATTCGCCATTTTTTCTCTTATGTCAAGGGCGGCGAACCTAATCCAATTGCTTTACTTTCTATCCAAGGAAATTGAGTCATTTGTGTCTATGTATTTCTATCAAAATCCTAAAAATTGGACTTGAAGGCAAGACTATTGCCAGAGAACATTCTCGGGATTGCTCGGTTTATGTTTGTATGAATAAGGCTACGTAGGAATGAGTGAAAAAATGAAATTATTATTAAAAAAGTGATGTGTTGATCAAATGCTTTTCAAAATTCAATTCACCTGCGTATCTTCATGGATAAAACTTTATAACAAAGAATATTTCTAATCCAAAATGACAGCAAAAATCGCCATTGTAATATTAGGAAAAATATATTTAAAGGAAAACGTTTTGCATATTGTACATTGAATTAAAGAAAAGGGGATACAATTTTATAGTTCAAAAACTTCCTCTCCATACTTCTATTTGACGTCGAAGTTATTTTCGGGTCTTTGATATGTCAGTTGCTTAAGAAGCCCTCAAATTCTCAAATCCGGCTCCTAGGCGACCATATTCAAGAGTCAATTATTCAAACATTTACTTTTTTAAAATATTAATTTACCACGTGGGTTTCTTGTCTCACGGATCCAAGCCACTTCGGACATTTCCGGGACGTTTGGGAATAGTATATTATGCAACAAGTGTTTAATAAACGAGTGACTTAAAAAGTTTACCAAACGTGTCGCATACTATACTTTTTCTACGATCTTTAGTTTTTGGGTACATTTTTCACATGAGCCTCAAAATTGACAAACGTCAAAATTCAAGCGGAGCTCCCAAACCCGGTAATATCCCGGAAATGTCCGAAGTGGCTCGGATCCGTGGGACAAGAAACTCACGTGGTAAAGTGAGGCTTCCAGCATGCTAGACCAGTTTACAATTAGGTATTTTACAGAAGGGAGTAGACAAACACTTTAAGTCACTCGTTTATTAAACACTCGCTCCGCTGGGTTCCGCTCGTGCCAAATAAATTCGCCACTCAGATGCCGTTTACCACACTTGTTGCCTAATATACTATTGGGTTTAAATCGAAATATTTAAACTGTAAATTTTTGGCTACTTTTGGTTAATTTTACTTTACTCTTTAGAATTTTTTTTATTTTTGTATTTTTTCTTACCCTGTAACAAAAAACAAACGTTAGTTATTGCGAACCTTATTTTTAAACTTATTTTTATTAAGTATGTTGTTTTTCGAATTTTTCAGTGTGTATACTATTTATCCTTTTGTCTACTCCATCCGTGGACATCGTGTACTCGTATACAAGGTACTAAGTACAAGGTAAATATAGAATATAGAGGCCCTAGTTGGGGTAAAATTGTCGCACCTCACAGAAAACGAATAATAATCGGTTTTTACCGGTAATTAAACGCCTTTTAATTTGATATATTAATTAAATCCTGACGTCAAACTTTTCAAAATTTTCCAAATTAATCAAAAACACGTTCGATTCTCGAAGCGTTCTTTCATATAATTGAAAGTCTCTTTTCTTCCTAAAAAAACAAACTGGAAAGCCATTTTTTAATAATACTTGTGCTGTAACCTTCTTGCTGGTCTGAGACGTTTTAAGATACATAGGGTGTCCCGATATTAGTGGGTCAAATTATAACAGCATATTCTACACTGTATGCTATATGTCTACATGCCCTAAAAAAAATGGACCTAAAATTGGCTTTTAATAACTTTGGAAAAAATTTTGGCATGACAAATTTTGGATAAAGGTGTAACTTTTTTGTGGCTTGACTTTTAGATTTTTTTCGAATAAAATCGGAAAAATATATATATATATATATATATATATATATATATATATATATATATATATATATATATATATATATATATATATATATATATATATATATATATATATATATATATATATATATATATATATATATATATATATATATATATATATAAATTACTATTACGAGTGGACAAATAGCCTACTAGTGAACCATCAAATGAAAATTAGCAAATAACCTATCATTCCGGCTTCAGGACCTAATAGATATGCTAAAGAGTACATTTTCTTGTCACTAAACGCAACTTTTCCGATTTTACAAAAACAAAGTCAAAAAGTCAATCAACAAAAAAAAGTTATTGCAGCTGTTGTTACACGCATCCCTGTGCCAAAATTTGACATTTATAATTTTAGAATCAGATTCAGCACGCCAAAATTACTACATTTCAAAACTTTGCATCATCAGATTTCGGAAATATTAATAAAAAACCATTTTCACATACATTCCTTTTATGATCCGTGATTCCGTTAGGGACGTTTCTCGACATATATTTATTTATAAAACTAGGGTTTACTTTGGACGTAGAATATGTTGTTATAGTTTTCGAATTAATTTCGGGACATCCTGTGTAGCCTAAACTGATAGAAATTTAACCATTTAACCAAAACAAACCAATAATATCGTGGATGTCTGAGACGCATTATTTTATGCGTCGTTTTTCCGTTATGCGTGTAGAACCTTTTACATGGATTTAAATGTTGGTCCCATGGGACATCTTATCTTCAGAGAATGTGCAGTGAGTTTGCATAGATGATTCACGAAAATTCAGAGTATACTTGTGTTATAGGTGGAACACAAATACGGTTGGGTATGTTCCAGGTACAGGGTGGTCCATTAAAAAAATTGAAAACAAATAACACTTTCCCAATGCAACTTTTTCTCCCCTACAAATTGGCATTATTAAGTTTTAAGTATGACGTTTCGGTTTTGTGAGCGCATCATCAACTTATTTTTTTTAAATACAGACCTGCACTTTTTATTTCGTCATTCTGCAGAAATACATGTCGCACTCAACGATATGCCAAACAATAGCTGCTCCCTAAAATTGATAATATAGCAAAATTTACACAAAAAAATAAGGGGATTATGAAACAAACAATTATGTCAAACAGTGGACCTTACGATGACCGGAAAGCCAGATATAAATCCACTGGATTACTTCATATGAGAGTATATAAAAAATCGTTTTCATCGTGAGATCCCGTATGACATACATGAACTACTGCTTAATTTAGTTCGAGTAATCAGAGATATTAGTGCTCGGTTCATTCAACGTGCAATATTAAAATTGTAAAGGCTTCAGGCTACACAGTCCACAAAGCATAGAGGAGTGCATTGCTTTTCCTTTGGCTCCGGCGGACCACTATACAACTTTCGTAAAATGAATGTTATTTTATTATGTGCACACCCTGTATGAAGTGTCTTTCACGGTCGCCGAAACTCAAAATCATGGCAAACTTTGGTAAATATAAAAATTTGTACCATTCATAGCGATTTACAATAATATTTGTATTCAAATCAGAAAATTGTAGCTGTCAACCAACTTTACGACACTGTTTAAACCAAATTATTCCATCTTTTGACGTTTTTCATTTACGACCAATAATTTACCCACAAAAACGGAAACTTTTAGGATTTTTTTCCCAAAAACAACAAAAATATTCGAATGAGAAGTTATAGCCCTGGATGTCCCCGTTTCTCACGCTTTTATCAAATATCTCGAGCAGCGTATTTGATACACAAAAAATGTAAATACAAAAATTGTAGCTCTTGATGCAGCCTATAATACGGTTTGAACCAATTAGCGATATTTTCAACAAATGTTGATTTGCGGCAAATGATTTACTCTGAAAAAGAACAATTTTCAATTCTTGAAATCAAAGTAATAGTATCGGATATTCCGCGTTCTATGGTTTAGGAATTTTGGCGATTAGGTTAATAATTTTCAAGAATAGTATATTATGCAACAAGTGTTGTTGTGTGCGAGTTTATTTGACACGAACGGAGCGAGTGTTTAATAAACGAGTGAGTTAAAAAGTTTACCGAACGTGTTGCATACTATACTTTTTCTACGACAATTAGTTTTTGCGTATATTTTCGCAAAACACGAATACATTCACTGACATGACTGTCAGAATTGACAAACGTCAAAATTCTAAGCGTGGGAAATATCTCCGAAAACATCCGATTGCTCCCATACCCGTGCGGTAAAATCCCGGAAATGTCCGAAGTGGCTCGGATTCGTGGGAAACGAAACTGACGTGGTAAAGTGACGATTCCCGCACGCTAGATTGGTGCGTAATTAGGTATTTTACAGGCGGTAGTAGAAAAAATATTTTTTCTCTCGGAGACAAAATAACCCAAAAAAAATTTTCAAGAATTTTAAAATATATTTCGCGATATTCGATGGCACCTGGTTTCAGCAGTTTAAATATGGGTGTAGACTTCTACTATTTGGTAAATTGGAAGTAGATAGCTTCAAATTTAAGACACTTGCTACATTTCTTAATATAGCACGGAATATCTTAAACAAACTGTACAATAAGTGAAAATCTTAAATACAAAAGTTTTAGCTGTCCATACGGGCTATATGACCATGTAAAAGAAACTGACAACTGAAATCCAGCCTTCTAGTTATGATCCATTACCCCAATTGCCAGTTTTTTGCGAATACCAGGCACATCCTCTAGATTTTTGAAAATTATGAAGAATAATTGTTTATAGCACTCGATCTTTTCGTTCAAGAAATTTTTCGATTGCATAAACAATTTTCGAGAATTGACTTGTTCATTGGAGCCTTGTAAACGCGATTTTTATTTTTTTTTAAAATACTTCCCGATCTCCTAGCCCTGTCAGGGGACCAAAACGCCATTTGCTTGCCACATTTAAAGTCGATGTCCAAAAAACAGTCGAGGTTTGACCGCGGTCATTTTTACATATCCTGCGCTTCCAGCGGACTGTTGAAAAGGGGCAAAATTTGAACTGCCTAGCTCACACCGTTCGGAAGTTATTGTGTAAAATGTCCAAGAACGGAGAACAAACAGAAAAATTTTTTTTTCAACGCTGCTCGTTTTTGTACGTATGGCGGTCCTCTAGGAACTACCGTTACCGAGATCTCTCAAAGAATCGATTTCATCGATTTTGCGAAAGTAACAAATACCCCAAGGCGGTTCCACTTGATAATGCTTTTCTTTCGTGGCCACCTTATTTTTTGAATAAATTTGATTTTAGTGTCAGTTATTATTGTTTAGTAAATCATTGATGATGCATGGAGTTTTTCAGATTGACCAGCTCATTAAGAATATTAAAATACAGGTATAAACATCGATTTTGCTAGTCATTAAATATGCTTCATTATGGTTAATTTTAGGAACTAACGTATGTATGTTAATGTGCGCTACAATTATTTGATTAGCCATTGAGGGATGCAAGATACGTTCCTATATATTATGTTAAAATACAGTTCAAAAAATTGAAAAAAGAAATCTTCCAAAAAACCTGCCACAGGCTACTGTAATACTATTTACAAATAATCTGGATTCTTTCAGTTAAGCTTCGAACAAGTCAACAATGGACGATTGACGAAACGTCAGGAAGTTCTATTTATCAACAACCGACAAAGGAGGAACCTAGAAGATTTGTAAATACAAATGAAAAAAGAAGAAAGAAAAAAAGTTTTAACAATTAACCTAATTAATGTGCATGGATATTTGTAATGGTCACACATATATTCCTGGATTATAATTCCTAAGAATATCAGTGTGCTATGTGGGGCACGCCAATGGCGAGAATTCGGCATCGACCAATCACAGAGGACGGCGTTTATTCTGTCACGTAGGCGTTTCGGTGGAGCACGCGGCCTGCATCGCGGTCTGACATAACATGCGAGCGTGCCCCGGCTAAAAAAATGTAAACACAACAAACTGCTATTCGTAATTTCGGCGCGTTCGTCAAACCGTCCGCAATTGCCGCCATGTTGTAGCTTTGCCTTGGCGTAGATCAAGTGCGCGTTGTTTACTGTCCATTAATCGACTGCGATTGCATAATAGGCCGTTCGGACGCATCTGGAACGTTCCAGACGCAAAAAGACCCAATTAGCGTTGAAGGGCTTCAATAGGTTCCTTAATCAATTGCGTAACGGCGTTTGAAATGGGATTACAGGGCGTTGGTGGTCGCAGAAAAAGCCAAGGACTTCGCAAAATTATATATTTAACTAAGAACCGTTTGACACTGGACAATATTTTAACTTAAATTGTAAAAAAATTGGTTGCGCGCGCATTTTTAGTCAAATTGCGTACAATAAAATAGAACACGTCCTAAATTCTTGCATAAAATTGACTGAACATGCGCAATTCCAAATTCCGATTGTTTTGTTAATGAGGTTATGTTTGTTTAGCTTGATTTTGCGGGCTTTGGTTCAATTCAAATAGTTAATTTTCAAATATCTTGTTGATGTGTAGTTATGAAATTATGTCGTGGTCTCAGCAGCAAGTAAAAATGCTTATCGCCCTTGTTTATATGCAGTGAAAAGTACAGAATACAAAAACAAACATGCTAGAAATAGTGCACTTGACCAAATTCATTCAGAACTGATTCATTGATTGATTGATTGATTCTCAGCCTGTAAAATCAACATATACAGCAGTTACTCCCAGTTAAAAGTCTAACTCCAAATTTAGTTACGAACAATATGCGGAAAAGAAAAAGATGTGACAATACTGAGGATGAGACTATTAAAAGCGCTAATAAAGTACAGCTATTGCAGCACCTGCAACTGTCACCCACCAGAACAAACCTAAAATCCGCTCAGAAAGTGAAATATTTGGTGAATATGTTAACAGCACTTGCGGAGGACGAGGAATTCTTTTTAGATACTCAACACGTTATTCACAATGTTTTACATGGTGCTAGGAAACAAATGATTGCAAAAAGGAATACATAATAAAAATTGTAATTTATATAAGCAAAACATTTATTGAATAAAAACGTTTACATATTATGTTTCTGAATAATATTATGCTGTCATTCCGCACTCCCTGAACTATTAAAAACATTTTTAAATTCTTCCCGTATAAATTGTGCAGACACCACCTTTCTGTTACTTCCTTGCTGTGGAAGCTTTTCGAACGAATTTGCTAAAATTTCATCTTGAGATATCTCTGTGTAATTTTTCCAGTTTTCTGTAGCCAGGTAATTATGAAGACCGACACATGTTAAAGTAATTATTTCAACTTTTTCTCCATTTAAATTAATGCGGTTTAAAAGAATTCTGAATCTATTACGTTACAGTAAATTATTTTGTATTTTGCATCTGCCATGGCCAAAAGAACAATGGAGTGATCACCCTTATAATGGGTGTTTTTTTTTCGATGTACAAAACTTTAAGTTGGCATTACTGTTCAAGATGGCGACCGATTTAACAGCTGTCAAGTGATTTATTCTCAGTTTGGTTTGGCAGTCCATCATCAATAGACTCATGCCTGAACAGCGCTTGCAAATAGTGCAATTTTATTTCCAAAATAATGGTTCTGTGCGGAATATGTATCGCGCACTACGTCCATTTTATCGTCGACAAAATTGTCCATCAGAGCAGTTAATTCGATTAACCATGGAACGTTTTCGCACCAAGTTTACTCTTATTGATAACTCGCATCCCCAGAGACGCCGTACGATGCGTACAGAAGAAGCTATTGCTGCTGTAGAGCTTAGCATTGAGGAAGACCCTAATGAGTCCATCCGCCATTGAGCACAGGAATTGGATCTGTGTCCATCCACTTTATGGAAGATTTTGCGGAAGGATCTTGGTTTACGTGCTTCCAAAATCCAACTCGTGCAAGAATTGAAGCCAAACGATCATCAAGTAATGCGTCGAATGGGTCCAAAACGAGATTGCCGTTGTTCCCGATTTTCATAAGCGAATTTTGTTTAGCGATGAAGCCCACTTCTGGTTGAATGGCTACGTCAACAAACAAAACTGCCGCATTTGGAGCGAAGCTAATCCTCAAGTGTATGTCGAAATATCTTTACATCCAGAAAAACTGACTGTTTGGTGCGCTTTATGGCTGGTGAAATCATTGGTCCGTACTTTTTCAAAAACGATGATGGCCAGAACGTTACAGTCAATGGTAATCGGTATAGAGCTATGATTACTAACTCTTTCGTTCCTGAATTGCATAACCATGATGTAGTTTCAACAAGACCGTGCAACATGTCACACAGCTCGTGCCACAATCGATTTATTGAAAGACACGTTTGGTGACCGCCTAATTTCACGTTTTGGACCTGTGAATTGGCATCCAAGATCTTGTGATTTAACACCGCTTGACTACTTTCTGTGGAGCTATGTAAAGTCATTGATCTATGCGGATAAGCCACAAACGCTTGACCATTTGCAAGACAACATTCGCCGTGTTATTGCCGATATACGGCCACAAATGTTGGAAAAAGTCATCGAAAATTGGGCGTCCAGATTGGATTACCTCCGCGCCAGCCGTGGCAGTCATATGCCAGAAATCATATTTAAAATGTAATGCCACAAGATTATCTTTCGGATAAATACAATTCATGTCAATCGAATAATCCATCGTTATTGCAACTTAAAGTTCTATACATCGAAAAAAATCACCCCTTAGTTATAGTAATACGATCCTGCCGAAATAGGTGCTCTAAATTTTATATGTCGTCCATCTAAAGCCTCAATGCAACTAGGAAACTGCCATAATGCGGCAAATTCTTCGGCTATACGCAACCAGCCCTTTCGATCTGGTGTTTACAAAAACAGAAAACGTAGGTACTTTACCATATAATAGATGTGTGATCTGATTGCACATTTTTTTTATTATACTGGTCGTTTCAAAATTCATATAAAATATTGCTAGATACTGAATGTGGAAAAACCCTGTATATTGGCACTTAAATATTCTGTTTTTTTATATGACGTTCCACCAAATTCAGCAACTTTTCAAATGATGTTTTATTCATTATTAGAAAGTTTTTGTATGATAAAGGATCTTTATGAAGCAACTCTTCATTTAACATGGTTAAAATGCCTTTTCCTTCGACCCTTCTACCTATCCATTTCCTTTGCCAGTTTCTCTTTCTTTTTATATTATTATTTCCACGATTCTTATTCCTCTTTTTTAGGCTTAATATAAATGAAAGAACACTGTCAAACGGTTCTAAGTCCATGTATACAGACTGATCTAAATTAACTCTTTGTCATTGGTCACTTTGATATGAGTAGAGATATACTGCCTACGATGGTGAAAACAGAAAAACAATTGAATGTAGGGTTAAGAAAATGTACTCTTTTTAAATGAAACACCCTGTATACGTTTTGCTCTAACGTTCATAAATCACCAACAGAACAAAAATGGACATATGCAATATTAGTCTATGAAAATAACCGAATTATCAGCGCTTTTTTCTTTTATACTAAGCTATGAGAAATAAAACTCCATTTTCCTTTTATTGGTTTATTTGAGCTTGAGAAACATGTAAAGAAAGTAAAAAAATAAACAAAAACCCTAATTAACTTATGTTGGATTATTAAAGTTATTTTAAAAGTGTTCAAAAGCAGCACCTCGTACTTTTACGTTTTTGTGCACGTTTTTCTATTTAGCGAATTGCCTTCAGTATTGTTCTACCATCCATCTGTTTTATTTTTTCTTTTATCGCAGCCTTCATAAACTCAACGTGTTGGTATCTTTCCTTATAAATTTAGTCCTTTAAATAAATCTACAAAGTAGAAATCAAGTGGGGTTATATCTGCTGAGCTCGGTGATTTGTTTTGGTGGCAAAAGTTAACTTATCAATGACAAAAAAGTCTTCTTTCTGCATCCCATGCTAAAATCACCCGAGCTAGTCGGAATTTATTTATTTTTTAATCCTTTGGACAGTATTAAAGGATACGCTAGAGTCTTTGACTATGTCTCGAATAGAATAGTCACGATATGTTGCAAAATATCCAAGAATACCAATTTCCACCGGCCTTAATTTTCAATTGAGTGATGTCTCACAATTGCACAAAAGATTTTATCCCACGTATCACACGTAAAGTTAGGTCTTAATGATTTCATAAGTAGGCATGATTTATTTAACATTAATATTAATAAGTATTTTCAATAGAACACAAACCTAAAGGACGACCTCGCAAGAAGTCAGATGTTTTGTGAAAATTGCCTACTGTGTGTCCTTTAGAAAGAAAAAGTCAGAAAAGTTTTCGTTAATGTAATTATCACTTGAACAACTTACAAGTTCGATGCCAAAGAAAATCATAATAGAAACGATTTACAATACACAATTACACTGGCGTCCAAAATGGCGTCCATTTCCATCAAGGTCTTCTTAGCAATTGGTAAGTGTAAGACGAAGAAATCTAAAGGCGAAAAATCAGGGGATCAGATCAGATCATTTATATATAATAAATACCACTTATCACGATGCAATAAAAATGGAGCCTTACAAAGCTATGTTCGGTCAGCAGGCCGAAAGTAGGCCAAGATTTAAGGTACCACAAGAATTGCTGCAATTTCTAATGGCATAACAGAAAAATGAAGATGAAGAAATTGAAAACACAGTACCGGAAGCGAATATACCAGTAATTATTACGGAAGGTTCAATTAATAACCAAGAGGTTACAAAAGCCACTTCTTTCAAGTTTGATGCTGCTTTTGATGGAATATTAGAAAGAAATGATTGTGAAGTACTACAAGAACACAATGGGGTTAAGGAGAACACAGAACTTTATTTACCGCTTCGTGAAGAAAATGAGAATAAAGCACCCATTTTAACGGTACTTGTTTCAAAGGGTCGTCCAAGCATTGCTATAAACAGTCAACACGAGCATCCGGTATTAAATTGAGAAACGTGACTTATACAAATATTTTACGTGCTAAAAAAATGACTGATTTATCCAATAAAAAACTGGAATCATTCAACGTTGGAGATAATGTGCTACTAAGTAAATAACAAATGACTCAATCAATTTTTAAGGTTCCATACCCAAAGGGTAAAATGGGTACCGTATTACTAAGACTCCTCTAGCTGTCCGTCTGTCTCCAGGCTCCATCTCATGAACCGTGAGAGTAAACAGTTGAAATTTTTACGGATAACGAATCTATGTTGCTGCTATAGGAACATTAACTAAAAACAGAAAAACTGCGGCACGTGTAGCCATAATTGCTAATTGTGCTGTTAACTCCACATTGCTCTTGAATCGTAATAGCTAGACCGTTGAAATTTTCACAGATAATTTCCGCTATAAACAACAAATTCTAAAAACAGAAAAATTGGCGCCAGCGGGCACCAAAAAACAAGATTTTTTTGAGAAAAAAAGTTTCTTTGCATGGTACAAGAGTTTCGCATCCTGCGCAAGTCCGATTCGCACTTGTCCAGTTTATTCGATAGAGGAAGAGGCGACCCAGCTATTCCCATTGGAATAGTTTTGGCAGAAAAAGAGGGAAATTTTAAAGTTAAAGGCGCAAAGCATGGCATTGTAGATGCCTGGTTAGAAAGGAATTCTCTGCAGTCAACGTAATTCAAAAAATTGATATTAAACAACGTGCCTAATTATGAAACAAATATAGAACGCTTGGCCGTAAAGGTTCAGTTGGTTTTGGACAAGGATATAATCGCTGTAATTGTTCCAGAATGTACCATTCAAAAAGGTGCAAATGTGTAAAAACTAACTATTTGTGCAATTCAGCTTGTCATGCTGGAAGAAGCTGTAATAATCATTAATTTTTTTATATATAAAAATCTAATGCCTATATGGGTAGAAAGAAATTTTTTTAAATTTTTTTAGTAAAATTTTGAGAGCTATATTCTTTTATCTTTTATTAAATAGTTTTTTATGAATCGATCTTCTGGAAGGAGGAAAAAGTCCTTTACGGAACATGTTTGTAACTCGGTATCCCGGTTTTACCCGGTTGCTAAGGCAAAAACCTCACCTTCTGCTAAAACTTTTGCTTATTCTTTGAAATAGACAAAATAAAACTAGAGAATTGCCCATTACATGAAATGTGCAAAATTGCTGCCTTTTTCATAAATTCGGCAAAAAATTGCTGAATACAAGCAATCGGCAATTACGCAAAGCTAATGGTTCTCAGACGAGTCAACATTCAGCACTAACGTTTTCTCAGCACTTGAGATAGTAGAATAATAGTCCGGGAGCCCTGGACCTTTTTTTTTGGAAATGATAGCAACAAGCTAATTCTTCGGAAATCGTTTCATTTCATCAAGACGCCCAACCTTTTCCTCTACGAAAATTGTTGTAGCAGGTAGCTAACTATACGCGCAGGTATAAAATCATGTCAATTTAGTTACCATACCAAAATGATCAGCAACAGTTTACTTTTTAGCTAAATCTATAGATATTGAAATATATAATTTGAAATTAAATTTGGCCTACAAACAAATAGGTTTGTTATAGGGTGGCCACCCCTCAAAGTTGTATCTATTATTTACTTATAAAAAGTGATGAGCAACATGTTAATTTTTTTACTGTAGCTTGTTAATAATTACATGCATTAAAAAGTTTTGTTTACTTGGCTTGTCAACACGTGTTAATTAATTTTCTTTTATAACATTTAAGTGTGAAAGTGATAATGAGGTGTTTTCTTTGTAATACACTCCGTGATAAACATAATTATCATGAAAAAAAGAGACGATAAAAAAAATTACTAAAGACATTTATCTCGCGTGTAAAAAGTATCTAAACGCTCGAAAGCATCATAACCACAAATATAATAATGCTGAATTGCCTGACCATTGAGATGACGATGTAATAGGCTACCACTCTTGTTGTTACAAGGAGTTTAGAGTAAAAGCTAAATATTTATGTTATGAAAGGTAATTTTATGCTTTATTTTTTAAGTAAATGCAAAATGAAAATGTTGTTTTTTTTCATTTTTGTTTTGTCGTTTAAGTGAAAAGAAAAAAAATAGTAAAATGAGTGATTGTTTTATGAATAACGACATATTTTTTTCATAATATTCATGGATTAAAAATTTTTGATAATGACAATTAATATTCATAAAAAATATGAAAAAAAAAAGTTGATTTCTTAAATTACAAATAATAATGAAACAACTTAATTAAACTCATTTGTATAAAACAGCATCTTAGATGATGGCTGTAGGAATATTTAAAGAACAAAAAAAAAGTTAATCGCTCAACTAAATTTATAGGTTAGACCGTAATTTAGAGGTTAAGCAGGAATAATATTCAAGAGTCGAACTTGCAACCAATTTTTCGTCGGACTAGCGAAATCGACCTATTTTTATGTAGGAAATTAATTGATTTAGATAGAAAATGCCATAAAGTTTCATTTAATTTTGGTACCCTACAGTTGCTGATGAATAACGTATTATCGTGTAGGACTGAAAAATTCTACTAGTTTATTTGTAGGGCAATGTGATCATTTGTTTATAAAAATTATTAGCAAGCTACAATAAAAAATTTAGCATGTTGCTCATCACTTTTTATAAGTAAATAATAGATACAACTTTGAGGGGGTGGCCACCCTATGCCAGACCTATTTGTTTGTAGGCCAAATTTAATTTCAAAATATATATTTCAATATCTATAGATTTAGCTAAAAACTAAACTGTTGCTGATCATTTTGCTATGGTAACTAAATTGACATGATTTTATACCTGCGTGTATAGTTAGCTATCTGATACAACAATTTTCATAGAGGAAAAGGTTGGGCGTCTTGATAAAATGAAACGATTGCCAAAGAATTAGCTTGTTGCTTATCCTTTTGAAAAAAGGTCCAGGGCTCCCGGATTATAATGAAAATCTGGAGGTTAAAATTGCGAACCACCAATACTTCAAAAAAGTGAAGGTGTGATATGGCCGCCTATTAGGCTGTACACTTTATATTTAAAGATGTAAGAAAGAGCACTTTGCTGATTAGCAAGAATGACTTTTTTTCTAATTTACAACTTTATTGGACAAAGTCGAAATTTTTTGAATTTCACTGTTCGCAAAGATCTTCAAAGTTACGTCATACGTATAAAAAACAATCCATCACTGGTAACAGCACCGTCAAAATTATAGACGCATTTTTTTCTATATGGCTCAACGCGGGTTGATGCTCTCTGTTATTTGCATTCGTCCTGCACGATGCGATCTAAACCGGAGACCAATAAGATAAAGATAAAAACTGCAGTCGTAAATATTATAGGTATACCATCTATCTCTACCTTCAAAGGTGAGTTAAACGAAAACATTGTAAATATTAATCACCCGCGTTCGATAAGGTTAGGAAATCAGCCTCCAGGCCGATTTTCGGTAATTAGGTGAGCGTTTTAGGTATGGTCTGTTCATAAATATAAGAAAGTGACCAATTGCTTTTGAATGGGATTATCCAAGGATGATCATTAAAATACAATGCAACAAGATTATTACCTAAAGTTACGGAATTTAAATTCAGGTAAAATTGTGGTCCGTAATAGAAAATAATTTTTGACCTACCTGTGTTTAATATTCTTTAGTTGGGTATACTACCTAGTTTAAGTTTAATCATTCTTATTTCGTGCATAATATATGTGTTGAATCGTGTGCGAATTATGCAAAATATGTGCGAGTCTAGTGTATCTTAGGAGATGCTCCCGCCCAAATGTAGAAAACACTATTCTATTGAGACTAAGGAAGTTATAAACAATGTTTATTTGACTCTCATTCAACGTGGTCCCAGCAAGCAAGCATTTTTAGAAGAAACGGCCACATTGACGAAAATTCCAACATAGAAAATTGTGAACCATTTCAGCGAGGAAAAAAAGAAGCAAGCAGACATTTTCTCTAGTGTAGATGAGTGATCAAGATATAATACAAAAATTGACAAAAGGCAAGTTTTAATGGAATCTTTTAGAATTCAGAAATGGCGACTGGAATATCTAGAAAAAATTAGGATTTACGGAGAACAACAAAGGCCAATTATTTACTTGGATGAAACCTGGTTCGACACTTATGATACCCCGGAAAAGGGTTGGGTTGACTCAACTGATAAGTGTAAAACAAACGCGCCGTCAAAAAGAGGTAAAAGAATAACTATTTTGCATGCTGGCTCTAAAGATGGTTGAATTCCAAATGGACTTTCTCTGTCTGAGAAAAATATTAAAAATTCTTCTTTGGATTACTATGAAGACACCACAGCTGATTTATTTGAAAATTGGTTTAAAAACAAACTAGTTTCAAACATTAATCCTAATAGCGTAATTATAATGGACAATGCAAGTTATCACAGTAGACAATGGACTAAAACCCGTTCCTCAGGTGACACAAAAGCAACAATCCAAAACTACATATATAATAACGACATTTATTTTCACGAAGATTATACCAAAAAGCAATTAATTGAGGTTCTACAAAGCTTGAACCTACAAAAGGAATAGGCTTGTGATAATTATGCAAAAAATCTAGGGCATACAGTTTCAAGGCTTCCAAATTACCACTGTACATTTAATCTCATTGAACATGTTTGGCACCAACTGAAATCTGCCATTCGTCGTAACAATGTTTTTCCCCGTGTTAACTCCATTGTCCTCAAACTTATAGAAACCGAAGTTTTCAACATCCCTTCACAAAGTTGGGAAAATTCTGTTAAACATATAGAAAAAGCAGAACAATCGTATATCCATATTACAAATATAGAACAAATAATAATTAGAACAGGCTATGATAGCGATAGTGATGCTGAATGTGAATAATTTTAGGTAATTTAAGTTGGTAATAAAAATAATTTGTCATTTTATTTTAGATTTAAACATAAATACATACATAAATAAATAAACATTGTTTAGAATCTTTCCTAACAAAACCCCAAGTAATTAAATTCTAAGCAAAGTACGGTCCTGTTCGGTCATATTTCATTCTTCAGCTTGCCCTTGTCTTTCCTTAATTCGTATCAGTTAGTCACTTTCTTATATCTATGAACAGACTTTATACTATCTACCTCTCTCTACCTTCAAAGTTGAGGACACGCGTCCGATAAGGTGACGAAATTGACCTCCAGGCCGATTTTCGGTAATTAGATGAGCGTTTTAGGTAATTTTCCAAGATCATCGTCACTCACCAGCGTCGTTCTGTTTATCTCAACTTTGTTTCTTAAAACGTAGCGGCGGCATGGCCCGTTCGTGCTTCCGAAGCAATTGCAATATTCTACAGGGACGCCCAAGAAAAAACGTAAAAGTTATGTCGTCCGTGGCCGTCGCCCGCTACGTTCCTGGTCTGTGCCCTGAACTGATCGAGTTTGTGGGCGTTTCTGCTAGTTGTAACCGTGCGCTTGGAAAAACGGCTTCGAGGCATCGCACTAGCTTGACTAGATTTGAGCGACCGCGGTGTACTATAATCACGTGGAACAAATTATTGTTTTGTGGTGTGGCGAGGCGATAACACGAGTTTTTGTAATTTCTAATCGAGTTACATAATTATATCAACAATAATTAGACAAACCTGTTGCTAAGCGCTGCAACGTCCAATAAATTAACGATTTTTCCATCGTACAACATATTTTTCTTAAATAATGCGAAGCAGACCACGATGTTCGTTCGTTACTGCGATAATTGCAGTCGCCAGTGCAACGACGTGATTATTAATTTTTTTTATGATTAATATGCAAATAAGAATGTTTTTTTAAGTATTTATTCGCCTAATATCCCCAATTAGTCAAAAATAAACAGGCCGCCTCATTATACCAAATACATAACCTAAAATGATAAAAATCGAATGTACAGGGTGAGTCAACGAGAGAGCATTATCTCATGAGAAAAAAAGCTACTGTTTACAACACTTCTGGACTTCCTGCGGCGATTATGGTTGAGTTGAACTTGCTGATGTTTCGCCAGTGAAACAGTTTCAGTTAAGCTTTGAAGAAGCCAACAGGAACGTCAGCGAGTTCGACTCAACAACAACCGACGCAGGAGGAATCAAGAAGTTTTGTAAATAATACAAACATTCCCAGGATGCACAATTTTAAATTATTTTAAAGTATATGAAGGGTGATTCAATAAGGGGTTCCACATTAAAATAATAAAAAAAACTCGGAAAAATATAAAAATATACATTTTTATTGGCCATTTTAGATTAGTGTATTACAATTAGGTATGAAAGATGGCGCTATTCAATTCCGGTTCTATGCCGGCTATTTCGGGTCTAATCTCCTGTTTCAGCTCTGGAATAGTGTTTGGTTTATTTCTATACACTCTGCTTTTTAGATACCCAAAAAAAAAATCTAGGGGAGTAAGATCACATGATCGCGGCGGCCAATTGATATCGCCGTTACGTGAGATAATGCGACCAGGAAACTTGCCCCGCAGCAATTGCATCGTTTCTCTGGATGTGTGACAAGTGGCTCCATCCTGTTGGAACCACAAATCTTCAATGTCCATACCTTCCAATTGCTCCCAGAAAAAATCAGATATCATGTTTCGATAGCGAACACCATTAACCGTAACAGCGTTCTCCGCATTATCCTCGAAAAAAAAAAAGGGCCAATTATTCCTCCGCACCAAACAGTCACTTTTTGAGGATGAATTGCTTTTTAAACAATCTCTCTTGGATTTTCTATTCCCCAAATACGAGCATTGTGTTTGTTTACAAAGCCACCAACGTGAAAATGTGCCTCATCGCTAAAGATGATTTTCGTTGAAAAATGAACCCCTCGTTCTTGTATCCATTCTGCAAAGACGCGGCGCTCTGATGATCTCGAGGTTTCAACTCCTGAGTTATTTGGACTTTATATGGGTGTAGATGCAAGTCTTTTGTTAAAATTCGCTGTGTGGTTGAATACGTAAAGCCCACTTGCTGCGATCGATGACGAATCGATGTGTTTAGATCTTCTGCTACACTTTCGCGAACAATGGCTATATTTTGATATGACCGAGCACGCTGAGGGACTTTGATGTTAGTTACAGATCCAGTGTGCTCAAATTTTTGAACCACATTCCAAATTGTCCTCTCAGAAGGTCGACTTTGAGCGCCGAAAAATTCACGTAGAGCCCGAAATGCATTTTTTCTTGATCGACCATTTTCATAATAGGCTTGCACAATTTTTACATGTTGTTTAGTCGTATATTGCTAAATGACTATTTTTTTTATGTTTTGAGGTTAGAAATATTATATGATAATAAACAAATACAGTGGCGTTTCAAAAATATTTCAGATTGTAATGTGGAAACTCTTATTGAATCACCCGTTAGTATACTAACCAAAACATACATTTCTTGTAAAATAGCAAATTCATTTTGAAATTCTTTAAATTTTTTTATTAATAATACCTACCTAATATACCTAAACCTAATAGTTTTTTAAAATTAAAAAAAAAGTACTAGTTTTCACGCTTTTTGTATATTAGTGAATTTGAATTAGACGCTACAAAATAAATGAATATATTTGGATCATTTTATATTGGAAAATCTCGATTTTCTTTAATGGAACACCATATACCGGGTTATTTCTGAACATAACATTGGAAATCCCATGCAAATTTTTACGTGTCCAAATATTGCCTTCCCTGTACATTTTATATCAAAGTTGTGATATAATTTCTTGAAGAGGTATGTCTAACTCATGTGCCGAGTTTGAATAAATTCAGTTCAGTTCAAAATCTTCAGTTATTGAATTAAATATGATGACAAAATTGGCAATATGACGGCAGAAAAAAGGTCAAGACAAACACCAACGAATATTTTCCATGACACTACTTCCAAAACTTGACGACGAGAAGCTGGACAATGACATATCAAATAGAGGTTGGTTTACAATAAAAACATGTAGTTATAACGGTATATTTTTCTTAGGATCTAACTCATACTCGGTTCTTAGGACCCCCTTGTCCCTTAAAGCGTTCTTGGAATAAATTTCATTTAAATGACGGTTTAAGCAACAAGGAAGCTTCCAGAGACGACTATAAATTTGTCCTTCAAGTCTTTTATTAAAAATTACAACTTTTAAATTTACCATTTTCTCATAACTTTTGAAACCAATGAAATAATGAAGTTTGAAAATTGTTGTTATTGAAACATTGGACTAAATCTATAATACATATATCCGGTCGGAGTAAAACGAGACGGCAGTAGTTTTTTTTATCAGCTCGGCAGGTTATCCCAAAGGTCTCGTCGTCTAACAAACCTTTCGGGGTTATCAGACCTAGAGGAACACGCGTGCATCTCGTGGTCGACACGTGAGACGTGCAAGCCCAGATCAAAAACGACCGCAGAAAACAGTGAAAATGACTAAAATTAAATCCCGCTCATCCGTTCTTACTTCGAAGACGCGCAGCAACCAGTATGACCGAGAATCGCTATAATTGCGAATAATAATAGGCCGGAGTACCAAGTAGCCGCTTATTAGGTCTAAATAAACGGTTCTCGGTAGAAATAAATCCTAAAAAAGGATATAGCGAGTCTCGAGCGCGGGTATAAAAATCAATCTAACGCACGTACGATTAGGGATGAGACTAATTCGCCGGATCTGAAAAAACGATCGGCTACACAATGTAATGTACTCTTCCACGCGGCATGTAAATTCAAGTCGTTACGCAACCCAAACAAATAAATAATGCGTCTATCTAAGCGTCTAGCCCGAATTTTCTTATCGATCATATTTATAGTGTCGTCTGCGTATGTCTGTAAACAAGACGATATCTTTTTACTAGGATTTAGACGAGTTGTCGTCCCAAAAACGTAATTTTCCATAATCAGTGACGCCAAAGAACAAGTTTCGGCATTTGCCAACCATTTACTATTCGTTACAGCTGGCCACATTAAGCGAGGTACCTTTTATTTATGTTAACGACGTTTGGAGTTATCTTTATATTTCTGTCGCAGTTTCAAAAAACTATTCCAATATACTGATGTACTGGTTATAAACAGAAAATCCTACAGTTTAGCAGCAGCACATATAAAAAAGCAAAATTGTGGTCATATAAAACTCTCCAATCCAAGAGAATTTTACAATGATTTGAAAATATACATTAACGAATATACTTTTTAATATTTAATTTAATAATTTAAGGGATTTAATGTCACAGCAATAGCAATATTATATGCCAAAACAACGTGTTTATTTTAGGTACATCAGTGGTAGGCGCTTTAAAATTATCATGAAAAGAGTATCACTTTTGACAGTGGTATAGAAATATTTGGTAACAGGGGGTTAGAAATTTTATAAAGAACTGTGGTTACGCCAACCAACAATTTTGGTATCTATGGCCCTTCTATTACTCTTAATGCAGTTTAAAATGCTGAATAGCAACTCACTCGAAAAACTTTTTCCACGAGACAACATCATCAACTAACCAAAACTAGATTGTTACTTGAAGTGGTAGAATCCCAGTAATATAGGCAATTTATTTTAAAACTGAAGTTTCCATATACCTGCTTGACATATAAATATAGAAACTTTTGAAGCGACGTTGAAAAAATATATGCGCCTGCGCGGCCGTGTGAAATCTCGTTTTAAAAAAATATGACCTAGCGGCGTTCAGCAGCCAACATGGCCGCTGACAGTTCGTCAATTCGACAGGTTTTTGGTGCAAATGAAAGATTTTTACGGCACTAATGTCTCAAAATATGCCTCTTTAAAAGTTATGGGAAAAGTAGTTAAGGGTGTGGAGATCACCATTTAGAAAGAAAATGGCGCAAAGTTCAGGTTAGTGGGTAAAATTTAGAGGCATGCGCGGAAAAAATTTACTTTCTCTGCGAAAATATTATAGCCGTCCGAGGCGCATCGATTTTTACCGTAGTTACCTAATATGCTCAATTCGATAAGGAAACTTTCAATAACAAATTATGGTAATTTTTTCATATGTTTGATAAGATAGTTGAAGAAATGAAAGTTAGATAACACTAATCCGTTTATTTAACTTTTCAACTGCTTATAATTGGGGACAGCCTATTTAACATGGTCTCATCTAAAGTCATTTTGCTGTTGAGTCTAGCACTAAGGGCGACAGCTTCTGGGAAGCCGCTGTCCGCACAGTACTGTATACAGTCTATGGCGCTAGAGGGGGCAGAGTGGGCCATACAGTGATCAACAAATAGAGACAAAGCTTCAAACTTAGGCACACCGACTACTTTGGTGTGATCTTTAATTAACTTGTTCATTATGTGTTGAGCTATTGTAAAATCATTATTTGCGAGAACCAATACCATGATGTTGCCCAGCATCTCTCCTGTGACAGTAAGGTTTGTTCTCTCAGGGTTTTGGTTTTCAATATTTTCATATATGTTCTTAGCTATGTTACTGAAAGCGATCGCCAAATCGGTGCCCACCTGGGGTGAATTTTCAACCATTATATTCAACACTAGGGTGATCAGCTTTTCTCGGTTGACTTGATCGAAAATAGTCATATCAGACCACAGTTTGGGGATATACTCTATTGAAGCGTTGAGTTCCACTTGCCTTAACAGTTCTTCCATAACACTGGGTTCAGGAACATAGATGTTTGGTACTAGTTTATTGTAGACATTTTCCATGAACTCATTCAGTGGCTGGTTAGTCATTAAAACTGTGAAGTAATGCCTGTAGTAGGTGGACTCTCTATAAGAGTCTCCTATAAGGTTATAGTTGTTTCCAAGGTGTAGCAATTTGTTTACTCTCTCTGCAAGATGGGCGTCTCTTAAATGGTTATTGCAAATGTCCATAGCGGCCACAAAGAAACTCGTGTCATCCATATCTCTGATTTCATGCTTCTTATTGTCTACCTGTTCCATAACATCATACAGGACGGTACTGACTGAACGCCGGTCTCCATAGAACGTGTTTATTATGAAATAATATGAACCCAAGGATGGCTCTATTTCTAAATTTTTAAATTCCCTCAAAGTCTTCAGAATATTTTCTTTAACCGCTCGGTGAGTGGTCATTCCGCTTAAGACAAATAAAACCGCATTTAGAGTGCCTAGATTCGGCTTTAAGTTGGCTTGGTTCATGCTCCTGAGCAGGTCAGTGACATGGGTCCACCTCATATCATAACCCTCCTTGAAAAATTTGGAGATTCTTATCAAAGAATTGTAAGTGTCTGTGTTCAGAGTGTAGCCCTTATTTCTAGCCTCTTCGAAATAATGCCAAGCCCTCGTGGACTGAGAATACTTTGCCATGCCTTGAATTAGAGCTGCGTAAGCCTCCTCGTCTGGTTCTTTAAGTTTTGCGAATACTTCTTCCGCCGGTCCGCCATCTTTCCAAAGCTTTTTTTGACCTTTGACACTCTGTCTGAACCACCTTTCTTCGAGCCATTCCTCATCAATATCGTCCTGGCTATTGTAATAACAAAGTAATTCCAACAGAGCCTGCGTCGATTTCGCCGATATATCCGCGTTCCTTTCCTGCAAAATCTTGTAAATAAGCAGCGAATCTGATACTTGATTTTTTTCCATTGCGTCCGTTAAGTCCTGTTCTGCTAGTTCGCTATTTTCATCATACACCACTTTGGGGAAGAAACGCTCTATTGGTGGATCGCATTCTCGGTGGTTAAACACATCCGGATGTTGTCTACGTACCCAATGCGCCGCCTTTCTCCCGGCGTTTTTGGCTAAAGCGAACGCACGCTTACCAACATTGGACATGGGTAATAGATAAGGGTCGTCGTGGTATTTGTAGTGAGCGGCCGTCGGATCTCTGCTAATCGTCGCTTCCAGAGCACGTAAAATATCGGTAGGCCCGCGCTGGATCCTCTTAGGAATCTCGATTTTATCCATTTCCGACGAAAAGGCCTGTTTCCTCAGTAAATTCGTACATGTCGTCACTTGCTTAAGGGACGGCGCTTTTCTAGCAAGTGTTCTTGATGGTATCATACCCGAAATTTAAAATTTAAATGAAAATTGTAGTAATAAGAGTTACTCTTGTACACATAACCAAAATTCCTCTTCTTAAAGTTAGGTTCATTATAATGTATTACGAGACCTCTGACGGACAAAAATATGACTGTAGTTGGGAATAGTATTATTTTTGTGTGAAGTTCATGTTTCCGTTGTACTTTTTCAGTGCCTTTACGGATTCAGCAGAGTGTTCAACGTTAAAGGAAAAATTTACCAGTTTCAAAACAAATTGCTCTGCTTATGGACGTTACTTAAGTGGTGAATAACAATTATTGCTGGTAATAGTGCGATTTATAAAGTATTCAATTTTATGAATAATTTGCCTTTTAATTTTGCTAGTTTGAGGGCATAGCGTTAAAGTGTTACAGGTTTCTCCATTGCACTTTAAACACGACCGATGGTAACAGAGTCATTAATAATGCTTTATTATCGCTTACGCAGGTTGAATGAGGCCAAAGGTTCTAAGGTAACATGTAAACATGTTAAGTAAAGTGAAGTAAAACGGTCACGTGTTTAGTATTAGCAGCACCACTTTTCCTAAATGGTTATTACAATTTTTTAATAGTTTGTCGTTGGCCGAATGACTCAAGAACAGTTGAACAGCAGGAAAAAAGAAGATGCACATAAAGCTAACCAACTCAATTTAAACAAAACAATTCTTTTGGCTACCTAGTAAAGTATTTTATGGATACAATTTCATAATCAGTTCTATACAATGATATGAAATTTAAGAAATTAATAGCACAATACATAATATTTCATAAAAAATAACTATAAAGTGAACCAAAAAAAGAAAATGCATATCAGCCCGCTGCACATTCAGGGTCCTATTGTAATTGTTCCTCTTCACACAAGGCAGAAAAGGACTAGAATGTGCGAAAGAAATATAAATGGCACCACAGATTACTGAGTGGGGGAGAACTCGGTAGGCACCATAATCCGGCAATGCATTTCCCTGATCAAAGGAACAGTGTAAGCTACACATTCATCCCATCCAGGAGATCGCCAAGCACTCTCTCTAGTTTCTTTCCTCTTCAGAAGGTCTTCATAGCCTACAAAATAATAATGTACCAAAAAATACATCAAGTGGAGTAACTTCTTACACCAAATATGATGAACATTATATAGACGACCGATCTGGGAGAAAAAGCCAGCAAATGGTTCATCATTGTTCTTTCTGTGGTTTATAGCCCGTGCCCAGTTGTTGCCCCATTCTATCATTGTACCTGCAAACATAAGGGGTCACAAAAAAAACACCAACTATGCTTAAAGACGATTTACCTGGCTTTAAAGCATAGCTACGAATTTCATAGATATTTTTAGGCTCGCGGGCTACAATTTGCGGCCAATAGCTGAAAGCTAAAAGATATTGTAAGTGCCTAGACCTTACCAATTTCCCTTGGTCCAGTAAAAGCTTTTGAAATTCCTAAAATATTCTTTTTCAAGGCATTAAGTATTCAATAATATGTAACTACTTACCACACTATTGGCAGTAATTTCATTATAGGAGTCAATTTTATCAAAACCACCTACAAACTTCCACAAATGCAATGCCTGATCCTGATCTCCAACATTTACCGTCCAACTTCCTACAAGGTTTACTGAGGAACTCAGATCTTCCTGAGTATTGATCCAGTCTAGAACATTTTTCCTAAAACAGTTAAAACAAAAATAGCCTAAAACTACTCGAATTTAAAATAACTTGTGGAGAGTTTTCAATTT
The DNA here is from genome assembly GCF_029955315.1 of Cylas formicarius. Taxonomy (NCBI): domain Eukaryota; kingdom Metazoa; phylum Arthropoda; class Insecta; order Coleoptera; family Brentidae; genus Cylas; species Cylas formicarius. Next base: position 3,069,050 of record NW_026844361.1, on the reverse strand, counting down.
ATTTTGACTTACACATTTTTTAGGTAATTATTCTTTGAGTCGGCTCTGAAATTATGGGTTTGGAGAGCATAGACAATTTCTTTGTCACTCAACATACGACTGTGACTCTCTTTCGTAGGTTCGATTTTTCTGACGAATATTTTCGATAGCCATGCATCATTTTTTGGCGACGAGGTAGAAATATTTCTAAAAAATGCTTTACGTAACTTAATTGCGGAGTACGGAAATTTCTTTACGCATTTTTGTGTAAACGTACACAGCGTAGAGAACCGATGTAAAATTACCTTAAATTTTGAGATATCCTGTTAAAAAATCTTATAGAGTTGGCCATATTTTGACGATTTTCACTTTTTTCCCTTTTTCACCAAAGCCAACTTATTTTTAATTTATTAATGTCATAGAGGTTACCCCAAAACCGGTTACATCACAGTATCAAAACGAACTTAACCCGGCCAAATTTATTTAATTATTTAAAACCATTGATTTATTAAATCTCACTCTGTGGAAATTATCTTCAAAATCATTTTGTTCTTTAGACTAAGAACTGAAACCTAAATTCAGTAACAAAATAATTTAAAATATGTTTTACTTTCGAGAGTCCATATAAACGCTGTGGTTTAAGATATTTTGCCAACTTCATAATTTTCAAATATTGTCCATGGAAATGGGAGCTTTAAACTCAAAAGAGAGTTTCGTAAATATTTTAATTTTAATCCATATGTTTTAAATGGGCTTTGGCCAATGTATTTTCTCTTTGGCCATTATTGTTAACCAAAAATGAAGAGGATCACGGAATAAAGATGAAAATTATGGAAGAATGATAAATCTTCAAATGTCATATGTCAGTTGTTTGTTTATGGTTATGTTTACAAATTACTTGGGCGGATCATTAAACCAATTTAATCAGTTTAAGTAGTCGGTCGGTCGCAAAATGGGTAAAATTAAATTTAAAACCCCTGTATAATTTCAATTTACCTTTTTTTTGTAGCGAATTCGGAAGTGGTAAAGCTGCAGCAGCACTTGGCGTTGCTGAAGCAGGAGTACTCAAAGTTGCAGAATAAGTATAGAGACTTGGAGAGTCGGTATACTTACATCGCCGCTACGAACGGAGATTCTGTGGACAGCGACATCAGCAATAGCTTTGCCTCTCGGCTAGTGAACACTATAAGCCAGCTGTACAATTCAGAATTGTACAGTGATATCAAAATTAAGGCTTTGGGTGGGTTCAAATTGTGACGATTCTCCGTTTATTAAAGTTATCGATATTTTAGATCGTGTAGTGCCCTGCCATAAGATTGTTTTGGCGTCCCGTTCGAAATTGTGGAACGAAGATGTGTTGAAAGACAGAAGTGAATTGGATTGGTCCGACATAGATCCAAATGTTGCAAACGCGATAATTCTCTGGCTTTATAAGGTAACCCCTCAATTTGCCTCCGAAATAAATTTGGAATTGAGGGAAATTTGGTTTTAGAGTGAAGTGCATTTAAAGTCTGCCGACTTAACCTTAAAACTTATAAAACAGGCATTCGACTTTAAGCTCAATAGCCTGATGGAAAGCTGCGAACAATACCTGATCAGTGTCGTTACTATACGAAGTTGCGTCAAGTTTTACAGCGTAGCGGAAGAGATTCAAGCCTCTAGTCTTAGAGAGTATTGCTCGGGCTTGATTTCAACGCATTGGGACGACTTGAATGCCTCTGACTTTGAGCACATGAGCGGACCTCTATTGTACCAAATGCTCAAAAGTAAAACCCAGTTGCCTCTGCATAGTGCCGTGAGGTTGCAGCGGGAGGACGTGGTGTTCCTGTGTCTCGTCGAGAACTCCCACAGGGTGAGTAAAAATGAGTTTTTGATATATATACATTTATTTATTGGTATTGGGCATTTTAACAGTAAATAGATAAGAGGGAAATATGTCATGTATTTTTTAAATGTTAGGTCCACATCTGTTAGGGGTAGTATCACAGATATAAAGAGTCTGGGTGCATACTTTTGCTAATAAAAACTCATTCTGGTCAATATCACAGACAAGATGGAACACGCGGCAATAAAAGTCAAACTGTAGCCACCGGACAGTCCGGCACCATTGCACAAGTTCCCTTTACAGTAACAGTATTCAATGGTGGATGTCCGGAGCCCCTTGTCGTTGATTTTGAAGCACCCTTCTTCGTACGGTTCCTCGATCCTCACTTCGGGGTGCCACTTGCCATTCTCGACCCTTTGGGTTTCTAGTTTTTGATATGCACAGTTGCGTTCAACGCCATTGATCAGTGCTGGAAATAAAAATACTGTTAATCTCGATCCGTAGTGTCTCTGGAGGGTAGTACCTGGTATTTTGGCACTGGTCACTTTTTTCATGCAGAATGTTGAGAAGGGACAGTCGACCATAAATTTATCCGAAAAATCGATGTCCTTGCATTTGTAAAGGGTCTCGTTCGAGAAGTGGATGTAGGGTGCTAGGATGCACTTGTAGCACTGTATAGCGCTTACTTTGGTAATGCCTGAAACAAACTTGAGTTTTAGTTTAGGTTAGTTATTATAAGTAATTATGTTTTTAGAAAAACAGTTGAATATAAAAGTTGTGGAGTTTAATGTGTAGATTTAATATTACACTCCTATTTATATATAAAAAATAACAAAAAGGATATACCAAGGTATACCAGAGTATATTTTTTTAAAATTGAAACCCTGTATTTTATTTCATAAAAAGAAAGATCATTTTATGCTGATTTCAAAAATATATAACATTTTATTGTTACTTTTTACATTAAGACCAAAATTAGTCAAATATAAAATCATTGCCTAGTTGGCCATGCATCATCACGGCGTTACGCCAACGCCAGCCACGTCTTTTGTTTAACTGTGACAGTTCTGACATATTTTAAATGTTATTTTTCAAAATCCGATAAGAGAATATTAAAAAAAAATCAAAATAAAGTTTGTTGTATATAAAATAGGGCCAGCCGCGAATATATGGAAATTCATATGTATATTTTTGCCAGTTTTTTTTTTATATAAGACGATAATTCAAATTTTTCATCAATTGAATTTTTATCTATTTTTGAACAATAATAAGATTCAAGATATGCCACAACTGTCATAACTAAACAAAAGCGAGGATTATATTTTTCTCAAATATAATTTTATGAAATTATATACAAGGTTAGCCATTTAAAAAAAAACTTTGATACAAATATAAATACAACTTTTGTATTAAACCTTTTTTCTAAAATAGAAAATAAAAAAGTTACAGGGGTTAAGCATTTTTTCTTAATTTCTTAATTATTACCGATTGGAATTTGACAATTTTGTCGTGTTTACTTTTTGAGTTGGCTATTCCGGGCCTTTGTTACTACCATTCTCTGTTGTAAAACCCGCATCACTTTAGAACGTGGAGAAATAGTCACTAACCATAAACTTCAGGGAAAATTTTAATGGTCTGTGTGATTTATATCTGTGTTTCAAATACGCATCTACCAAAACCGTTGTACTGTGTTGGTTAAACAACCATCGCCTTAATTGGCTATGCTTGGGTTAATGGAACTATCGAAATATCGAAGTATTTTCGTGTTATTAACAAAAATATTGAATCGTGCAATGAAGCGGAACGGAAATTGTTTTATTAGCCGGCGGCGCCTTAAACAACGCGGCGACCACAACAAGGCCAGCAAAATCGACTCTGATTGAATAAGAGCCGAAAACGGGGCCGATGGCCTCGTTAATTACGTGATTCGAGTGGTACCGCAGAAACTTTAGTTCGGTCGCGTAGATTCGACGCCATTTACATTGTAATTCCACCGACGAACCGGCAAAAACAATAAACGCCGAATAACCTGGGATCGATCAATGCCCGTAGCGAGTTTGACGACGATTCCATTTCGGGACAATTTTTGAATTTTGTTATGGACAGCCTATGGGTTGCCGACGGTCGGTCGTGACTCATCCCGCCGCGTTGCCGCGTCCGACGAAAATTCGGAAAAACGGGTGGGCGCGCGGAGGTCAAAATTCTGCACGAGATAGTGGCGAATATTTTTTTTAGGCAATTTATCGGCCTTTGGCTTTTGGTGGGCGGACGTTTTGCCCGATAATAATGAACGACAAATTTTCTGTCTTATCCGGCAATTACAGTGCTTTCGCAGATAAACTATTTCGACTTCTTGAATGCAGTAAAACTACCGCGTCGGTCCTATTGTTAACAAAACGACTCTTTAAAGAAGAAGGAAAATAACAGACCGTAGCGATTTATTTTTTTCGTCTTAGTCGTTCCATAGGTGTCTGTTTATCTTTTCTCTCTAACTTTTGCAAGGTCTGCCTGGTCTCCTTCATCCTTTCGATTGGCAAGCCATTTGTTTGTGTCACATGTCGCCGGTGTGTGTGGTACCAATAATATCCCTAACTCGTTCATTGGTTGGTTGTTGCTGCTAATTGCCTCCGTTGCTCTTAGAGATTTCTCATTTTTTCGTTAATTGGCCATATTTATGTTAGGACGCTCGTAACTATGGCGTTATATATTCTTCTCTTCTGATATGTCCTGCCTTGCCCATTTCTCTTTCCAATGCACCATTTTGTGTAATTATGATATTTGCAGGCGTCTGTTCGTTTAATTACTGTATTTTCAAATTTATAATTTCAGTGTTATAGAGATACTTAAGAGAAACAACACATATATATATATATATATATATATATATATATATATATATATATATATATATATATATATATACCAATAAGGGATTAATGACTATTCATTATGCCCAAATATCACTCCATTGTTTTTGTGCGTGGTTTTTCGTTTAATGCTGTAAAAGCTTAGGTAGTTGTTATGTTTTCTTTCAATTGTTCAATTATTTTTCATTTTTCAAGACTATTATTATGATTTTTATTTATGTTATTCTATATGGCAGTTCTGTGTTGCTATCGCTATCTTTACTTACATCAATTATGAGTTTAACAATACGTTTGAAAGTATTATGAGAATTTTCTACAGTAATAACCGAATTTTTCCAAATAGCCAGGGGCGTTTCATAAATTTGTGTTTTAAATTAAATCGACAATACTGGTACTAAAGGGGGAGAAGAATTTAATGTTTGTAAGAGAGACGGCATAAGTCGTGCATTAAATTCCTTTTATCGTGATGTTAATATCAGATATTAGCCATGGGAAAAGTGCGTTGTAACAATGCAACAATGTTAAAATTTTTGTACATAAGCTGTGGCCATTTTAGTGTGCAACATTTGGGACTTATTTCTACTAACTGCACAAATAAAATACTAATATTACCAAAAGTTGGTGCATGTTCCAGAACTATATTAGGTGCACTTAAAATATATGCAAGTCAAGGTAGGAGAAAAGATACAAAAAATGAACACGAGTAAAGTAGCATTATTTAAAAAAAAAATCAGCGAAATGTTAAGAAGAGCTGTTTAGAATTAAAAATTATGCTTTAATATCAGAAACAGGGCCTAACAAGATTAAAAAGTTTTTTGTTCGAAAAAACATTTTGTTAAAATAATTTTAAGTACTGTCACAATTGATTCAGAATCAAATCAATTTAAACATTTTTTGTTTAAATTCCATCGTATTTGTCAAATTCACTAAGATAATTAATATCACTTGAAAATTTTATAAAAATTGTTTTTAAGTTGCCAAAGCATATTAAGAAGTCGTCATTTAAATAGCAAAATTTTTATTTTAAATTTTTGGTAAAAAAAGTTATAAATTATTGTCGTCAATTGACAAACATAATATGTTACTGAAATAATCGCGGCTATTCATGATATAAAGAGACAAGACTTTGACACTATGACACTCTGATGACATTGACTGTTATTGTCAAATAATAATTGCTTGATTATTAAAAAAAAATATTTGAAATGTCTCTTTCGAGTAGAGTTCGTTCTAATATGTCGAGATAATTATAAACCAGTGCGTGAAGCAGAAGGTATCTTTAATGGACGACATACGTTAAAAAAATTCACTATTCAACTGTTAGTAAGATTTGAACTCATTTCAGACATGCAGGATCTTTATAGTGTAAATACAATAGGTATAAAGCTCTTCAAACAATATATAATGAAGAAAATCGATTAAAAGTACTTTAGGCCCACAGAAGATCTGGATTATATTAATGTCCGAGATGCTCTGTTAACAACATTTATTTGCACGTTTCAAGAGCGAGAATGATCTGCGGCACGTGCATGTGGATTCAAGGATCGGCATGATTACCATAAACACGTCCTTTTTGGCGCTAAATTCACGTCACAACTAGCGGTGTTGTTTCTTTTTCCTTATTAACAAAAAAAAGCCAATATCGTCAAAAAACAAATTAATTGCGCAAAAATTTAACTGGCGATCCGTATTTTTGCACTACGTACGCACTGTCATTACTGTATTATTATTGGAATTTTTAGTTAATTTGTGTTTTGAAGAACGTATTAACAATGATCTATGGTGACCTCCCCGTTCGCCAGATATCACTCCAATAGATTTTAGTTTATTCGACATGTAATAATCTTGAAGATCTTGAAAACTCAATAAGACTCCATTGCAGAAATATAACGCTAAATGTACTGAGATCAACCATTTTTTATGTTAGTACAATTACATGCATCGAACGAGAAGGCGGGCATACAGAAACGTGTCGATAATTTATTGTTAAGTAGTTTATTTTTTCTGCTTCTAAATATGTTGTTATTAATAATTTGTCAAATTTTTTTAAATTATCCAACATAGTTCATAATATTAATATTATTATTCATTTTAGTAATTTTTTTATGGTTATCTGAGATTTCATGTTTTTATTCATTAGTTGATTTTTGTAATATTTTTTATTTTGTAAGCATTTGTTGTACATTTAACGTGTATATTGAAATTTAAATTGTATGAGTGAATCGTTTTAATTGGTTGGACTGTCGATTTGAAACGGTCGCTTCTGATTGGCTGGCAAAGATCGGTAGGTCGGAACAAGATGGTGAAACAGGAATGTCGCATTTTTTCGATTTGCGTTTCAATTTTACACTAGCCTCATCCACTTTTTTGCACAAAAATTATGAATTATTACAATTTGAAATAAAAAAATTTGCTATTGAAATGACTATTGTAATTAGCAATTCTTGGCTGCTGAAAAAGAATTTTTATAAATTTTTCTATATCGTTGCAACAAACATAAAATTAGCGTTTCGTTAAAAAATTACGTTGAAATTGGAATAAAAAATTGCTAAAGTGATTGCTAAAATAACTCGTAATTCTAAACAACTTTTCTTAATAGCATTTTGATCAATTTTTTGAAATAAGGGTCCTACTCTGTATTCTGTTTCACTTGCAAATATGATTATGTCTCAAATTTTAGCAATATTAGTATCCTATTTGTTATTTTATGGGTAATGGTTAACGAAATATTAGCATTTTGTTAACATATATTTATCCACACTTTTGTCTAGATAAAAATATATTTATATGTATATCTAGCACTGGCAACATTGCCTTAACCTGTGCGTCGCTTTAAAATGGAAACAAAGCCATCTCTCTTGAATATGTATCTATGGTGGTATCGTCTGTTCATAGATATGAGAAAGTGACTAACTGATCCGAATTAAGGAAAGACCCGGGCAAACTGTAAGAATGAAATATGGCCGAACAGGTCCGTACTATGCTTAGAATTTAATTATTTGGGGTTTTGTTAGGAAAGATATTAAACAATATTTATTTATTTATGTATGTATTTATGTTTAAATCTAAAATAAAATTACAAATTATTTTTATTACCTACTTAAAATAATTAAAATTATTCACATAATATATTAGTATCACTATCGCTATCATCGTCTGTTCTAATTATTATTTGTTCTATATTATTTGCAATATGGATATACGATTGTTCTGCTTTTTCTATGTTTAAAACTTCGATTTCTGTATGCTTGAGGACATTGGAGTTAATACGGGGAAAAACGTTATTACGACGAATGGTAGATTTCAGTTGGTGCCAAACATGTTCAATGGGATTAAATATACAGTGGCAAGGTGGAACTGTATAACCTCAATTAATTGCTTTTTGGTATAATCTTCGTGAAAATAAATGTCGTTATTACATATGTAGTTTTGGATTATTGCTTTTGTGTCACATGAGGAAGGGGTTTTAGTCAACTGTATACTGTGATAACTTGCATTGTCCATTACAATGACGCTATTAGGAGGAATGTTTGGAACTAGTTTGTTTTTAAACCAACTTTTAAATAAATCAGCGGTGGTGTCTTCATGGTAATCCAGAGAAGAATCTTTAATATTTTTCGCAGACAGAGAGAGTCCATTTGGAATCCAACCATCTTTAGAGCCAGCAAGCAAAATAGTTATTCTTTTACTTCTTTTTGATGGCGCGTTTGTTTTACACTTATCAGTTGAGTCCACCAAACCCTTTTCCGGGGTATCATAAGTGTCGAACCAGATTTCATCCAAGTAAATAATTGGCCTTTGTTGTTCTCTATAAATCCTAATTTTTTCTAGATATTCCAGTCGCTATTTGCGAATTCTAAAAGATTCCATTAAAACTTAACTTTTGTCAATTTTTTTAAATCTAAAACCCATGTGTTTACACTTCCATAAGGTAATTCTGCCACACTTAACACCGGCAACAGCAGAGCGAGAAAGCCGCAACCACGACATATAATATTTAATTAGTACAAACAATGTTTAGTTTTAAGAGTAAAGGTCCTGTAAAACCAACTCGTAATATAGTTAGAAATCGAAATCGAACTTAACACCGGTTTCATCTCTTTCAAGCCTCCTAATTAAGATATCTAATGTAGGCACGCTTTGTTCCTCGTATAACTGGTAAATTTTACGCCGTATTATATCTTGATCACCTTCATCTACACTCGAGAAAATGTCAGCATCGCTTCTTTTTTTCCTCGCTGAAATGAAATGAAATTTTCCATACAGTTGATGTTGGAATTTTCGTCAATGTGGCCGTTTCTTCTAAAGATGCTTGCTTGCTGGCACCACGTTCAAAGAGAGTCAAATAAACATTGTTTATAACTTTCTTAGTCTCAATAGAATAGTGTTTTCTACATTTGGGCGAGAGCATCTCCTGAGATACACTAGACTCGCACGTATTTTGCATAATTCGCACACATTGTTTTACACACGAAATAAAAATGATTACTAATGAACTTAAACTAAGTAGTATACCAAACCAAAGAATATTAAGCACAGGTAGGTATAAAATTTTACACACAATTTTACCTGAATTTAAATTCCGAAACTTTAGGTAATAATCTTGTTGCATTATATGTTAATGACCACCCTTGGATAATCCCATTCAAAATCAATTGGTCGCTTTCTTATATCTATCAACAGACCATATCTTATTTGATTGCAGCCCTTAAGTCAAAATCGTTTATCTGCGAAGGCACTATACTATCGGTTTACATTCACTGCAAAGGCAGTTGTTAAAGGTCCGATTTCTCGGTCTCGGTGAAATTAAATTGTTGCCACACGCGCGGCAGGTATTATAACGTAATGGCTGCGTGTTGACATTTCGCGTATCGCAATACTTAATGAATTAAATATATCGATTTCAATTTTTACGGTCCGTGGCGACGATCGTTCAAAAATGACACGGCACTCTCCGAAATAGTCGAAATACATAATGAATATATATATTTTTTGTAAGAGTTTTTGCATTGAAATCAGATCGGGCCCCGTTTTAAATGGCAGACAGCCTTATTGAGAAATTGAGTATTTACTTTCCAAAATCGATGTGATTGTTATGGCATATAATAACGAGGACATTAGATTTGTTTCCACATCGAATCACTAACTTGTTTATTACAATTTTCAAACCGTTCTTGTGCGCGTGAGTCACCAAAGTAGTTGTGTAGTTATTTATTTATTTATTGTGAATTTATGTGCACGCAATACATCGTATCAAAAAAGTATCCTCTAATTACAATAACATCTCAAACAAAAAAATCCTTAAATAAATTAATTGAAGACGTTAGTGGTGCAGCAAGAAAGATATCCTATGTTTATAATAATTACCCATTATTGTAGAGCAAAATAGATATTTAAGTAGCATCAAACTAAAACGTATGAAGTAGATCATTAAATCGAGAAAATAGAAAATTTTGAAGATTTCGTAGGTAATAAAAAAAACATTGTTTTTTTAAGTTTTAAGACAAACTAGTTGGAGACAAGAAAGGACTTTTTATTTTTCTTTTAAAAGATATCAATGATGTGAAAAAGATATCAACATCTAGCTCTAAAACAAAATTTTAATGATTTCGAAAATTAATTTAAAGAACTTTGTTTTTTTTTTAACTGTTAAGAGAAACTAGTTGGAGACAAGAAAGAGTTTTTTTTTTGGTTTTCTTTTAAAAGATATGACTGATATGGAAAAAATGTCAAAATCTAGCGCTAAAAGAATCGAAAATATTAAAGATTTCGAAAATAAGAAAAAAAAACTTCGTTTTTTTTTAAGTTTTAAGGGAAACGAGTTAAAAACAAGAAATCTTTAGTTTTCTTTTAAAAGACATTAGCGATGTGGAAAAAATATCAACACTTAGCGCTAAAAGAATAGAATTTTAAAGATTTCGAAAATAATAAAAAAAAAAGTTTTTTTTTTAAGTTTTAAGAGAAAGTAGTTGGAGACAAGAAAGAATTTTTTAGTTTTCTTTTAAAAGACATCAATGATATGGAAAAATATCAACAAAAAATTAAATAAAAAATTGATGGGTTCAATTTGGATATTTGATTTATTATAGATTCGTGTGTACAAGGTGACTCGTTCTGCCGTGAACACTACTTACAACTTTTTTATTTCAAATTGACCACCTTGTTTATTAATATTGATTTAGATAGACCTTTGAAAGAGGAGTTCAACGATGCATAAGAGTATGGGGTTTAAACCCAACGTTTCTAAATTATTGACGTTTATATTCATTATTGGTCCGATATTTAAATTGATTTATCTAAGGTATTTCAATTTTGTTTAAAATTCTCTTCGCGTGTAAAAAGAGATTTTCTTATAAATCTTACAGTGTCATCATCAGTTTTCTCATTTTTTTCACATGCACGATTGCTCAAGATCTACCTACAGTACAAAGTCTATTTTCCAAATAATTTGGAAAACACGCTTTCGAGAAACTCACGCCATATGCAATCCATAGAGATAAATGTTGAAAAAATATTATAACAAATGTAATATAAACGAAATATACTATAGCGGCATTTTTGCTCAGTCTTCATAATAGCAACATACAAAAGCACCTTTTCGCTTTCAATAAGTCAGTTTTCTCACGAAAAATGAGCGAAATTAGGCGTAGTACAAGACGCACACGAAATCGAGGTTTAGGAATTCCCCTACATTTGCGTATGCTTTTATTCGTTTGTAAAGTTGTCACATTAAAAACAAACATTTCTTGCAAACCACATCGTTATTGTTAAAACAAGAACTATTTATTTTATCGGTAATGTTTGATGAAATGTTAGATTGAATTAAATTTCTAATTTACCCACGTTTTTTGATTATACAGGTCACGAAAAATATTATTCGGTTATAGGGTTATCGTTAGTGTGACAAAGCTAAACGGAGATTTTAAAATCATCGAAACGCTATATTGCCAAACGCAGTTCCCATAATATAATTTAATTCTTATTAAGGGTTGCCTCGTTCTTGGTCCCGATTTCTTTTGCGCAATGTCGTATTTGAAATTACATTTTAAATTTTTTGCTGCGTTTCTTCACAATGCTTCAAAAATATACCTATTTATTGTTGTTTGTTTGTGCCGTTTGGACTAAAATAAAAACGTCGACCTTAATTTAAAAAAAAATCGAATACCTTTATTATAATCAAAACTGTCCGTCAGTCATAAAAAATAAAATAGAAGTTCTAAAAATAAAATTCCAGCTTTAATAATTATTTTATAAAAGGAGGCCCACCTCAAAGATTAACCTTCTTTTTTCGTTTTTCCTTGTAATAATTATAATTTTTTTAGAAGCTTCTACTAAACCAAAGGAAAAGTACCAATGGTCTGGTTTCTTAAAATACCAGCCCATACGTTGACCTATTCCAGGTACTGAGTCCTTAAAGCAATTGACCTGTGATGGTATTCTTGTGAATACCCAACAGCCACTGCCGGATTATGGCGACCATGTATGAATAATATAATCGCTTAAAAATCTTCATTTTGGCTTGTTCATGCGTTTCTCATGATCCACTGGTAAAATTTTTTGCGTGGTGTGTAATTAATAAGAATTATATCTATATTCCTCTTTAAAATATTCTGTACTGTTTTGAATTTTTTGAATATTATTGCAAGGAAAAGTTTACGTTTGCTAAAGCACTAACTTCTAAGTCGGAACGTTCCCTTTGATCCTTTGATCATTTAAGGGATACTTAGGAAGAAAGTAAATAACCATGCTTTTAAGAAGTGATCTATTTTCAAACTACCACTTAATAATTGGAACCTTTTCTTCGATCGAATATAATACCATTAAATAATATATATATATATATATATATATATATATATATATATATATATATATATATATATATATATATATATATATATATATATATATATATATATATTTTTTCTCTTAAAACTTCGCACGCCAATAACTCCAAAACGAAAAGAAATATTTAATTTATGTAAAAAGTAGTCAAAGTGTGGGGTCAAGTAGATATTTCCTAAAGTTTAAAAAATTCGGCGCCTGCAAAGAACTGGACGTCGCGACGCGTCGAAAAATTATTCGATTGCAGAGACTTTGGAAATACGCGCATACAAAAGTACATATTATTTAAAAACTTTTTTGTTATTTACTCAAACTTATTTACTTTACCCGTTTCTAAGTTATACCGATTTAAAGTAAACATTTCTTGATTAATAAAAAATGTGATTAACGCTTATTTTTACAAGTATGCCATGAATGTTAGTTACTATGGCAACCATTGTTATCGCAGTTGTTTTAAGTGCAATTACAAACGTAAGTTGTTATTGCTGTATCAAAAAATTGTCACATTTTGTCACAAGAAATATCCAAATTTGTTCGGTTTAAAAAAACTAAGAATTATTATGTGAAAATGGTGCAATTTAGCAATGAGGAAAAAGTAGACATGTTACTGGTGTTTGGAGAATGCAGATGCAATTGTAGAGAAGCAAAAAGAGTTTACGCACGGCGTTATTCGCATAAAAGAGTCCCCGGGTGAAAAGAGTTTCTATGTAGAATTCTCCACGAAGAACTTATGGTAACACCGGTATTTTCTTTTATCTCTGATAGGGATATCTTGGGGTTATTATCAACCTGCTGAATTACAGCAACAGTATTTTCATCATTTGTAGCCGTCCTGTTACTATCTCTTTTAGGTTTTATGAAGCTGCCATATTCTCTTAAGTTTTTACATAAACTTGAAAAGGTTTTTGCAACGGGGACTCTTTTATGCGAATAACGCCGTGCGTAAACTCTTTTTGCTTCTCTACAATTGCATCTGCATTCTCCAAACACCAGTAACATGTCTACTTTTTCCTCATTGCTAAATTGCACCATTTTCACATAATAATTCTTAGTTTTTTTAAACCGAACAAATTTGGATATTTCTTGTGACAAAATGTGACAATTTTTTGATACAGCAATAACAACTTACGTTTGTAATTGCACTTAAAACAACTGCGATAACAATGGTTGCCATAGTAACTAACATTCATGGCATACTTGTAAAAATAAGCGTTAATCACATTTTTTATTAATCAAGAAATGTTTACTTTAAATCGGTATAACTTAGAAACGGGTAAAGTAAATAAGTTTGAGTAAATAACAAAAAAGTTTTTAAATAATATGTACTTTTGTATGCGCGTATTTCCAAAGTCTCTGCAATCGAATAATTTTTCGACGCGTCGCGACGTCCAGTTCTTTGCAGGCGCCGAATTTTTTAAACTTTAGGAAATATCTACTTGACCCCACACTTTGGCTACTTTTTACATAAATTAAATATTTCTTTTCGTTTTGGACTTATTGGCGTGCGGAGTTTTATATATATATATATATATATATATATATATATATATATATATATATATATATATATATATATATATATATATATATATTATTGGGATATCATCCGTTCGTTTGTTGAACTCCGACTAGGATCCTGCTGATATTTGCAGCACGTGGCGTAGCAGCCTATTAGAAGTAGCTGGCAAAGGGAACAACAGATTTACTTTAAAATATACGGAGTGATGTGTAAGTAGGTGCGCTATCGTTCTGAAATATTTTCAAGTTTGCATTGTTGCCGACAGTTCCTGAAACATATATAGGGTGTTTTAGAAGTAGGATTTTGTACGAGAGTTCTAGAAACACGGATTATTTCCATTTTTCGAAAGTCAATAATCAATCGATCATTCATGTCAATCTCCAAAGCATTCTTTGTAAACAGAGAACAATTTTAAAGATCATACTTTATTAGATTTTATTGGATTATTATAATTAAAGCGGATGCTGAGAAAGCTTGAAATAGTTGGAAACTCAAATTAAATGAAAATGAAGTTTATTCTGTATATGTGTGAAAATTTCTTCGAAATGATGCGAGTTCAATGTAATGTATAACTCTTTGATCAAGAAGTTTTTTTATTGGTACATCTATTGTTGGCATTCGCTCTAAATCTTAACGCCATAACTTTACATTCGCAAAAGTTATATAGTGAAGGAAAGATACATTTATCTCCGTGTGGGTTGGCGATTTTTCACAATTTTAAAAATATATTTGCATTCAATTTTGCGTTAAAATAGTATATTATGCAACAAGTGCGGTAAACGGCATTTGACTCACGAGTTTATTTGACACAAGCGGAGCGCAGCGGAGCAAGTGTTTAATAAACGAGTGACTTAAAAAGTTTACCGAATGTGTCGCATACTATACTTTTTCTACGACCTTTAGTTTTTGACTACATTTTCGCAAAACAACACAAATACATTCACCGACATGATCGTCAGAATTGACAAACGTCAAAATTCAAAGCGTGGGAAATATCTTCGAAAACATCCGATTGCTCCCAAATCCGTGCGCTTAAATCCCGGAAATGGTTCCAATCCGTGGGAAATGAAACTGACGTGGTAAAGTGACGCTTCCCGCACGCTAGATTAGTGTGTAATTAGGTATTTTACAGACGGGAGTAGAAAAATCGAATTAATGGTGTGCGGACGCTGGAAATGTCGGAAAAGTATTTCGGTAACGATTCTCTAAAGGAAACGAGCGGTTCAGAAGTGACAGTGAGTCAATTAACCGACGAAAATATTGATAAAGTAACAGAAGTGTTGGTTAATAATAGCAAATTAACTATTAAAGAGATAGCGGCGGACTTGAGATTGCCAAAGGTCTGGGTTTAAGTCGTGTAGCTGCAAAGTTGTGCCAAAAGAGAGACCGTGTTGATGTCACAAAAGAGATGACTTTCCAGGCTACGTCCGATCTCACATTCATGAAAATGATCATTATTGAAGACGAGACCTGGGTTTATGAGTACAACACGCAATCCAGGTATCAGGAAAGTAAATGGCGTTCACGAAATGAACCGAGATAAAAAAAAAACACGTCGTTTTCAGTCAAACAAGAAGGCAACTATGCATCATGAATTTTTGCCAGAAGGCCAAACAGTAAACAAAGAGGTTGGTAAGGAGACGTTTGCTCGAAGCAATTCGCCAAAAGAAACCAGAAAACTTGTGGATTTTGCATCATGATAACGCACAAAAAAATACACCAAATACCGTCCAGCAGCCACTGTATTCACCTGATTTGGCTCCCTGTGACTTCTTTGTGTTCAATCGAGTCAAAAAACCCATACGGGGAACGCGTTTCAGCAGCAAGTAATAGCAACATCGCAGGGAGCACTACTTTATATACCAAAAACCGAATGTAAAAAATATTTCGAGGTTTCAATCGAGCACTGGCATAAATGCGTTATCGAAGTAGATTTAGATGAATAAACTTCTATTTTTAATTTTCTGAATAAATTCCGGGAAAATTAATTTTTATTTTAAAGAAGGTGAAAGATTAGTATAGGGAAACTTCGATATTAAAGAATATACAGGGTTCCTATTAAAAAAAATCAACAAATTGTGTTTCTAGAACCCGTACAAAATCTTATTTTTAGAACACCCTGAATGTTCCATCTATATGCAGATTTTTCTTTCGATAACGGTAAGACATAGGTACAGGGAAACCTGAACAAAATCTACGATATTTCTTCCTTTGAATTTAAACATGAAATGATATACAGGGGGTGTCATTTAAACTGAGCAAGATATTGCCGCGTTTCTATAGAAGCGGCAACACTGCGGACTTTAAATATTTTAGAGCTATAGAGCACAATTCTTATATCATTCCGTATAATTTAAAATAAATTCACACCAAACAGCCCGAACTAATGTAGAAACAAACCTATTGGGAGTGCGTCGCAGAGCTAAGAAAGTGACACGCCCTCGGGCAGTGCTTATGCGGCTTTGGGAAATTTGGAAGGCCGACCTGTATATCAATTCTAAGAGCTGGGGACGAGTGCGTTTCGTAACGGCCTTGAAATAAAACGTCGGACCGAGGCTGTAACTATCACGACACGCTGCAATTCGGCAAATATAAATTGATTATCCCGTTACTTTCGATTTTCGGCAAGATAAGCTGACGAATACGATAATAGATAACAAAATACAGATAAGAGAAATTTTAATTAAGGTTACGACTTGCAAATGATGATTTTTTTCGAAATATTTTTTAATTTAAAAATTATACCAGATCACTCCCAACCTCTAGCGATAAAAAGTAAATTTTAAAGCCAAATAGCCTTCCAAATTTGGTACGCCAGATTTCGTTCAATCATAATAATATTTGGGAAATATATGAAAAATGCACTTAAACGGCTTTTCAAAAAGTGAGAAAGAGTATCAACAGTGTCATGCGTCAAATTAATAAATATAAATTTTGTATTTTTTTTTCCAATTTTTTCGATATAATTCACATCCAATACTTTGACTTGTTTTTGGCTTGAAATTTTTGTTTTATTCAACGACTCTAAAACACATAAAAAAATAAAAAAGAAGAAAATAATATACGAATATAAGAAGAACAACAAAATAATGGAAATGGAAAGACAGCTCACTGATTAAAGATAAGCCGGAGTCTTACTTGAGTCAGCTGTGACGCCATGCCCATGGTTTACTTTAGCTCTAGTCACCCATCTGATTATTTCGATGTTAGTTCTATTTGTATTCGTATCGTATACATATTTAAAACTGTTGATATTTTAAAAATTGCAAATTGAAATGAAAAAATAGTTAAAAGTAATTTTTGCCAAATGGAACTACTTTCATTTTTATTTTAGAGTTTTTGTCGTACTTAAAGAAAAACGGTGACTTTGCGCAAGGTTACCTATTTCAATAAGTTTTACCGAGTGATCATTTATAATGTAGCCTCACCCCTCCTTTTAGCTTTTTTATTTAACGTTTGGGAAAAAAACGTCAAATACAGAAGTTGTTTAAAAAATAGTAAGCTATTTACGAGATATATTTTTATATATACAGGTTGTTTCAGGAATCAGCTACAAATAAAAGTTATAAAAAGTTTTAAAATAATGTATATTATACGTTTAATAAAATCCCCTAAACATTCTGCACATCTCCCGTATATGTCGTATATCCAAATCCAATAGTTTTTGGGATGTATGCGCTTTTAATATAAAGGCAACATTCAAAAGTAAAATAATATTCTAGAATTTATAATTTATATCTTAGTGAAGTATAATTGTGACAAGTGAAGTTGCTCGACTAGTCTCCCATTTTCTTTAATACGTCTATGTATGTTCTCCGTAATCTTTCCGATAAATTGGGAACATTTTTCATTTAGACTTTGAACTTCTGTTCTAATCAGGTTTTTCAGATGCTGTCTGTTTTCGATGCTATTTGCGTTTACACGATCTTTTAGAGTTCCCCGTAAAAATATATCCACCGGCGTCAGGTTAGGACTGTTGGGTGGTCATTTTATTGTTCGATTTTTTCCAATCCATTCGTTAAACCTTTGATTTAAATACTCTTTAACAAATACTATACAATGAGGGGGGAGCACCATCTTGTTGAAAGACGAGGTTCCTTAGTTGTTCCAATGGGGAGCTCATTATATAGTTCTCTAATTCATTCGTTCTGAAGAAAATTTAGATAACCATTACCGTTTAAAGTAACGTCCAAGAAATGAGGAACTATTATCCTGTTATTTAAAATAGCAGACCACATATTTACAGTTCGACGTCCTTGAAATATAAATTTCCTGTAGCAATGAACATTTACTGTGGCCCACTGCTGTTTTTCCGATTAATCGTGCCACTGATTGAAAAAGATGATGACTCGTCTTTTAATTACCCTTTTAGCCCTTTTTATTTGCTTTAACAAACATTTCCAAAATTAATTGTTTTTCTCTTTCAGAATAAACTATACTAAACTATACTAAACTATAATAACTATACTAAACTATAATAAGAAGAACGTAAGTTTTGCAAAATCTGTACCTGTCACTATCAGTTGTAACAAACATTTTGTTTTTTTTTATGTTGCTTTTATGTTAAAAGCGCATATATCTCGAAAACTACGGCGAAACGTGGCGAGAAAAACAGTCGAGAACTACAAAGAACTGTCACCAGTTTATGTTAAGTCAATTTTTGTTAGTTATTTTAGTACACGAAAAAATCCTATGTTTTTGCGATATTTCTTTGAAAAAGAAATTAAGGAATGGAGAAAACACTAATGGTAAATAAAACAAATTATTTGGGGGTCCTATTTCTAAATTTTTAAAATTTTTCTATTATCGTTTAGCGCTGTATCTTGTACAGAATAAAATTTGTTCCGTTCTTAGAAAGTACATATATTTTGTTATTTGACAGTAATAGGTGCCATTTTTATAGCGTTCGATTGTTTTTCAAATAGGCGACCTCATACAAAGTCTCCTTTTTTTAAAATTCCAAATACGATTAAATCATAAAAATCTTGTGTTTCCATTTGAGCTTTTTTTTTTTAAATAAGCACCTTTTTTCTTAGTTTAAATTAAAATTAAAATCATTAATTATCTTTCCCATAAATTAAATTTCAATTTATTGATCAAATCGTTAATTATTTTCGTTTTATGCAAAAACTGTCGATTTTGGGAAGGGCTATGTTACCTGAAAATTACTTAAAATTTCAAGAGCAACCGAAAAATGGAATACCAACATTTCTATTTAAAATAAGAAAGTTTGATCTCTTATAAAAAAAAACAATTGTGGCATGTCATCATAATTCCTGGGATATATGACCATTACGGGACATTTGACTAATACTGTATAACAAAGTCACTTTTAACGTAAGATCTTAGAAATATGTATAAAAATCTCTAAAATAAGAAAATTGTTATACTTTATAGATGACTTTAAAAGTAAAAGTGGATCCAAATAACTTTTGTGTTAATTTTTTTTCTTTTTGTTTACGGCTCTTAAACGCGGGCGGAGTTTTAACACCAAAGGGTAATCATGGCGCGCCCCGTAAATTTCTACCCGCGACGTACCAGCCGTACTTACATTCCAAGACAATCAGTATAACGGCAGACAAGTATCGGCACGTCTTCATTTTCGCGCGACAATTTACGACGCTGTCAAAACTCTTCGCCGCGATCCATCTCGGTCGGCCGCGTTTCCCCACGGACCGTCGAAAAAAATTCGTCGGTTTTTGTTTTTTCACAGAACACAGACGACTCCGATCTATCGAATATCTCGCGTTTTTGGCGACAACGCGATCGCAGTAGGCCGATCTATATGAGCACGGACAACCGGCGGCTTTTCGCGTTTCCGGTGGTCAACGATCCACGGCCTACTGCGACGTTTGAGTAATTTTTAAGCGCTGGCACGCGCGGGAACGTTGTTTATTGTTTTTGGAAATGTTTTCGCCGCCGACCGGCGAAAATTCCAAAAATAGTCGTGGACGTTTTCGGACGCGCGCGTTTTTTTTACCTTCGCAAAAGCTATTCGCCAATATACGCAAAAATATGCACGAACAAGATCGTGCCGCTTCTAATGCGTTCGAATTTTCGGTGTTTACTAGTCGCGACAGTCCAACCATTCAACTGGTGTGGCGCGAGATATCTCGGCGACGTTGCCGGTTGTCGCGATCTAAAATACCCAACATCTCCTCACGTAATAAGATTGTTTTTTTCAATATTTTACTTTTCTATCTTTGAAACAGGCCAAATTAATTATGAAATGTGGTTAGGCCAGCGTATTAGAAAGATACATTCCATTTAGAAACAGACCTCGTCTTCTAAGCCCTTTGTAAAAAGTTAATTTTTGCGTCTACTTAGTACATACCAATCCACACTTCAGATTTGAAAGAGTTACGAAAATATATAATTTTTAACATACGAGCTAAAGTTGCTTTTTTTTTAAGGGGAGCGCTTTTTATGCGCTTTTCAAAAATGAATAATTAATAACGCCGGCTGATCTAAATTAAGTGTTCATCATTGGTAATTTTGTTGTGAGTAGAAATACAAAGACGGCTAAGTTAGCAAACTAGTAAAAATTTTTCCACCGATTGCGATGCTGAAAACATAAAAACAATTGAATGTAGGGTTTAGGAAAAAATCATTAAAATATACTCTTTTTAAATGGTACACCCTGTATATTTATTACTCTGACATTCGTAAATCACCGACAGATGAACAACAAGATTGCTTTCGAAAAATCGTGGCAGTACGAAGCGTCTGTCTGAAGTCATTACGCAGCTTTGTATTTTTTATTTGGTCCTATAGGGACGCATTGTTTTTCTATCGTGCTCCTTTGGACCACCAACTTTCGCAAAATCGATGTAATTTTATTGTGCATGTATCCTGTATAAAGTGACTTTCACGTCTTGCAGAACATCAAAATTACGGCAAACTTTGGTAGATATTAAAATTTGAACTGTTAATTGTGATTTAAAATGATATTTTTTCAAGTATCTCTGATAGACAACTTAAACTCTCTCGCTCTCTACACAGTTTACGATACTGTTCAAATAAAATTATCGCATCTTTAACAGTTTTTCATTTACCACTAATAATTTACCCACAAAAATGAAAATTTTTAAGAACTTTTAGATTTTTTGCCCATAAACGACACACCCTGTATATAATTCGACCAATGTTCGATATTGAGGTCATAACCCTGGATCTCCCACTTTTCCTGGCATCTGAATTTTTTTCAATAGAGTAAATGGTTTTCGAGAAAATGCTTGTTTCCTAAATCCCATGCAGTACGTCGTAATAGCAAATGACGTCATGGCGGCTAGATTGAGTGCGAGAATGATTTTCGTTTGAATTTTTCCAAATATCCCGAACAGCGTATGTGATAGACGTAAACCGTAAATCGGCTTAATACTTTACGAGAAAAATACTTTTCCTAGAAGCAAAAATAAGCTAAAAAATAAATTTCAATTTTTTTTTAAGTACATCGCGACTTTTGATTGCGCTTAACGTTCTTGCCGAATCTGTAGTCGATAGCTGCACATTCAAGACAACTAATATATCATATATTATAGCACGAAATATCCCGAACAGCCTGTTCAAGATGTGGAATGGTTAAATAGAAAAGTTTTAAGCGTCTATGCAGCCGGTTTAACCATATCAAAGAAACTGACAACTGACACACAGTCTTCTAGTCATAGCCAATTGTCTTTAAATGAAGAATCCATTTTTTAGTTTTTTGCAAATTGCCGACGCACCCTGTAAATTTCATAAAAATCTTATTCCTAATGATTTTTGATCCGGATCTCGTGCATCTTTTCGTTTAAGTTTTTTTTTCGATATTTGCAATCGTTTTTGGGAAATGTTTTTTTTGCAGATCGTTGCAAACGCGATTTCTGATTCTTTGAAAATACTTCCCGACCCCTCAGAATTCGATTTTATCGATTTTTATCGATATATTAGCATAACATTGAAAATAACCGAATTATCAGCACTTTTCTCCACGTGTTCGTTTATTACAAAATTTTTTCGGTTTTATTATTTCTAAAAATTTGATAAAGGCGCAGGAAAAATTGGTCAAATGCTGCGCAAAATAATGACAACCCTAATAAATAGAAAATTACTTTTAATGTGTTAATTATTAGTATTGTTATGTCAATTGTTATCAACTACTTAAATTAATTTTTACTGTATCACTTATTCACTAATGGTTTTTACACATCAAGAAAAGTGTAACATATCAGAATATTACTTGACATGCAGTAAGGGAAGAGAACGATACACAAACCTATATCCACGCATTTATCGCATTTTTAGAAATAATGAAACCTTATCCTTTAATACTGTCCAAAGGATTTTCAAAAACGCAAATTTTGCCCTTATAAATTCCGACCAGTTGAGGTGCTTTTGGCAGGGGATGCAGAGAAACAGAAGAGTTTTTTTGTTATTGTCATTTGTCAACAACATAATTTTCGATATATTTTGCACACTGAAGAATGCAATTTTTGAAATTCTGGAATTTATAATCCAAAAAAATCATTATCACCGGAACAATATGTTGTTACAGAAATTAAAGTGATGTTTGGGTTTTTCGTTTAATTTTTGATAGTTGAAAAAGATTAAACGATTGAGCGATTTATATCACCTGATTTCAGAGCTTGACTGAAACTGGCTCGTATTTTACTCTGCACCTGCTTATATATTGTTTAAGGAGGGCGCTAATGAGGGGCATAAACACCGTCTCGGATGACTGATTCCCAAATTGGTGACTTGAGTCGCGGTTAAGATGGTTAGGTTGTTTATAGATTTCTATAGACTCTCGGATTTTTCGTTGGTAGAAGAACTGGTTACATGCAAGAATTGTAGTTTTATCGAATAAAATTTTATGGCCGGTTTCATGAGTGTGTTCGGCAACAGCTGATAAGTTTATTTGTCTTAGTCGTGAGGCTCTTTCGTGTTCTTTGAGCGTAGTTAATATTTTTCGTCCGGTCTCTCCAACGTATTCTTTGCCGCATATGCATGGAAGGCTGGCATCTCAAATGGAATTTTGTCTTTGACGGATGCTGAGAGATTTTTGGCCAAGGGGTAAATCTGGTTTTGACGTTATACTTCTTTAGAACTTTTGATATGTGGTCAGTGATATTTTGAATCTAAGGAAGGACCACAGTGGCAGCTTTCGGCCTCATTGCTACTGGAAGGTTAATATCTTTAATGTGTAAATTATTAGAGAGGAGAGCAGAGGTAAGGTACACCTTATATCAAAAGTTCTAAAACCAGATTTACGACTTGATATGCTCCCAAATCCGTGCGGTAAAATCCCGGAAATGTTCGAAGTGGCTGGGATATATGGGAAATAAAGTTACACGCTTTGAATTTTGACGTTTGTCAATTCTGACGGTCATGTCAGTGAATGTATTCGTGTTGTTTTGCGAAAATTTACCAAACTAACCAAAAACTAACGGTGGTAGAAAAAGTATAGTATACAACACGCTCGGTAAACTTTTTAACTCACTCGTTTACCGCACTTGTTGCTAGCTATGGTTTAGTATCCTTCTGTTATTTCACATTACATTATATTTGACTTTGACAAGATTTTAAGAATAAAGTTTTTAGTGTTTTTTATGTTGTATTTGTATAAAAACTGAAATGTCGATGATTCGGATTCTTTTACTTATCCGGATTATCGAGTCTATACTGTATCTCGATAACTTTTCTGAATTTAAAACTAAATAATTTCTATAATTATAATACTTAGTACAAAGATTGTAACTTAGTTTTAAGCAAAAAAAATCGACTACAAGCTTAACCGTAAAATGTCAAAAATAATGACATAACTTCTTTTATATTGTATTTGAATTTTTTTATTGGGATTTCATTTTTAATATTTTTTTGGGAATGCCACCGGGCGTTTCCCGACGAAAACGACATCACGGCAACGTCGCCTCTCGACTTGTTATGATTTACTTATCGAAAACGGGCGTGGACTTTGCGCCAACGGTTGCGTTAAGGTTTCGACCAACACCTCGAATCCTTTAAAGAGTGGATCTGATGAACGTGTGCGTTTCTGCGTTGGTATATTAGTACATTTTGGGCAAATCACGCTATAAATTTAGTTATAGGAGCGGAAAAAATGAAAGCGAAAAACCCCATTACGTGCGCATTTAAATGCATAAAATTTTCAGAATATGTTCATGGAAATTAAAAAAAACAGCAAATATTGCATTTTTATTATATAAACAATTTTGAACATTAATGTTACTTTAAATAGCAAAAACTGTTCCTTTCTAATTATTATTTGTGATTTATTAAAAATTTTTTAGTAAATTGAAAAACATAAAAATCTTACAGTGACCAAATATAATAGCAACTTGCAGAAAATACAATTCGTAAATTAACAAACTATTATTTGCAGTTATAAAAATAATTGATAACTAAATGTTTTCCCAAAAGAAAATGGTGTCTTTTATCTGTAAACATATGTCTCAAAATTGAGTGTTTTAACAGAAAAAGAAAACTATTTCTGAACTAGATAGAGTAAAAACGACTTGCATGTTAAGGCCTTGATCTTTGAGAAACATGATTAAAACCACTACTAATCGAGATATACTGCGTTTTTCAATTTTCGGCCCTTTTGAAAATTGCCCATAAGTTGTTTATTTATGAAAATTTTGGATTCGGATAAAAACATTAATAGGGCATTTTTTAAAGACAAATGCATTGGCGATTTTTACTACAGTTCTCCGCTTTCTCCTAAATGAATACAACTTTTATTTTGTATGGCAATCATAGTTGCCTATGGTCTTAAAAATGTGTCAAGTCCTTTTCAGACATATATATTTGTCAATATTTGTAATGGAAAATGCGAAAATATGTTTGTATTGTTAGTCGGCCGTGCATAGAGCTATCAATGTCAGTTACTTTTATTTAATGCTAAATTTTGGGCTTTAACAGTATCTGGCTGTGCCGGTTGTTTGACTTTCTTGGTCCTTTGCGCTATCAAGTTTAATTCGGGATATAATATTTTTAATGTTAGTGTTATCAACGTAAAGCACTGAAACTCTTCATTATTATTATTTATTGCGGTTGGAGTGTCATGGGCGCCCTCAAGGAGGAAGTGAAGCGGAATTAGTTTAAAGGCTACGATAATACTTGTCATGTCAAGTAAAATTGTATTCCTATTCCAATTAATTAATAAGTACGCTATAAAAACAAAAAAATGTAGGTTTATTTTATATAAAATTATAAAACTAATAAACACTAATATAGGTACTAAAAAACGAAAGAAACTATACTACCTAAACTAGAAACTTATGTATCTATATATACTTTACAACATTCAAGTAAAAATACATACTTTATTCTTTTTGAGAAAAAAAATTCGTTATTTTTGTTTGTTTATTTTTTCTCAATTCAAATTTCATATTCTCTATATGCTTCTCAACCTTCCAGAACCCTCGCATAATATCATCATATTATCACTAGATTGCAAAAAAATTTGTAACAATTTTAGCAATACAAAGCGCTTCAGAATAACTTGGTACTTCGTCCTGTTGAACATCATCGTCGCTTTCGTTACCAGAGCATTGGGAAACTTCAGTAATAATATCATTAAACGTTAATAACTAACTCCGTTGTTATTAAATTATCATCAACAGTTGGGAAGCTATCCAGCTCAGGAAGATACATTTCAATGTAGGTTAGATCTTGGCCGCTATTGCGCAACGAATTACTTAGGGGAACCACCCTCTCCTCTTTGTCATTATTGTTGTACATCTCGAACCACTGAACCAGAGGTGAGTCATTTTCTGAATCAAACGCATCTTCGGATGTTATTAGACCTGCATGTTGAAACCAGTTTGAAATAGTGGTTGAAGTAATATCATTCCAATAAACCTATAGAACAAGTCAAATTCGCACCTTGTACTCTCAAAACCGAAAATCAATTATCCACAAGCTAAACGATTTAGGTCTAGAGGCATGATACATCAAAAGGAATTTAATTTGCTCTTAGAATATGTGATAATATACAGGGTGTTCCATTTAAGAAAATGCAGTTTTCGCCATTTTTGTATCTGATGGGCAAATTAACGTTTTGACCAACTATATACAGTAAACTCCGTTTCTAACGTACATGGGATATAACGTACTTCCGGGTATTACGTACATATTTTACTGGTTCGACCAAAATACCCTTGATTTTTCATCGGATATTACGTACCATATATAACTTCTACTACGGTTATAACGTACAATATTTTCACTATTGTTCTGGTTGTAAAGTACAAGTGGACGCTAAAACCGGGGATTTTTCAGTAATCATTTGCGAAGTTTTTTCTGAAACTTTATTGTTCTATGGAAAGGTGCGCTAGCACTATTTTGAGTTTATGGTTAAAATAGCGAATCGGCACAAGTCTTTAACTGTAACTGTAGGATCGGTAAGGCGGCAATTACTAGACAAAAGAAATAGGCAAAAGCAATAATATCTACAATTTGGAGTAATCGCAAAAACATCAAGAAAACAAGTGACTGTAAATCGCACAGGATTAAAAAAAAAATAGAAATCCTGTACGTTCAGATCTAGATAAAGCTTTTTTACCATGGTTTCAAGTTCGAAGATCCGAAAAGTGGTCCAGTTGTGAAATGTAAAGTCGAAGCGTTAGCCATGGGATTACAGGGTGATGATTTTAGTTGTTCTACAGGTTTATTGTTTGGACAATATTGGAATGATGTTACTTCAACCACTATTTCAAACTGCTTTCAGCATGCAGGTCTGATAAAATCAGATTCAGACGATGACTTACATGTGGTTCAGTAACGACGATGACTGGAAGGTTCTCCTAAGTAGTTGGTTGCGCAATAGCGGCCAAGATCTTACCAACATTCTTCTTCCTGAGTTGGATAGCTTCCCAACTGTTTATAATTTAATAACAACGGAGTTATTAACGGATAATGATATTATGACTGAAGTTTTACAGCCAAATGATCCTCAAACACCTCAAACAACAGGACGAAGTACTAAGTTATTCTGAAGCGCTTTGTATTGCTAAAATTGTTACATATTTTTTTGCAATCTAGCGATAATAGGATGATATTATGCGAAGGTTTTGGAAGGTTGAAAAGCACATGGAGAATATGAAATTTGAATTGAGAAAAAATAAACAAACAAAAATAACGATTTTTTTTACTCAAAAAGAATAAAGTATATTGTAATAGATAGATAAATTTTTAGTTTGGTTAGTTTAGTTTCTTTCGTTTTTTAGTCCCTGTATTAGTGTTTATTTTTTATATTTTCCTATAAAATGAAAATATGTACGTAGCTACATAATTTTTTTTTGTTTTTTTTATGTTTTGGTGGGAAAAATTAAGAAAATAATTATTTTCTCGAAAACTGCCGAAAATGGGTACAGGAAGGTATTATTCAAAAACAAACTTATAGTATTTTTTTTCATTTAGGTGCCACTTATTGTAAGATACATGTGATGATGTTGTACTTGTTGCGTTTTGTTTGGTTTCACGTAAATACTGCTGGTAAATAAATAAATAAAAGTATTAGCGGATCGAAAAATCCAATAATATTCATTTAAAAATTCAATGTTGGTGCCATTTTTTCCTAAGAAGCGACAACATCTCAGCGTTAAAAATATTTTTGATCGCCGCTTATGGAACTAATCAAATTTTCAAAAAAATCCTATGTACTGTTCGCCGTAAACATTTATGGTGCCATCAATCGTGGACCGCCCCGTATATTCGGCTATTTCTGGATTTATGTCTAAATGTTTTTTAGCAAAGCCATAATTGTAGGATACTAAAAGTATGGATATCCTCGCTTTAGACTACTTTTTTATTATAGTAGAGTGTAAAAAAATAAAAATATAACTAAATATATATCACCTTTTTCTTGAATTGCGGCCAAAAGTATTTTAGGCATACAATTCGCGAGACTCTGGCATTCCTTTGGCACACTTCCTTAATTTTAGACCTTAATCCTCTCAATTTTTCTACCACATTCACGTCATGACTGCTGGAAATCCAATCCACAATGTGAATAGCATGATTTTCAAACAAATAAATCTCTCTGGTGGACACAATTTTTGAATGATAGGAATTTAATTTGTTTCCAGTATTTCTCGATACTTCTCTGCGTTAACTGTTCTGTTTATGAAATGAATAATTCCCGAAAGCAAAACTTGCAGTACGCTTTAAGCAGTCTTTATGGAAAGCCTCATTTTTTGTTCTTATTTCAATTATCACACATCAAATTTTGACTCATCACTAAAAATAAAAGAATTCCAATGTTCCTGTGACTCACTCGTTCTTTACGCCAAGATAAGCTCCTTTTTTCTATCGCTCGGTTAACAAAAGCTTTCCGTTCGCCCGAAACATTTACATTCGATTCGAGGTGTACTTTTTGAAATAAAGTTATGTATTGTATAAAATTCAAAGCCGCTTTTATGAATCTGTATGCAGATTTTCCAATTTCATTCCATTCAGATGCAAATTCTAACTAACTCCCTTCTTTGACGATCCGTAACTAAGTGAGGAGGCCCTCGGAACTTTTTTACTTAATATCGGTCCTACCATTTTCCCCAGTCTATTTGATAATGCCACTTGCCCCATCACACATTTTAATCATTAAATCATTAATTTTCTTCAACCATTTTTTCACAGACTGATGCAAACTGTTCACTTAAATTTGTTAAAACTAATATTTTGCATTTTGTTAAGTTGACATGTTTGTGTAAACGTCAATTCAGTATCTAGGCTAACTGAGTTAAGATGATTAATTACGGATTTTTGATTTCGGCTCAACATTTAATGGTCGGAATTAGTTTATTATATTGTTTAGTTAGTATTTTTTTTATATTTTTTTTACACTCCACCATAGTAAAATACTTCGAAGTTTTTTTTATATAAATCTAAGGCAAGGATATCAAACGTTTTCGTATTTTACGGTCATGGCTTTATTAAAATCAAGACAAAGAGAAGAACCCTATGTGCAACATATGGGATTTTTTTTTACTAACTGCACAACTAAAATACTAATATTGCCAAAAGTTGCAAGTCAAACAGCATACAGGGTAGGATAAAAAATTCAAAAATTGCATATGAGTAAAGTGCCCTTATTTTAAAAAATTAATCAAAATGTTATTAAGGAAAGTTGTTTAAAATTAAAACTTAGATCTTAATAACAAGACAGTACCTATTAAGATAAGAAATGTTTTTTGTTCGAAAAATATTAATAACTTTTTAATTTTTTGTTTTAATAATTTTGAATCATTTAAAATCAAATCAATTTAGCAATTTTTTGTTGAAATTCTATATTATTTGTTTATTGCAACAGCATTTAGTAACATTTAAATTTTTTAAAAAATATTTTTAAGTAGTCAAACCGTTGCAGATTATAATGGAAATATTTAAATAGTAAAATTTGTATTTAAAGTTTTGTATAAAAAAGTATTATTTTTCAAAGAAACTTCCACAGCCATTGATTGAAGATTTTTTGAAATTCTGGTATAAAGGTTGCGTCTACTTGTATTTAACACTAATCAATTTAAAGCAATTTACCACTACCACTTCCCGATGTATTTATCTGCTTTCTAATTAAATTTTTATTCATAATTTGTTTAAATTTGTTATTTTTCCTATTTTGTTAAATTATGTAGTTACAAATTATTATTACATGTTTCCCTTGATTAGTAAATTTTTGTGTTAATAATAATTTAAAATAAAAATTTTGCTAGTAAAATGACTATTTCTTAATATATAATTAGCAATGCTTTGACTGCGAGAATATCATTGCAACTAACCTAAAGTTCGTGTTTCTCTAAAAACTAAAAAATCTTAGTTAATTAGACAAATAAGATGAAATTGGAACAAATATTTGCTCAACTGATCTGATGTTATATTATTTGCAACAGTATTTAAAATTATTGAAAAAAAAGGAAATTATTAATATTAAAAAAAATATATCTTAGTAGATCCTGTTTTGTTATTAAACCATCAGTTTTAATTCTAAACAACTTTTCTTCGTAGCAATTTTCTGAAATAAGGATTTTTTTGTATCTTTTGTCCTACCGTGTACTCTGTTTGACTTGCAATTATTTTAAGTGCACCTAATATGATTATGGAACATGCACCAACTTTTGGCAATATTAGCATTTTAGTAAAGCAGTTCGTAAAAAAAATCTCATATATTGCACACTAAAATAACTACACTGTATAGTTGCTAGGTCTAGTAGCGGATAAGTAAGGTATGTAGTGCTTGTAAATTTGTAAATTGCACTCACACAAAGATTGGTAGAATGGTAGAATGGCTATTGTTGATACCCTGTCGGGGGGGTACGGTTTAGTCCTTTCGCCTTGACCGTCGGCGCTCGACGTCCGCGTCGGCGGCGTCATAGATGACGTCACGGGAAACGTTTCAACCGCCAGCGATGGCTCCGCGCGTCGCGACTCGACGGAAATGGAATCGGAGGCCATTTAGTCATTCGGATTCTTTTCTGGCTCATCAGCAGCGGTCAGAGCTTATCCGTTACAGGGTGATTCATATGGTGAACGAGACGGGGGGCCGTTCTGAATTCTTGGTCGTATTTTATTGATTTTCCCGCTCCACCATCAAATTCTGTCTAATTTTGTGTAATGGCACCCTTTACCTTTTTTTTTTTCGAAACATTGGTCTAATTAAATCTTTATTACGGCCCTCGACGAACTCAAAATATTTTTTACTAAAATACTGGAAACCTTGGATGAAACTCCTGCTAGGCATCAGAGTTATACCATAATTTGATTATGCCTAAATTAATATTCAAATATTCTGGTTTCTTCACTTGAGGTCCAGTATAGTAGCATCATACAATGTAATAGTTTTACCATTAACCGACACAATAAATAGATATTTCCTTATATTACGACCAAAAATATAGTGCAACAGACGTTTATTCTGCATTAGGTTGGTCTTGCCTGAGATAGACCATAACGAATATTTGTAGAAACTTGAAATTTTTATTTGAAACGTAAATGGACCGTTTTAAATTTTGTTTAGCATAAGCATAATAAGTAGAAGCGTTTATTTTAACGCCAGGTGATATGTACTGTTAACAACATTCTTTTTCTTGTATTTTTGCGTCTTCTACGATTTGTAAACAACAACAGTCTTTTTTAAGACTATAGATTATATTCGCGGAAGATAAAGGTACGCCATAAGAATACAGATAAATATTTATTGGAATCTTACATAAATATTTTTTGAAGGTTTCAATTTTTTAACAGACTGTGGAATGAAGCAGATGTTCCCCTTTTGAAGAAGACATGGAAAACAACGCAAAATTTGAAGACGAAGTGAGAATGGTAGTCGAAACTAATGACAATTTAGAAGACGAACTACCTCGGCAAATAAAAAAACGGATCCATTTGTCTTTCGGTTACTAAACAAATTGTTATGAATGTTTATAATTTTATAAGACGTTCAGAGGGGGAAGTAGGAGCAGCAATAAAAACAAGTGACATGACCAAAGATTCAAGTGTGGATTACCATGAAAACATGATCGCGGAAATATTTGAGGACCGGTTTGATAATAAATTGTTGCCAAAACTATCGCCAAATACTGTTATTGTGTTGGATAATGCCGCGTATCATTCAGCCCAAATTAGAAAAATTCAAAATGCTTCTTCAAGTAAAGAAGAAATTATAGAATGTTTGTTCCAAAATGATATATATTTTAAAGACAGCTAGACGAAAAAACAACTTCTGGAATTATTAAAACTAAAAGATTTTAATAAAGACTACAAAATCGATTCGATAGCACGAACATGAAATCTTAAGATTACTGCCGTATCATTGTGTATTTAACCCGATTGAGATGATTAACTGGCTGATACTTTATTAATATTATATTTAATATTTTGTATATTAATAATGATACTATGTGGAAATGTAACTAAATAGAACGTAATAAATTGTTACTTTATACTCATTTTTTTATGTACATTTTTCAAGAATTGCTCGGCGGAAAAGATTGATATCCCGCTTGTTAGTGTAGTTAGAATAGTAACGGGCAAGGGTCTGATTCCTAGGACGGTCGGAATGGTTACGCGTAAGGGTTTGCTTGTGAGGGTGTTCTATAAGGGGCTGCGGTTTTATAGTAATAAACAGTAGGCAAAGTTATTCACGGAGTCGGTTGTAAAAGCACTATATTTCTGGTCTGAGTTTACTAGAGTATATACCTATACAGGGTGTCCAAATAGTGTGACAAATCTATCTCATTTATTATTTGTTTTAGAGAAAAATGTTAAATACACAAGTTATTGATGAGATTAAAAGAAACAATTTATTTATTTTTTCAAATATACAGGGCGATTCATAAATATATGGAAAACCAAACTTATATATATTTCATGTGAATTATGGCATTCATAGATACTCCCTTTTATACTCAATCACCCAATGTAGAGTAGTTATGGTCTATACTGAGTGTAATTTTATTATGCCAAGAATTTTATAAAGTGGCACAGTCATTTATCGTACACTCGAAGTTAGTTCGAATCGTTTATACAGGGTGAGTTCAAATGAAAAATATTAATTTTATTGACAGAATCTAATGGAGCACCCTGTATACTGTACTTCTATTAATTACTCATATTAATGCTCTTTCAATTTTATTAAGCATACCTAACTTTTGGGGTGTACTTATTTTTTCGAAGACAATACTGACAATTTTCAAATATCACAAAAGATCGAGAACAAAGTAAACGTGAAAAGTTTACACAGACGAATTAAGTATAATTCTGTCAGATAATAACATATTGCGAATAGTTCCAAAAAAAACCCTAACATTACGAAAATCATGACAACCATTTATCCATCGCAAAATTCATGGTTGAGTTGCAAGTCAAACAACTAACACCAAATTGAGAGAACTAATAGATAATATTTTGGGCTCTAAGAAAGACAGAATTTATAAATTAAGAAAAAAAAAATTTTTTCGCAAAATTAGAAATTACCTATTTAATTTTTTAAAGAAACTTCCACACTCTATTGTAATGCTTTTTACAAAACTTCTGGATTCCTCCTGCGTCGGTTTTTGTTTAGTCGAAATTGCTGACGTTTCTTCAAGATTCACAA
This sequence comes from Cylas formicarius, assembly GCF_029955315.1. Lineage (NCBI taxonomy): Eukaryota > Metazoa > Arthropoda > Insecta > Coleoptera > Brentidae > Cylas > Cylas formicarius. The sequence continues at coordinate 3,035,928 of NW_026844361.1, read as the reverse complement.
ACCAGGGTTACTCCTTCGACCTATTGTCAGCACCATTGGTTCTCCAACGTATTTTCTAGCAAAATATCTATCTTCCTTATTAAAACCCCTTACAGCGAAAACTGACAGTTTCGTACTTAATTCCTTTCACGTCATTGAACAATTAAAAAGCCTTACATAAGATAAACAAGATATTCTAGTTAGTTTCGACGTAGAATCCCTCTTTACCATTCCTGAAACTCTCGACATCATTTCAGATATATTAAAATCCGAGAATCTGGAACCAAACCTTCTCACCTTAATTGAAAAATACTTATCGGGAACATATTTTTCTTATAACGGGCAAATTTTTGAACAAACGTCGGGAGCAGCTATGGGTTCTCCACTATCACCAGTCATCGCGAATATATTTATGGAAGCCTTTGAGAAGAAAGCTCTCTACACGTTTCATCTAAAACCAAAATTATGGAAACGCTACGTCGATTATACTTTTGTTATTTGGCCTCGTGGTCAAGAAACCCTAGTAGATTTTCTTAGACATTTAAACTCGATACACCCTAACATACGTTTTACCATTGAGTTGGAAGCTGATAATAACCTGCCATTCTTAGATATTCTTATCAATAGAAAATCAGACCTAACATTGGGTCATTGCGTTTACAGAGAACCTACGCACACAGACCGATACCTTAATGCATGGTCAAGTCACCATCCGGCCAAAAATCATCGGTTATCATCTCTCTTGTTTACAGAACCGTAAAACTATCTCAGCCCGAGTCACTGAAAACGGAATTCCGACATTAAAGATATTAAGCGTTCCATCAAAAAATACACTTCACCACAACCTTCCAATGGAAATGATTCCGAAAGCAATCCTACACTTGCCACTGTGGTCCTTCCTTACATTCAAAACATCACTGACCACATATCAAAAGTTCTAAAGAAGTATAACGTCAAAACCAGAATTACCACTTGTCCAAAAATCTCTCAACATCTGCGGTCCGTCAAAGACAAAATTCCATTTGCGACGCCATGAGTTTACAGCATTCCATGCATATGCATTGGAGAGACCGGACGAAAAATATCAACTAGGCTCAAAGAACACGAAAGAGCCTTACGACTAAGACAAATAAACTCATCAGCTGTTGCCGAACACACTCATGAAACCGGGCATAAAATTTTATTCGATAAAACTAAAATTCTTGCATGTAATCAGTTCTTCTACCAGCGAAAAATCCGAGAGTCTATACCTGTCACGAATTTGGGAATCAATCATCCGAGACGGTCTTTATACCCCTCATTAGCGCTCACCTCAAACAATATATAAACAGGTACAGAGTAAAATACGAGCCAGTTTCAGTCAAGCTCTGAAGAAGCCAACAGGATGATTGGCGAAACGTCAGCAATTTCGACTAAGCAAAAACCTATTTATTTTTAATTTATTTTCGTATTGTGATACTTTCTCATAATATGACAAATTTTCGAAAATAGTAAATTTTGGTATACGGGAATCCTTAATAAAACTGAAAAACCATTAATGGAAGTGTAATATACAGTATAATTAATATTTTTTATTTTAACTCACCCTGTACAAAAGGATTCTAACTAACTTCAGAACGAGTATAGGATAAATGATAAAATTTTCATAATAAAATTACAGTTGTCGGAAATGGCATCAAAAGTATAGACTGTTAAAGACAGGATATTTTTGACGAAAAAATGGTCATAAATCCGAAAGGCCTGCTTATAGCCCATAACAATCCTATATTGGGTGATTGAGTATAAAAGAGAGTATCTACAAATGCAATAATATACAGAGTGTTTGTCTTATTTATAACTTTTTAATAGTTCTTTTCTAAAACATATGTACAGTGAAAGCTCTCCTTGCAGACAGCTCCTATAAGCGGACAAAATTCCTGGAACCGAATTTCAGCATATCATTTTTAACGTTGAATACATTCCGATACGCGGACGCTCTTATAAATGCACGCGGACACTATACATAAAATTCGGTAATTCCCCGTTTTTTATTAGGTGATTCCCCATTTTCACATTCCGTTTGCTAGCCTGCATTTAATGTTGTGTTTTGTCTTGTCTTCAGATTCGTAGTTGGTATTGGAGTTATTTTATAATTTTACGTAAAATATGCATATACGCTCTCGTTAAAGGAAAAGATGGCAGTTGTTTGTTGTTTAGACAAAGAAAGTGCTTCAGTTCGTCAAGCAGACGAAATAGCCAAAAATGAGGAAGATATCAGAAGTAAATCGCAACTTGGAACTAATATAAGTCAAAAGAAGGATTTTTTTGAAAAAGGAAGGTTTTGCTATAGACAAAAGATGTTTTGAGTGGTTTGTGAAAGCTAGAAATCAGAACATTCCAATCTCAGGGCCGTTAGTGAAAATGAAAGCTAAGGAAATTGGGACTACAATAATTTCAGTGCGTCCGACGGGTGGCTTCAAAAGTGGTCTTAATTTTAAACGCACGTCTGGTTAAGCTGCTGCAGTAAATCAAGTTGATGTGTCACAGTTTTTGGAAAAACTTCCGTCCATGGTGCTTGGCTACAAACCAGCGCGGCTGGCTACAAACCAGTGTGCCACAGAAGTGGACATTTTTTTTGTGTCCGACAAAACGCTGTCTCTCAATGGAGGAAGGGGGGGAAGCTTAATCTTACATAGCATCTCAGGTCCGTGGGAATTTGAATGCGGTAGATGGTGAGATCCCTCTGCATGCGAGAGAGTTTTCCAATTCAGCGTAATCAACGTGCTCAAGTCCTTGGTGCTCCTTAAATGCTATGTACCACAGGAACCTATGTTCTTGCTATGGCCTGTATGTGGACGTTATACGAAGGTGACCACACACAGGAACAATAATCCAGGTGTGGACGCACGAGGGAGCAGAATAGTAATTTGAGAAACGGAACACTCTGGAAGTCCACTGTACAACGCTTAATAAAGCCCAAAATCTGAAGTGATTTAGACACAATAAATGAAACATGTTGTGTGTAAGTCAACTTAATACGAGTAACACTTTAAGATCCGTTATTACGGAGGCCTGCAATAACGGTGTCCCTTTCATGTTATATGTAAAATATATAGGGTTTCTGCTCCGGTAGAAGTTCATTTGTTGGCATTTATTAATATTCACATCGCTCAATAGCGTGCGTGATCTAAATCGGACTGGAGTTTTAGACAGCCGTCAGCATTATGGGCTCTCATAGAATTTTAAGTCGTCAGCAAATAATAGGAAACATGCGTGATGAAAACATAAGGCAATATCATTCACATAGACATTGAAGAGCAGGGGTCCCAGGTGCGATCCTTGTGGAACACCAGAAGGCACTCTAATTTCGGCGGATTGGAAACTCGATGGTATGATGTTAACCATTCCAAAAGTTTTCCTTGAATCCCAATGTTTCGCAATGTTTTTTATTAAGATTTGATGATTTACTCGATCAAAAGCCTTTGAAAAGTCTGTGTAAATAGCATGATCGCGAGACCCCCCTCCAATGATTCCAGCAGAAAATCTGTGAATGTGAGCAAGTTTAGCTCAGTGGAGCGATGGGGGAGAAATCCAAATTGTTGGTCGATGAAGCAACCTTTAAGGCCAGCAGATAAATAGTCGCAGACTAAACTTTCGAACACTTAGGAATACAACTCTGGAGACTGATGAGCCTATAATTGTTGACTTGCGAGTTGTTGCCGGATTTTAGCATAGGGGTAATGAAGCTTGATTTCCAGTAATATGGAAAAGTTCCCGTTTTTAAAGAATGGTTAAAGATTATATAAAGTCGTCTGGAAAGTATGAAGCTGCATTGCTTAATAAGATATGGTGGGAGACCATCGGGACCGGATCCTTTGTTTTTGTCTAGAGTTGACAGTTTCTCGTAAATAGAAGAAATCGAAATGTTCAAGTGTGAGAGGTTAACATCTCCAGAAAGTAGTACATCTTCAGAGACACAGTGTCCCCGTCACTATACATATTCGAAAAATAGTCTGCAAATAAATTGACAATATCGTCACCCACAGAACAGGTCACTTCGCCAAAGTGCACAACCGATGTAATAAAGTTTCGTTCCTTTTTGCTGTTGACGAACTTCCAAAAATTCTTAACGTTTTTTCTTAAGGAAGATTCAGTCAGAGATATATATTCCTGGTAACATTGCACTTTTAAAAATTTGCATTTAGTCCTTAAGTCTGAAAATCTCTTATAGTCTGTATATAACCCGGTTTCAAGATATCATTTGTGTGATTTCTTCTTCGCAATTATTGTATCTTTAAGCTTTGGGGAAAACCAAACTGGAAACTTCTTAGCCGAAAACGTCTTTAAGGGAACGTAAATATCGATAGGATCTACCAGCCACTTAGAAATCCAATAAAAATGCATGGATGACCCGAGAAATCATGTCTGAGTGGTTGCTCCAATTCGACCGCAAAATGGGAATCCAAAAAAGGCAATTCTCATCCTCGTGAACTGAAATTGAAAAATGTGAAAATTATATTTTTACCGCCAAACACAACTTTCGTTTGTCAGACCTTGGATCAAGGTATCATGCAAAACTTCAAATTTTATTATCGGCACTTGATTTTGAAACATATTTTAACAAAAATTGAAGATGTTCAAAGCTTATCTGAGTTTACAAAGTCTATCAATGTGTTAGAAGCTTTATATTTTATAAAAACAGCATGGAATAAAGTAAGTTCCTCGAAAATTAAGAATTGTTTTGTCAAAGCTGTATTCAGAAAAAGTGAATGTATTATTATTGTATATTACAATTACGATCCCGAAGACGATCTGCCCTTAGCGACAGTAACAGAAATCCAGAATGACCTTTGACGATAACATAACAACAGAAGAAAATGCCGTTGAAAACTTGAAAAAAAGAAGGTAGTCCAAATGACTCAGAAGGAGAAGTGGAAGCACCATGCAGTTCAGAAACGATAAATTCATATCGAGAAGCTCTAAATCATATTTCTATATTAAAAACATTTGCCAGAGACGATTTCGCTGCATTTCAATACTTGAAAAATTTAGAAAGTTATTACGAAAATTGTCAGACAAGTATTTTAGAATTTTTGCAAGAACCTAAGAAATAATCTTTTTTTTTTTAATTTTTACACCATGTACATATATGTTGAAGATAAATACATAATTAGTTTTAAAATGTTGCCAGTTTCTGTTTCCTTTTCCTCTTATCATAACATAATACATTGTACGTGCGGACACCTCCCATAAGCGGACAAAAGTTATGGAACCGTGAGTGTCCGCTTATGGGAGCTTTCACTGTATTATTTATATTGTCCTGTAGGATTCATTTTGAAGAAAAAATGTAGTTATATATATAAACAAAAAGTTGAATATTAAATGAATACTAAATATATTTTTTATATTATATTATATTTTATTTAATACCAAAAACAAAATAAAAAAAAGCATTGATCAATATTAGAAGCTTTTTACATGTAAGGGTACCCTTACTCAAGACACCAAAAGTAAACAGAGCTTTATAATTTCTCAAAAAAGATATTATTATATATTATATTAAATATTGATTGTCCAATAAAAAGGTAATTAAAAATGAATTACATTCTATTTTTATAAAAAAAAATCGGAACCAATTATTGGAATGAATTTCAGTTACATTCGATCAAGTTTAAAATTTTTACATTTTGAAAAATTTGCCGCCCATCAAATTATGCCGCCCTAGGCACGGGCCCGACGGGCCTAGGCGAAAAACCAAGTTTGGTGACGAGCTATGTATACCGGTCGTTCCAATTTTTAAGGACTTATGATTTTTCTCCATTTCAGTTGTCGGACGTCGTAAACGTGTGGTCGCAATCGGACGAACTGCCGCTCGATTTAGCGCTGAGAGGAAAAAACGACAGCATAGCTTCCACGCTAGTCCAGCACAACGCCGACGTCAATTTGAGGGACAGCAGGGGCGACCCTTTGCTCCACAGGGCACTGAAAAGGGACGACTCGTTCGCCGCGCTGTTCCTGCTGGACAACAACTGCGACGCCACTTTGTCTACGAGGTAACGCACTGAACAACGGCTATAATCCGTCCATTATAGATAAAATTATAAATAAAAAACAAATACAGACAACTTTTATCTGAAACCTAATGCAGAACACGAACAACTTAAAAGAATTACATACGTAGGAGAACCTAGTGAAAAAGTTTCAAAACATTTGTCAAAATGTGGTTTAAAAATAGCTTTCAGAACATACAACACAATAGAAAAATATTTAAAAAACAATAAAACGAAATGTCAAAAATCCCAAAAATCAGGTGTCTACAGGTTGAAATGAGGATCTTGTCCTAAATTTTGTATTGGACAAACAGGTAGATCCTTCAAGAAACGCATTAACGAACATAAAAGAGGGTTTAAAAACAATCAATAGTCTAGATTCTAATTATGCTACACACTTAAGCACAGAAAAACACATTTTTGACGCCAATTTTGATATTTTGCATACAGCCAAAAAATTAAGAAAATTAAATTTATTGGAAGCCATGGTGATTAATGAAATGAGACATTCAAATGTCAATTAGATACCTCTTCATAATTAAACTTAAATTCAACATTAATTAAAGTTTTATTGTCAGTTTTCGTATATATAGCAGCAGGTAGTTTGTAAATATTACATTTGATAAAGAGACGGTGTTTTCGAAACAATTGTCATGTCAAAATATATAATTTCGTGAAAATCTGAACTTTTAGTTCTTATTTATTTTAATATATGAATGTAAAAAATGTACCTTAATGTAGTCAAATGCAGGGTTTTTTTAAGTCATGCCAAGTTGACTAACTTTTAAGCTTATTTTTATCGGATTTTTTAAAGAACACCCTATATATGACTACTTTGTCGTCTTCAGCTATATTGTTGCAATTTTGTTCAGGTTACTGCATAGTGAGTACTGAATATATCACAAAGTGACATAATAATAATTAATTTACCCAGCTGCCAACAGGTAAAACCTAATTACAAATCCGAAAAAAGGAAACAAGAATACATTAAATATAAACAATACAAAGTTATGAAATTCAATTAAGTTGAAAAAATTAGACAAGCAGAACAAGAAAGGAAATCACAGTTTTTCTTTTACGCATTTTAGGCTATCGTAAAAAACGAAAAGGTTTCTTAATTTATTGTACTTATCACACATGAGAGAAAGTGCTACCAACTCGAGCGCGGTATCTTAAATTGAATTTTCTCTTGTAAAAAAGACCAATCATTATTAATCAACTTATAATGTGTCCCTCCCAAATAGCATAAGGACGTCCGTAAAATGCCCTCGGGATATCTGACGGGACATAGCGTATATCCTAGGTATATACTGTTTCAGCTAAGGGATATCCTTAGCGCGTCTCAAGGATATACGATGTTATTAGTTGGAACGTCCACAGTATATCAGATATAGCTGAGAGGTCGTTAGTATATCCGACTGTGAGGATATAGGATCTTATATAGATATAGTGGACCTTACTTATTAGGTTATTTCCAACAACCTATGAGAAATACTCGAAAGGTAATGTGAAATAGTCCACTTAGTTGTACGACTACAACAATTCTATTCCAGTATTTGGTACTCACGTGTGATGGAATTAACCTATTGGGTATTGTTGGTGAAGTCATCATTGCAGGCGATATTTGAAACGCACAATTTTTTTACAGTTAATATTTAATCTTTAATTTTGCTTTTGATTGTAAAAGTGAAGGACTGCCGATTGAGACCATTAATAAAACACATTTTATTCACATCTGAATTTTTCTATTTCAGATATGAAAAAATTGTAGGTATATAATATTTCAAAAATATAAAACAACCTAACCTAAATTATCTTAAATATAGAGTAAGATCCTTGAACTAAACTCTAAAAGAATAACTAATATTTGACAGGTTTTCTGTCATTCTTTGATGAAAGCAGCTCTTTCGGGATGTGTTTGCCTTCTTATCCGCATCTGACGAGACTGGTATCTTTTATGTTCAAAAAACACGCTTGATGCTGATAGTACTCTCATGAAAGTGATCTTAGATGCTAATCTCCACGATGATGTAGGTATACATTTCTGTATTTCATGTCATTAAATACAAACCTGATTAAACTCTCATCGTTAAGATTTGTTTCATGAGAGTAGGTACTATCTCGCGCAAATAAAACTAGAACAAATATGACTTTTCAGTTTGATAGTAAAACCTAAAAATTTTCCTAGTTTTCCTAGCCACAATGAAAACAAGCCTTAAAAAATAGGAAAAAAGTTTTCATGTGAAAATTGTACGTTATGCAGGCTGATTCCTAAAATTAATACTTTGATTTTGGAGGGTGATTCTTGCATCCAGTTTAAGAGAAAAATATATCAACTATAACTATACTATATAACTAAAAATATAATTTTGTTCTGGGGGATTTTCTCTAAAATTGCTTACTTAAATAAAAAATTACTTTAATTTAACTGTTCAAAAAACATGATGTATAATATATGTTTTATTAAATTATATTTTATTTATTTTTTATTTATTTATTTTGGAAAATAATATACCCACTTACCAAGTATTACTTTGGCCAATTTTAATTTTAAAATTTTATCCTTTTTCTTCATGCCCAACCAATTAGATTTCATTGCAAGTTCATTTGAATTCAATGGGCTCAGAGCTTGTTTTACAAACTCATAATTGCTGCCTCCAGTTAATCTTGCTATCTCATTGACTTAGCAAAATAATAAAAATCAAGTCATGATGTTGGTAGACTACACAACAACAACAGCTTACAATTTATCAAATCTTACGTTATATATTACCATAGAGCTTTACTTACATGATTTATAGTAATAATAATACCACAAAAAAATAACTGAAATGAAAGCACAGCACACAAAATACTCAAAATAGACGCCAAGTCGTCGTACGAGGGGGTACCCATAAAAAACCGGAATTGAATTGCCACGCCCAGAGCTTGTGTAGTAACACCTTTCAGCAGCTAGGTTGTGGATAGTACAACTTATTGCGAGTTCAACGCCACCTTCGTTTTAAATTTAACTTGTTTTGTTCACTTGCAGTGCCATTTTTTGTTATTTCGTTTTTTTCGATGGCAAGTTTAAAAGAACAACGTGCAGCTTTGAATTTTTGTTTTCTGCTCGGTAAAAGTGCTGCTGAAACTGTTTCAATGTTAAAAACAGCTTATACAGACGATGCGATGGGAAAAACTCAAGTGTACCAGTGGTTTGTTAATCAAGCTTTTTATCTGGAAGTTTTAAGAAGATTGCGCAACAGTATTCGACAAAAAAGACCTGATTTGTGGCTGACAGGGGACTGGTCCTTTCACCACGATAATGCACCTGCACACACAGCCATTTCTGTTAAGCAGTTTTTGGCTAAAAATGGCATGGTTCTTCTGCACCATGCACCTTACTCGCCAGATCTCGCTCCGTGTGACTTCTTATTTCCACGTATGAAAAGGGACATGAAAGGACAGCGATTTGACAACATTGAAGAGGTCAAGAAAAAAACGAGGGATGAGCTGTCGGCTATAGCCAAAGATGAATATAAAAAATGTTTCGAACAGTGGAAGCACCGCTGGGACAAATGTATTAGTTGTATTGGAGAGTATTTTGAAGGGGATAAGGCCGTTCTGTGATGTTCAAAACAATATATAGTTTATAAAAAATGATTCCGGTTTTTTCTGGGTACCCCCTCGTATACCTTAAACCGCCAACAAAACCAAAGATGAAAAGATGGCGGACGACGAGACGGAGGAGAAGCCGACCGCGAATAGTTGCGTGAAATGAGATCTTATAAACAAATATATTATTTTTACGTTTTTGTAATTTTTTTACTTAGATCAACCCGTATTTTCTGTGATATTTTTATTAAAAAAGCGTCTCTTGTCTCGTTCGTGTCCAACAATAATAAAAACTAGTTTATTTTTAACTGACGTCGATGTAGATGTGCACAAAAACGTTATCAATAAAATGTCTCCCAAAACATCACAAATCTAAAAAACTCAGTTGTTCAAGATTTAAGTTTTTAGGTTTCATTTTGTTTTACGGTTTTTCACTTTTTTCCCTTATTTCTATTCTAATGTTCCCCCTATCTATACAAGCAGTTCAGTTTCTGTGCTTGCTAAGTTGACTTGTATGATTTATTAGTTAATACTAAGTGAAAAATACTGCCTCTATTCAATTTACACATTATATTAAAGACATTTTTGGATTTTTGCATTTGTTGATATGTCATCAAAACGTACTTTAAAAGCTTTATCTGTTGATCAAAAATTCAAGGTTATAAAAGAAGTGGAAAGTGGCTGTGAAGTATGTAGCTGTAGGGTGTAGCTGTGAAGTATGGGATCTCGGCAAATACAGTGTCTACAATTTTGAAAAATAAACATTCAGTCATCACCGCAATGGAACGTTTCGAAGAAAACAAAAACAATAACATTACACTAATGGATTGTGTTGACGACGTAACTACCGCATGGAATATCGACATTAAGCCTGAAACAATTTCCAATTGTTTTAAAAAAGCCGGTTTTGGTCAGTATTCTTGATTTTCCTAAGTGAACGCCTGAAAGAAAAGAGTGAAGACGAAATCCAAATAGAAATCAAGTTTAAAGCTTGGACAAACATTAGAGGTATAGCAGAAGGTAGCACCATCAACGATTTTATACATGTGGATGAGGATATTGTTACTTCAGAGTTTCCTACTGACGACGATATTATCGAGTCCGGCAGAACCGGTACATTTAAACATCGAAGATGACTGCGAAAGTGACACGATGGAGGAGGAATGGGAAGATGATTCTCAGCAACCATCTTCAAATGAATTGGTTGAAAATTCGTTGATTGTCTTGCGTTCCAATATGAAAACCAGTGAACGCACAACCGATTCCCTCTATGATTGTTTAAATAAAATTGAAGCTTTGGTTGAAAACCAAAATAAGAAATCCGGTCGTCAGTCACAGTTTTTTCTAATGAAAGAGTAAACATTAATATGTACATACATATGTATGTATATGTGCATACATACTATGTTTATATATACTAGGTACATATACAATACATTTGTATGTACATATATTATGTACATACATATGTACTACTATTTCATAATTTTCGTTTTTTGTTCAAAAATCATAGATATTAGGGCATTTATATAACGTATAACCCATTTTTAAAAATGAATGAATAAATGTCTTGATAACTCGAAATTTTCATGTGTCAAATAGCAGTTCGACTTATCGAAGTTCGACTGTATATCTGCTAACGTATATCGTAAGAATATCATCCACATATCCCGGGACATGCGATTTAAATGGGACATTGACCGGATATACTGGGGATATTGTGTGCTATCTGGAATTGTAAAATTTTTGTGTATGGTTTAATGAAAATTAGGGGATAGAGAAGTACAGAGCGAGTTAAGACTAGAGTAAAGTTCATTATCTCATTGGTTTTAAAAGTTATGAGAAAATGGCAAATACAAAAATTGTAAAGATTGTTACTATGTACAATTTAAAATTATTTTAAAGTATACATGGTAGCTCAAAAACGCGTGAAGAATAAAACGTAAATTTTGTTAAATTTTAAAATTTTGTTTTCAATTCGATTTGAAATTGAAACTTTTTTATTAATAATAGTACATACCTAACGTAAATCTACATTTTGTGTTATTCAACTAAGGTTGTAGCAACAGTCTTGAACAGAACGAAGGGTATATATTGGAAAACTTAATATAAGTCGCAAAGTATTACAAATAGGTATATGAGATACTTGATAAATGGTCCAAATATATTATATAATTCAAATTCCGTTTCATATATCTTTTACGTGATCTTCGAATAACGCTAAAGTGAAATATGAGTGATCTGTCCTTAAAAATAATGGTGCTATCGTAATTTTTTGCAATTGTGACATTGACCGGATATACTGGGGATATTGTGTGCTATCTGGAATTGTAAAATTTTTGTTTACGGTTTAATGAAAATGAAGGGATAGAGAAGTACAGGGTGAGTTAAGGCTAGAGTAAAGTTCATTATCTCATTGGTTTTAAAAGTTTATGAGAAATTGGCAAATAAAAAAATTGTAAAGATTGTAACGATGCATAATTTAAAATTATTTTAAAGTACACATGGTAGCTCAAAAACGCGTGAAGAATAAAACGTAAATTTTGTTAAATTTTAAAATTTTGTTTTCAATTCGATTTGAAATTGAAACTTTTTACCTAAACGTAATAATTTTTCAAATTTTTTCAAATAGTAGTTTTCACATTTGAAAAAAAAAATTTTAAAGGCCGATCACTCATTATTGATATTAGCGTTATTCCACGATGACGTAAAAGATATATGCAACGGAATTTGAAGTTCTTAAATATATATAAATATCATTATCATTTTTTCTGAAAGATCTTACAAAAACCTACAACATTTATTAAGTATGTTTCAGTATTTTTAATACTTTGCGATTTATTATAACTTTTCCAATATGTACCCGACTTTCTGTCTAAGACTATTGCTAAAATCTTGTTTTCTTTAAATTTTCCCCTACATACAAATTTAGCCGCAGTGTAGTTTGCAGGGTTCCCTTTTGGTTAGTTTTCTTAGTTTCTCCTGGAATACTCTAATTTCCTAATACTCTAAAACTATATGTTATGATAAGGCGCTATCCAAAAACATTCCCAAAAATATTGTGCATGCGCTTAAAACAACATAACAATTGTTTAAATTCAACGTTTGCAGTGATTCTATTCTTGATCGATTTGTTTATCCGCTCCTATCATGAATCTCTCAGCCTCTTTTTTGAGGTTTTCGGTATATTTATTTATAATTAGAAGAGTCATGCAATCAATTTAGTAATGTTATTAATATACAAAAGAAATTATATTGGCTCTATTACACTGCCTTGCGGTATACCTGCTGCAATATTTTTGGTCTCTGGCGATTTTCACCGTTGCCCATTACAACAGTTTTAGTTTTTTTTATTTACTTACACCACAATAAATTCTATGAATTTATTTATTCAGTTGTCAGGTAAAAATTTGACAAAGCTACATTTTGTCTTATTCAACTAAGGTTGTAGGAACAGTCTTGAACGGAACCAAGGGTATATATTGGAAAACTTAATATAAGTCGCAAAGTATTACAAATAGGTATATGAGATACTTGATAAATACATTATATAATTCAAATTCCGTTTCATATATCTTTTACGTGATCTTCGAATAACGCTAAAGTCAAATATGAGTGATCTGTCCTCAAAAATAATGGTGCTATCGTAATTTTTTGCAATTGTGAAAACTGTTATTGTTTAGAAAAATGTAAATATTGGAAAAACTATTACATTTAGATATGTTATATGATTAATGAAAAAGTTGAAGAATTTTAAAAGAAACTTAAAACAAAACGTAAAAATAGGATGTTCCAGTTAAAAAATGTATGTTTTATTCGTCACGCTTTGTTGAGCCACCCTGCATACTTTAAAATAATTTTAATTTGGATATCCTAACAATGTTTACAGCTTTTGTATTTACCATTTTCATATTAGTTTTGAGAAACTTTCTCATCATCCTGTATTTGGTTTAAAAATTAATTTGCTTCTTGTTAAATATTGTTTAAGAAATAAATAAATTAATGTCAGAAAACGGAGGAAGACCAAGTGGATGGCCAAAGATTGCATTATGGTTTTTCGAAATACAGCGTAAAATAAAATAAAATAAAATGAAAAAAAAGTGAAGAAATTGTTCGTGGACATAGGACGTCGTCCTATAAGTTAAATAAGAATATTTGTCAGTAAATGTGGTTCCAACAAACTTAATTTTAAATAGAAAGGTACTAATCAGATCGAAACAGTCTGAGATTGACATGATGAAAACAATTATAAAAAATGCATTTTACAGTGAAGTTTGAAAGTGCCCTCGGAGTTTTAGCCTTCCAAAACGTTAATGTGCAAATTTTGAGTTTAATTTATTTTTCTATTTAATAGTTTTTGTTTATTGAACATTCTTTTCGTTTTGATTTATAGTTTTAAACAGCTATAATGGAGTGAACTGCGAATATTTTCAAACGCTTCATTTAAAAACCCACTCTGAGTAATTTGATTGGTTACACCGGCCAACAAAGATTTTGTGATTTGGTATTTTTCATATTTTTAAAGTTATAGGGACTAAACTAATAGAAAAACAATGTTGCTCCTCCTATCACGCAATATTTTCTAATTAATTAATATTTGTTTTAAAAATAGGGACATTACATAACATTGTAAAAATTGAAATTGGCGGGGGATCGCTGAAAGTAAAATATAGTTTCTTCAAAACATTGCCGCGTCGGGTCGTGCTATGTGTGTGGTTCTTTTGTGGTCAAGAAATTTAGTTGTAAAGCCCTGTTTAAAGTAAAAATTGTAGACCAAGACAAACTTTGGGCGCCACACATTGTAAGATATGTGAAGAAGGTTTAAGAGGTTGGAGTAATGGAACCGGACGGTCCCTACCTATTGGAGAGACCCAAGAAATCACAATGATTATTGCTATTTCTGTATATGCAATGTTCGTTGTCATAATACTAAAAATTTGAAAAATATTGTTAGTGAAAGATTTAGGTTTACCTAAGGATTTCTACGAAATTTTAGCATCTACACTTTGAAATAAAAATTTACTGGCACAAGATAAACAAATTTGTTCACCGATATTCTATCTTAATCTTATAAAGAAATTTGGTACAAAATACAATTCTAAGGACTGGAGACTTTTTATTGACTCATCTCTCCGTCATTGAAGCTGTTCTTTTGCACAACGGAAATGTTCTTGCTTCTGTACCTGTTTCTCATTCTATGCAAAGGAGAGAATGCTACGAAAATCTGGAACTACTGCTTGATAAAATCAAATACAAGGACTATAGTTCGATGATTTGTGGTGACTTAATTGTGGGACTTCTACTAGGTCAACACTCAGGATATACGGAGTACACCTGTATTTTTGTGGATGAAAAAGAAAGATATTCTTCACGATGATCTTATTGATCCGCGAAAATATCTCTTACCTAAATTGAGAGTGATGAAGCAGCACGTTAAAGCTTTAGAGACAGATCATGTTTTTAAATATCTATGTGGAAAATTTCCCGCTCTTTCAGATTCAAAATTAATGGAAGGAATTTTTGTCCTCAGATAAGACGATTAATGGAAGATCAACACTTTGTGACCTTGATCGCATCTAAAGAGGTTGTTTCATGGGTTGATAGATATAATAAAAGTTTTTCTAGGAAATAGAGAAACAGAGAAATTTAGGCAAATAGGATGCAAATCTTGGTGTCGCGAGTGAGCAGCAAGGTGAGAGGTTCAACCAAGATAAAAAAGAAATGAAACGCAGATATCAAGGTCGGTGGAACGTTGCAATGATGGTAGATTACTGCTGGATATTAAAAAGGCACATTCCGGCCATGGAATATACAAGAATATCTACTACACGAAGTTCTCCGACCAAGAGGTCCAAAATTAAATGGATTTAACTATTGTTTGAGACTTTATGATTTTTTATTTCGGTTTTTGACCTTGTACTAATAAAAATACTGTTTAAATCGACCGAGACTTATTAATTCTTTTAATGTTGATTAAAAAAAACTTACGTCATAGAAGAAAAGGCTTATCAGATTTAAATTTAGGAGGCTTAAATTATACCATTAATTGTTATATCGAAATCAACTTTCAAGTTCAAAAGTTGTTGCCCTGTGTTACTGAAGTTCTTTTCCAACGTTACATCGTCAATATTTTTCAATCACTAATTTCGCAAAAAATAGTACTTTAAGCCTAACTTCCGTATTGTAGGAGCGAAAACGAGAGCGCGCTCCATCTGGTGGCCTGCGCGCCAAATTTGAGCGATTCCGCGAAAATCGCAGAGAAGCTCATCAACAAAAACGTCAACGTAAACGCTCAGAACAAACTGGGCTACACCGCCCTCCATATCGCCGTCCAAGCCGATAACAGGACGATATTCGACGTACTCCTTCGACAGGTGAGTGCGATACCAGGGTGCTCTGATCTATCGAGATGCGACAGTAACCGTCGTAATTAAACGATGGCTTGGGAAGGGGGGGGGGGGGGTCGTACCTTTGTGGCTTTTGCTTCGATCGTTTCATTTAACGTTTGTGCCCGTAAAGCCTAGTACAGAGTAAAGTGCCTTACCTCATTGGTTTCCAAAGTTATGAGAAAATGGTAAATACAAAAGTTGAAAAGTTCTACGGATACAAAAATTACCGAACGTGTTGCATACTATACTTTTCCTACACGAGCGTCGGAATTGACAATCGCATTTTCGCAAAACAACACGAATACATTCACTGACATAGCCGTCACAATTGACAAACGTTAAAATTCAAGGCGTGGGAAATATCTCCGAAAACAGCCGATTGCTCCCAAACACGTGCGGTAAAATTGCGGAAACGAAACTGACGTGGTAAATACGCTACATCGGTGTGTAATTAGGTATTTTACAGACGGGAGTAGAAAATTATTAATTTAAATAATTGGTAAAAAACCAAAACTAATAATTAACACAGCAATCGGATGTTTTCGGACATTTTCAACACGACTTGAATTTTGACGTTTGTCAATTACTCCTGTAAAATGTTTGTTTATTGCTCAATTTTAATAATCATTTTTGCTGAATAGATCTTACTAAAGATAAATGACACAGTATTTTGAAGCGGAAAATCGAGAAGTACTTTTATAATGACCAAAGATTTTAATGTTTTAAAATAATAAATATTGCAAACCTTATAAATAACGATTATTTTGTACGTGATCGATTAAAACAAAAGCATTAATAAATCTTAGTATTCGAATGATGTAAACACAATTAAAATATAAATTAGCGAGCGAGTTTGACCCTCGAATATTCGCTTATCCATGGGAGACTTGGTTTTACAAAGGAAACAGTATGCCCACGTCAATCAATTTGGATATTTCTGTTATTTTCATTATCAGATGAGAATTAAAAATCCCTCTTAATTAAAAAAATACAGCTTTCTAAAGTCTGTTTAATTCATATCTAATCCTTTCTACATATTTAATTTTAGGAAAACCGTTAGTGTCTTTCAGTGAAATCCGTCCAACAAAAGAAAATTATCAAAATTGAGCCATGAGCTTAAGCGAGGCGCCCGAGATATTTCGAGCACCCTGTATCAAAAATTAGTCCCAGTTGGCCATGACTTTCAGGTTGATGTAATAAGAAACATAAGGTTTTAGTGCGTTTTTGAAAGATCTATCCAACAAAAGCAAATATCAAAATGAAACCGCAATCAAAGATTTTAAGCGGAGCGCAAACGATTTTTCAAACACCCTGTATCGAAACATTATAAACATTGGTATAGTTGGGTTTTAACTATCCCCGAATAAGAATTCGCAAGAAGCAACTTGGTTGGAGTCGTACATAATGCAATTTTGATGCACATAACGGACAAGTTTTAAATTCATAGAAAAAGTAAATAATAATATATGCCTATTACTACAAATTAACTTATTTTAAATTATAATTATGTTTTAATAAATGTTCAAAAATATTCCCTTCTATTTGAATACACATCTTTGGTATTTTTCCTATATCCGATTTTCCATATCTTCTGGTGTTGTAAGGGAGATTCACATAAACCCAATTTTTAACATATAACATATAAAATTTCCGTGGGTAATGATTTTTAAAAAATAATAGAACTTTTCGATGGTCATCAACTTCTTGAAGAAGTTTAAATATTAAGTGCTTCGCGAAAAAAATCGGTTCAATAACTTTAAAGTGTTTTATGCCACACCACACATTAAGTGACCAACGATCTATTTCTGTGGGTAATGATTGCTTAAAACTTTTCGATGGTAATGCTGGGGAGCTCCATCTTGCTGAAACCACATTGGTTGGGTCTCAATGTAAATTGAGGTAAATCATTCTGCAAAAAGGATATTATAACGATTAATTGCACCATTACTGCAAAAAGCTTAATCGGAAAATATTATCTTAGGCAAAAAATTTGGATCGGCCTTTATTGCTTCATTTATAACGGTGCAGAAGTTTTTCGAAAAATTTCTAGATGTAGTTCCATAGTGAAGGGATGATACTTGTGTGTTCTAGTGGTATCACATTAATTAGCCACTACCACTGACCGGGGAATGTCTTGAACTTGAAGTATAATTTCTAATCCATTTTCCTCATCAGTAGCATTCCGGTTTACGCATTCCGATATTAGGTCATATTGTTGTCAACAAAGTATTTTTTCCGCCTCACACAGTATATAAATGATATCAATTAATTGGAGATTGATCATTTGTCATGTATCACTCTGTATATCTAATGTCTAATGTCCCTTAAGAGAGACTTGTGTCAGAAGTTTATGGTTGTTTTCCCAAGATTCTCAATTAATTCAGAAATTCTGACTTGGTCTTCAGAAAATCTGAATTGTTTTTCAGAAATTTTATCTTATTCCTCAAAAATTTGATTAATTGAAAACTTAAAAAAAACGTTGGGAAAATCCTTACTTAGTTTTTTTTTTAATTTAATGACACCGCAATAAATTATATGAATTTATTTGCGCAGTTGTTAGGACAGGTCATTTTGTCACGGCCAAGTAATATAGTTTCAAACAGGGGTAAATATTGCAAATGTGTTGCAAATATCTTTTACTTCTTCTTCCTTCAAAAATAATGGCACTATCGTATTTTTTGTGTGTGTGTCAAAATTAATATTTTTTTGGAAATATTAATTTATTGAAAAAAATTTTTTTTTGTTAATAATGGTGGATTTTACTTCAACTTCAAAGCGTCAAGAACGAGAAACAAATTTCAAATTTTCCGTTCCAGTATATTGACTCATCTATCCACGGTACTGACATAAAATAAATTTGAGTTGTTAAATCAGATAAACTCTTTGTACCGTTTCACCAACTTCATGTTTGCAAACAGTACCTAGATGACGTTCTGTCAACATTATTCATAAATCTGAAAGTAGATGATGCTCGAGTCTTATAAATTCACATTCAAAAATTCGTTAAATTTTTAAGACGAAAGTTATTGAACCGGAACTAAGCGTTAACCAAAAAAGTGTCATTTTAAATTAAAAAAAATCGTTAATGACAAGCCATAAATATTATTATTTTTTTCTGAAAGATCTTGCAAAAACCTACAACTTTTATTAAGCATGTTTAATATTTTCCAATATTTACGCTTCTGTGTAAGACTATTACTTTTTATTTATTCGTCGCGCGTTTTTGAGGCACCCTGTATACTTTAAAATAATTTTAATTTGTACTTCCTAACAATCATAACTTTTGAAATCAATGAATAATGAATTTTACTCGTTTTATTGTTGATTCACCCTGTACTGGGCATTACATCATAAATCCGGGTTTCCAGCTTTTTTGTAATTTAACTATCTTCGTATCCCTTATAGTTTTCAATATTTTCATCATTGACATTCTTATCTTGGACGCACTCTATATGATAGACTTTGAGAATATTATCTTGAGTTCGCACTTGCAATCAACTTTCTGTCTTTAGATCGTCAAGCCCGCTCTCTGTCCTACCCGTACTGTCTACCTACTTGTACTGTTCTACATTGTTATTTAAGTGTGAATTCTGATTTTTTTGTTGGCCTACGCGCATACATTTAATCTCTCATTTGTTAACTAACATTCCTCATTTTTTTGCAGCTAGAAGTCGTGTTGTAATAAATTCTAGTTCTTTTTGGTCAAGTGCTATTATCATTTGAGAGTACCGGACAGACAGTATCTTTGTCGGGATACGAACCTGCTTTTATTTTTGCTGTCCCCCTATCATGGAGCTGTTTAATTGCCAATGTAGAGCTGTATTGCTAACAGAAAGTGAACTTCCTCTTTTAGAAATTCTGCTGATAGTCCTGACTCGGGTGCTTTTTCGGTTTTCATGGATTCAATGCTTCCTCCTATCTTCCTAATCTATATCATTGGACATTATTTATAATACCCGAGCAATTTGAAAAGTGAAAAAATGAGAAATTATAAAAAAAATGTTATATTGCTCGGGCAGTATGTATAATGCTAGACGTTGTACTTTTCTTCGTAAACTGGTTCCTGCCATACAGTTCATTTAGAATTCCATGTTTCGTACCCAATTTATAGATATTTTCATCTGTTATTTTAAGAACGAATGCCAATATATTTCTTCCACCTATGCGACCTCTGCCCACTGAGTGTGTCGACCCTTTGGGCGTCAGTGGATATTAAATTTGAGGTTTGAACCATTTTTCAGATTATTTTTTGGATTGCTTGCTGATATAGTGCTAATGTTTGATATGTCGGCTCTAATTTTCTTGACGATTTGGTTTTTCCAGGAAACCTTCATGATCCACGGAGTCTTGAAGTTTTTTAAAATGTAAATGATGGTTTAGACAGCAAAGTTGAAAATTGAACCCAACTATTAAGAGTTAGCAGAAGACCTCCCTCCAAAAATTTTGACGCTGGTTCATTTTCCAGTGCCTCTTCTTCCATAAACTGTAAATTAATTTGATTCGTTAGGAGTACGTCTAAGTCCTCATCACATTTTCTATTAGACAAGACATTTACAGGTAAAACACTTCTTGGCCAACTTTTAATTTTGTTCCAAACACCGCTTCATACATCTCATACGCACTACAGTGATGAGCTCTGTTCTTCATCAGCTGGACAAAACGGTGACCATTTCTTGATATTGTTCCAACCGCGAAGAAAGCGTGTTTTCTTCGTTCTGATTCGCTCGTTCTGCGTAACTTTGAGAATGTCTGGACTTCCCACATACCATCTTTAGTTCGAGCCATATGCAACGTATCTCCTAAATAGTGGTGTTAGCAAATTCTCTCCTATTATCAGAGACACATAAGCTACTTCTGCTCTTTGGCTTTTAAGAGATCCGAAGTTAAATACATTTACCAAAACGTGGCCAAACTCAACTTAAAGTATAAAATAATAAATACTCATGGAAAAAAAAACTGAAAAGGGTCTGGAAAGTCGCTAAGGACGACAAGCTACCAAAAATTAATGCTGATTGGCCAGCGAGAGTCATACCACACGCACGTTGTGTAGATGCTATAAATTAATCAAAATTTCCAGAAAAATAATGGTAGTATTTATATTGACCGGGCAATGTGACAAATTATCGCAAACTTTTTAATGTCCGTTATGCATAGTGACCAAGCATTATAAATACTGTCCTAAATAATTAAATTGTCGGTATCAAATATATTCTTCTTCACAGTGAGGTTGTGAGGTATGGGTATCTATCTTATTTTAATTCTATGGCATAGTGTTTTTCTTAATGATCGAATAAACTTTTAGGCTTTTAATGATCTTTTTGTTTTTTTAACTTCCTATTTCACGTCAAATCGCAGTTTTGGTGGTCGGAACTACATTCGATTCCACTATGACCTCTTGTATCCTCGTCCTGTTTTAATATTATGTGGTCTATTACGAATTTCAGTACACCCTAGTGTCATGTATAATCTCGTAACCAACGCAACCGTTTCATTTCTTCTCCGTATGGCTTTACTATCCTTCTTTCTTCCTACTCTCGCGTCTCCCAGCAGTATGGTAACCAAGGGTTGTAAGAGTGTAATTCAGTGTATTGATCTTTTTCTTCTAGTCTTATACATGCCAGAAGAAACATATTAATGTGCAGAAGGAATAATTTACCTCTTCCTTCCAAGGGCTTTCTCACTAACGGCTCAACAGAACAGACGCATGAATTAGGAACAGGGAGGCAAGAAAGAAACTAGAAATTTTAAAGAAGGGAGGAGAAAGATGTTTCGTCCCGAACATTGAACATAGATGAACGCCCAATATCCAAATAAACGCCCGCATACGATAATGCAATAAATTTTCTCTTAATTTCTTTTTTAAATGAACTAATAGACATAGTAAAATCATTTATTTTATATTTATTTATCGTGAAAGCTGTCTGGTAGGTAAAATCGCTTTTGTGTACCCCTTCAGGACCAGTTAAACGTAAACGTCAAAACGAACGACGAGTACACGCCCCTGTATTACGCCCTGCTGAAGTGGGAGGCGGGCGAGCACGCCTACGCGGAGGCATTGCTCGAATGCGGCGCCCAATCGGATCCCACCTGCTCCGCAACGCGTGCCGACTTGGTGCAGTTGCTCATAGGGGGCGGGGCCAAGCGGGCTGCTGCGTTTCTCGCCAGTCGCGTCAAGAATTTGAACCACGTCAACTCGGAAGGCGAGACCGCCCTCCATCTCGCCTGCGAGCGGGATTATTGGGAGTTGGTGGACGTGCTGGTAAGAAATTATAGAGGTTTGAGGTAATTTGTAGTGCCCGTAGAGAAAATAATAGGAGAGTGTCCCGGACACTATTCGCTACACAGGACGGTTCATTACTGCGGGTTTCTTTGATATACATCCAAAAAAGTTTGTTGTATAGAAAAAATTACTGTCATACATGTATCTTAAGTATCTCATCACCCGATTTCTTATTTTAAATCTGACACCCTGTATGATATTTCTCTCAAAATTTTTTGGTCAATTACTCTATACTTAATCTTACCACTTTCTAAAATGTAACGGAAACGGAAATACAGAATCGGCCTTTATAAATTGTCTGCTTTTGTTTAAAATTGACCAACCAATTACGTTGTTTTTAAAAATGCAAAATTTCGTGTTTTTTCGAATACATCAATTGCATTGAAATTGCATTTTCCTATGCCTTTTTTCAACGGTTCTTTGCTGTTTCGTGTTTTAAAACAAAAGTTCATAAGTTCGAAATGAGTGAAAGAACTTTGGAACTGGTCAGCCAGGCCTCCTGTTTTGTACCCCTTTTATTTTCCACTTCGTGGCTCGATACAGGGTATTTCAAAACCATTGGTAAAAACCGATGGGAGTTCCTTGTTTAAAATAAACCTAACTTAAAAAAACAAAATAGATCAAACAGTAAAATATTGCTGAATTATTAATTACCATTGTGAGAACACACTGCATATTTTTTTTACATGAGTGACATGGAAAAAATAAATTTTGATAGACTAGAAACTTCTTTGTCTGCTGCAATTTTTCATAAAACTTACAGTTTCGAAAAAATTAAAAATAAAATAAATTCCGAATAAAGATATTTTAGAAAGTTTTATTGCAATTTATTAATAAACATTTCTGAAACTAATTGCTCTATACATGCGTAAACTATAAATAAATACATTTCTAAAAGCATTTTAATTAAACAATGCAACTCAAATAAAAACAACTCAGCAAGGAAGGAAGAACAAAAATACATTTAGAAAGTGGTCTGTTCTAGAGTATCCTAACTCCTTTGACGTAAATAAAACATAAAACAGGTGTAGCTGCTGTCTCGCTGGACTGGGGCCCCAAATAGCAGCTCCTCTTCGATCTTGAGGATCACGGTCTCGCTACGGTGGAGGTGGTTCACACGCACACGCAACGCGTAGGGAGACAATAGTTTTTTCTTTTGGGGTTCAACACTATCGGCGTGCTATCGATCCCAAGTCGAACGCGAAAGACTTTAAGCCCGTTCTTAGTCGCACGTGCGCGCGCTCTCTCCCTCTTTTAGCTCTACATTTTCCGCATGGCGGCGACACCTTACGGGCCACTAAATTTTTAAACTTCCGCGGTTCTTGCCCGGGTGTTCGCTTTGCGGATTTAACAACAGGTTAGCGCGATATTTTTCAGGAAGCAAACATGGTAAAACAATATGTGCTAGAATACAAAACTAGCTCAGGATTATAATAAAACGCAGTGAAGATGCGTGGAAATTAATTACTTAATTAGTTAATATGGGTGCCTGTGTTGTCATGTTAAAGAAAAAATGACTTTCTTTTTGCTGTCTTTCGACCACCTATGCACTTTTCTTTTCTTGTTTTTCTTGCATTCGATACTATGAATAATAATAACGAAAGCGACAAAAGCGTTTCTACGGAATTTCTTGATGTGAAAAACTATGAACGCCGCCACGTGCGAAAACGTGATGGAACAGCTCTGTTGGCACACACGTTCATGGCATGCAGGGTAACTGCGCATAATCGATACGCATCTTTAGCTGAATAATTATCGACGAATGCGGAGTACATTTTGCGCTTATGGTGGGTTCATGAATTTCAGGCTTGTCTCTTGTCTCAATTTTGTAAATTTATAACCTCGAAATCGAAAAGAATTAGAAAAGAATTTTTGAATTATTTGTTATTTTCCCAGAAAAAAGTCAAATATGGAATTATTCACTATCAGAAAGAAAGCATTTTTAATTAATTCACTAAATGCCACCATGAAATATCCTTTTCTTAATTATAATGTTAATGTTAAATTAATGTTTGAAATAATTATTGAATGCTTGGTTTAATTCATCATTATGCGTCGTCGATGGCGGCTTCCCGACTATAATTTTCATAAAAAACGACGTTTCGAGGTTAAACTGGGTGCGAATCCGAATCTCCTTACCAACGAATTGAGGCAGACTGCCCTGCATTACGCCGTCAAACACAACGCCGTTCGGTCCATTGAGGCTCTAATCAGACATAACGAGGGCATAGGGTTCGACGACGCCGAAGGAGAAACCAGGTATGCTGCTGGCGTTCCTACCCAATTGAACATTTTTTGTTTCATGATGGTAACGCTCAACTTCTGAATATCTGTTTTATGAAACCCGAAAAACCTACCAAATTTTCTCGAAATGTTTTCGTGACTTATAAAACAACTAGAACTTTAATAATAATAATAATAATAATAATCGTCATCAGCGTCTACCTTATCGTCGCCATCACCGTCATCGTTATCGTCGTCATCGTAATCACCATCGTTATCATCGTCATTGTCAACATCGTCATCATTGTCAACTTCATGCTTTCAATCATCATCATCGTTATAGTCGTCATCACCATCATTGCCAATATCGTCATCGTGATTTTTATCACTGTCTTTGTTTTTACTATCGTCCTCTTTGTCATAATCGTCACCACAGTCCTATTGATAAGCGTTATCTTCATAATCTTCGTTGTCAATATCGTCATCGTGATCTTTATCATCGTCATCGTCATTACCATCGTTACCTTCGTCATAATGGTCACCATCGTCATCGTTGTCATCATTTTCGTAATCATCATCGTCTTCGCCGTCGTCATCGTTATCTCCATTATCACCATCGTGAACGTTGTCGTTGTCATTATCGTCATCATCGTCTTGGAGATAATCATAATCATCATCGTTATCTTCGTCTTCATCTTCACCGTCGCCATTTTCATCATTATAATCATCATCGCCATCGTCACCATCGGTGTCGAACTCTACGTCATCATCATCGTATTCGTCCTTATCATCATCTTCATCATCATAATCATCATTGTCATCGACGTTATCATCGTTAAGTCAGAAAACGACACCTGCTGATAGCACAATTGATGGCCTACGAAAATCCCGTTTTAAAGACTACAAGTTAATTTGAATTCATTAAGCCTTTTGGAGATACTATCATTTATTTAAGAAACTGTCCCAATACACCCCCTCCAATTTCCTTACAGAGAAAATAATAATAATAAAAATAGATAGATAGATAGATAGGTAGTGTTTACAACAAATGGCGCGTCAGTAGTACAAAAGAAAAAAGAAAGATTAACGCTGACAAGTTGTGGTTGTGGATAAATAAATCGTATAAACAATAGAAAAATTCCATGCGTGAAAGCAATGTGACAAAATATACAATAGACATACACTACAAAAGTACAATACATAAATCATAAAGTGTAAAAACGATGGCATCTAAAATTTAACAGAAATCGTAAATATCGATAGGTAAAACATATGTCGATTTAAAATTTGTGTTTGGCCGAAAGGGTGTATTCCGTAATTGAGTAAAAAGCATGCTCCAGAAGAAACAGTCTAATTTCTCTGGAGAATTTAGACTGTGATAAGTCTCTGATTTGTTGAGCAAGAAAATTGTACAAGTCGGTGCGAGCTTATTCCTTGCTGAGGTCGTCAGTCTGGAATAGTATGGTACGATGATAATAATAATAATAATAATAATCGTCATCATCATCTTCCTTATCGTCGCTATCACCGTTATCGTGATCGTCATTATCGTCGTCATCATAGTCACCATCGCTATCATCGTGATTGTCAACATCGTCATCATTATCAAATTCGTCATCTTTCCAATCGTCATCATCGTTATCGTCGTCATCGCCACATTGCCAACATCGTCATCGTGATTTTTATCATTGCCTTTGTCTTTACTATCGTCGTATTTGTCATAATTGTCACCATCGTCCTATTGATAATCGTTATCTTCATAATCTTCGTTGTCAACATCGTCATCGTGATCTTTATCATGGGCCATCGCCTTCACCATCGTTACCGTCGTTATAATCGTCATCATCGTCATCATTTTCATAATCATCATCGTCTTCGCCTTCGTCATCATTATATCCTCATCGTTATGGCCATTATCACCATCGTAAACGTTGTCGTCGTCATTATCGTCATCGTAGTCATCATCTTCTTCGCCGTCTTCATCATTATATTCTCGTAGTTAGTTTTGTCATTATCGTCTTGGAGATAATCATAATCATCATCGTTATCTTCGTCTTCATCTTCACCATTGTCATTGTCATCATGATAATCATCATCGTCCTCGTCATCATTGGTGTCGAAATCATCGTCATCGTCATCATCTTCATCGTCGTTATCATCATCTTCATCATCATTGTCATCGACGTCATCATCATCGTTAAGTCAGAAAACGACACCTGGTCATAGCACAATTGATGACCTACGAAAATCCCATCTAATGTCATAAAATCTTTAAAAAAACTGACCCAACCATAAAGTAACAAAAACGTTTTGGATATGATATTAACCAAACTAAAGTAATTTTTTATTTATTGGACTTCATGCACAGCGTGTTTTACCAAATAGTTTTCTTATAAAACTATAAACTAACTAACCAACAATAGAAAAGGTTTTAAAACAGCCAAAGATTCTTGTAAACCCCTTATAAATATCCTTAAGCAGCGAAAAAGGTTAGTTTCACTCTTGAAAGTCTCCATCCACTAGGTTGGCAGTCAATTTCAACCTGAGGGACATTAACGGGGACACACCTATATGCCTGGCATTGAACTCGGGCAACAAAAACCTCGTTCCATTGCTTATCGAAGGCAAGGCCGACGTCAACGTGCGTAACGGCAAAGATTTCAGTCTGCTGCATCAAGCTATCATCAAGGAGGACGCCGAGACGGCCGTGTTCCTTTTGGAACACGGCGTGGACATCAACGCCAAGACTGCTGACTACGAGACGCCCCTGCAGTTGGCTATTCATTGTAGGCGAGTCGAAATGTCTTTTCCGATCCACTCGGACCGATTTCTGAGGTTAGCTTTTCAGGTTACCGGAAGTTGTCGACGCGCTTTGCACCAAGGGGGTGGACATGTCGGCCCCAGATAGATTGGGCAGCTGCGCTCTGTGGTCCGCCCTGGATTCCGGTGAGATTCGAAATAAAAATCAAATAATAATAAAGTCTTTATATAATGTCGCATTATTACTAATAGAAAATAAATACATGCAATACGAAATTTGTCATAAAATAAATACTACCGACGAAACACCAATATTTACACAAAGTTATACATTCTTCTGTGAAACTGTGTGATTTTTTTTTATCACATTGCGTTTCTGAGCTACAGGGTCTTCTTCTTCTTCTATGTCTATCCTCTATGGATGTTGGCACTCACGTTGGTCCATACAATATTGTTGACAGCCGCCCTGAATAAATATACAGTCGTCATTCCCGTCCACTCACTCATTTTTTCAGCCACGATGTGTGACTTCAAGTTGCTTTTGCATTCGCTGGATCACGGTATTGTTTGTGACATGGTAGGAGTATGATATCCTGAATATGCGGCGATAGCACCACATTTCAAAGGACTTCAAGTACTCTGATATAGCACCTGTCAACGTCCAGGCTTCCACTACGTATAGGAGCGTGGAGAATACATAATATCTTAGTACTCGTGTTCTCATAGTAATATTGAGGACTGTTCTGAGGCAGTTAAAAACGGTTTTGACTTTTTCTGTACTACATTTGATCTATCGCGCATGATCCCATTCCTTGTTCAGGCTGAAGCACAAGTATGTTAATTTATCTGTTGTTTCCAAGATTTCATTATTGGCCCTAAACTGGTGGTACAGTTTCTCATTGTTTTTACTAACTACAAGAATTTTGGTCTCCCTCAGTTGAGACTCATGCCATACCTCCACTACACGGTCTATGAACCTGTGCAATCCCTCAGCACTATCTGCTATAACAACTGTATCGTCCGCATAAAGTGTGTTCATAGATATAAAAAACTAACTAACGAATTAAGGAAAGACCCGGGTAACCTACACTTATCAGTTGAGTCAACCCAACCATTTTCCGGGGTATCATAAGTGTCGCACCAGGTTTCATCCAAGTAAATAATTGGCCTTTGTTGTTCTCTGTAAATCCAAATTTTTTCTAGAAATTTCAGTCGCCATTTCCGAATTTTAAAAGATTCCATTCAAACTTGCCTTTTGTCAATTTTTTAAAATCTAAAACCCACGTCTTGAATACACTTCCATAAGGTAGTTCTGCCACATTTAACACCGGTTTCATGTTTTTCAAGCCTGCTAATTAAGATATCTAATGTAGGCATGCTTTGTTCCTCGTATAACTGGTAACTGGTATCGCCGTATTATATCTTGATCACTTGCATCTACACTCGCGAAAATGTCAGCATCGCTTCTTTTTTTCCTCCTGAAATGGGATTATTCACAATTTTCCATACAGTTGGTGTTGGAATTTTCGTCAATGTGGCCGTTTCTTCTAAAGATGCTTGTTTGCTGGTACCACATTCAATAAGAGTCAAATGAACATTGTTTATAACTTCCTTATTCTTAATAGAATAGTGTTTTCTACATTTGGGCCGGAGCATCTCCTGAGATACACTAGACTCGCACATATGTATTAAGCACGGGTAAGTATAAAATAATTTTCTATTACGGACCACAATTTTACCTCAATTTAAATTCCGAAACTTTAGGTAATAATCTTGTTGCATTGTATGTTAATGACCGCCCTTGGATAATCCCATTCAAAAGCAATTGGTCACTTTCTTATATCTATGAACAGACCATACCTTAAATTATTGATAATCTCTCCATTGATCATAATTCCTTCTTCTGTATCACTAAGCACTTGGCTAAACACTATTTCGGAGTAAGTATTGAATATGCGTCCCTGGCGTACTCGCTGGTTAACTGTAAATTCTTGGGAGGTTTTGTACGCACAGCCCTCTGTATCAGGACCTGAATAGAAAACAGGGCCTCTCGCGTTCCCATTCCACTTCCAAATCCGAACTGAACCTTGCTCTTCGAGCTTTCTGTATATAGGAGAGTGGACGACGTTAAGTAGGATTTTCAATACATGACTCATCAGACTTATAATTCGGTAATCAGAGCACCTAGTAGCATTTGCTTTCTTATGAAGAGGAATAAATGTGGAAACCAGCCAGTCTCTAGGCAATTCTCCTGTTTACGTACAACCCAATGGAGTGGCTAGTTCTATCAGTTTTTTTTAAATTATGACAAAGTTTAATTTTGAAATTTTAAATTGGACACACTGTATAATTTTACGTCATTGTTTTGCATCCGCTTTTCGAATATCACATTGCATTTGTTTTAAATTTTTTAGTTGTTAAAGTGCAAATTTTGTTCTGATTTATTATTTTGAAGAATTTCGCTCGTCGAATTAACAATGTTACAAAAAGTACTGAATTTTGCTGTGGCAATTTTAGTAAAGCATTTAATTTGTTAAGTAAATTGTTTCAAATATTATGGCTGTTAACAAAAACTTGTGCTGTGTCGCGAAAAGACGCATAAAGCATATGAACTGTATTTGCACAAGTATAATGGATAATAAAGTACGTTTTACTTTTACATAACTTTTGCAAATGTATTATGTGGGTATCCAGAACGAAGACAACCCAAAAAAGAATAGTTGGTAGGCTTAAAGCCAACTTAAGTTCGGCAAAAAACTTATAATAAATCGTCTGGGGAAATTAGTGAAATTAATGTTATGGCGACTGTTAGAACAGCTCCGATAAATTCTTGTAGCAAAATCAAGGATAGTGCTGGTGCTAGCCAAAATCTACAAGTTTAAATGTTAGAACTTTAAGTGAGGTCATAATTTGCATCCCTGGTACCAACAATGAAGACTAAAATGTTGCCACTGGTATTAATAAAATAACAGAGATAGGGATTTATAGCAAAATTATCTGGTCTGAAGAAGGTTATATAAATTTACAAAGTTCAGTATCATACAAAGGAAGCTCTACGAAGTTACGCAGAAAATTATGCCAATGCTGCGTTAAAAATAATGGAGGTCAATCTGGAGTTTCTTTAATTGTAAGTTTAGATTTTCGTTATGAATTTTTTTTCTAAGAAATTCAAAAAATAAAAAATGTCTGAAAAACTAGATAATTTTGAAACCAGTTTTAAAAAAGCTCTGTATCTTCACATTAGTCCAAGCTAGACTCCTTAACATTCTTCGTAGATAAGTCGACTGCGAAGGCATTCTTCCATCTTTTTTCTCGGTCGGCCTATTGATCTTCTGCCATCCGGCCTCTCAAAAAGTACTATCAATCTGTGGTCTTCTGATCTTATCACATGACGTGCCACTATACTTTCACTGCCCCACGGTATCTTCATGCTACTGTTGTTTTGTCCTTTTGGGGTCCACATTTCATTTTAAGCACCTTTCTTTCAAATACAAGAAGTTTATTTATTTGCCGTTAATTGAGGGTATAAGTAACTAGCGGGAAAATAATTGACTTGCACAATGTTATCTTCTTTTTAACAGTTTAGATCTTAATGACGACGTTACAGAGTATAGTCTATGACTGTTGGGTTTACGCAATAACGATAGGTATGACGGTCGTAATTACTTTTTGGGATCGTCAAAATCCAAAACGAGATACTTTGAGACACACTATACCCACGTACAGGCCAAGAAGACGTGGCGAATATCCTGGTCAGGCACGGAGCCGACACCGACTGTTGGGGCCCCGGGCCGGACGGCTGCGTGCAGACCCTGCTGCACCGGGCTATCGACGAGAACAAGGAATCTGCCGCCATTTTCCTGATCCGGGCTGGATGCGACCTGGACTCACCCAGGATGCCCGGCTCGAACGGCGAGGGGGGCGAGGAAGCGCGCGACGGCCAATCCCCACTACACCTGTGCTGCCAGTGGGGATTGGAAACGGTGGCAAGGTCAGAATCTTTACATACATATACAGGGTGTTATCGAGTTAAAAAATATAGATTCGGTATTGGGGTTGAGTCCAGATTGAATGGTTTGATTATCTGGTGTCAGAGAAACAACACCCTGTATACCGGGTGACACCAGAAAGTGGGAAGGAACATAGCGATAGCGATTTGAAATTTGGAAGGGTTAATATGAATGTAAATTTTTTTGACAATATGTAGTCAATGGTTGCACATCCGGTTTTAGCGGAAACACGACGAATTTTAAATGGCACAACCTATTTTTTTTTGCATTTTTGGATTCATTAATTTTTTTTTGTTTTTAAATTTTTATTTATTTTTTGAAAATTGCGTCCACGAGGCTGTGACCATTATAAACACTATTTACCGGGTCACCTGATCATGGGAAAAATTGTAAATGAAACTTTCCTTTACTTGTCTAATGGCAAATAGCATTTTTCTACTTTCGTCTGTAAAATACCTAATTACCCACCGATCTAGCGTGCGGGAAGCGTCAGTTTCTTGTCCCACGGATTCGAGCCACTTCGGACATTTTCGGAATATTAGCGCACGTCTTTAATTTTGACGTTTGTTAATTCTGACGGTGATGTCAGTAAATTTATTCGTGTTGTTTTGTCAAAATGTACCCAAAAACTAACGGTCGTAGATAAAGTATAGTATACGACACGTTCGGTAAGCTTTTTAAGTCACTCGTTTATTAAATACTCGCTCCGCTGCGGTCTGTTCGTGTCAAATAATCTCGTGAGTTAAATGCCGTTTGCCGCACTTATTGCATAATATACTATTACTTATTTGTTTTTTTCCTTTATGCGGATTTTGAAAATTTTGGTGTCAAAATGTTGCAAAAAAAGTACCGGTTTTAAAATGTTTTTCTTCCCACTAGGGTTCTATTTGAAAAAACTAGGTTATCCTAAAACAAATTAGACAAGTAAAGAATTACAACTTACAACTAAATAAAAAATTAAAAACAAAAAAAATGATCAAAACCGTTCTATCCTACGTAGAATGATCTCCGAATAAAAAAATGCAAAAAAATATAGGTTCTGCCATTTAAAATTCGAAAATTATTACTGTCGTTATAATGGTTGCGGCTTAACCTCAAGAAAAATGCATCTAAAAGTCGTGTCGGCGGTGTACTTAGCAAATAACCGATTCGGTGGCTTTATTACTTCACCTATTGTCATTAGCAGCTCTTCCGGGTTCATTTTGGGGCGAATATTGTTAATTTTATGAAGTCAATCCCAAAGATTAGCTTTGGTATCGGTACTACTTAGGTCAAGATTCGATTGTACGCCGTTGCAGGACGCTCATAGAGCACAGGGCGAATATCAACGCCAGAGACGCCGACTCGAAGACGCCATTGCACGTGGCCGTGGAGAATCAGCACGAGGAGATCATCTCGCTGCTGCTGAGCGTACCCGAGATTGACCTGAGTCTTAGGGACAAGAACGGGTTTTCACCGTTCGCGGCCGCCCTCACCTCCAGGTGCGTGCAATAATATTTGAATTATATTCTTAGCGTAAAATCTTTATCGCTCTGATGTGACACTCGACTGGCTGTAGCTCGGGAAAGATGTTATAATAATAATAATACTTCTACTGTTGAAAAAGAAAAAACTTTATACTAGATTTCTTAATGCGAGAGAGTAATGAAATGTAAATTTGCAATGACAGAGATCGTTAAACAAGGTAGACAACTTGAAAGTTATATAATAATAATAATAATTATTATTATTATTATTATTATTATTATTATTATTATTATTATTATTATTATTATTATTATCTTCAGCCGTCGGCAAGGATATCGTATTAGTAATTAGCTCAGGCTTCCCCTTCTAATGTACATGGACGATGTCAAACTGTTTTCGACCTTGAAAAAGACCTTCGACAACAACTCAGATATATAGAAAAATAGATAGACGTTGAGAACGTCAAAGCACAGCTTACCGAAAAAAATCTGATATTCAAGACCAACCTGTAAGCTCGAAACACAACAACAGCAGTCAATCCCTATGCCACTCATGTTGCGTCGTACAGCTTTGGAGTCGTCGATTGGGCGTCTACAGAACTCGACAGATGAATAGAATTATAAGGACAAGTTATCGAGATACCGCGCCCACCACCCGAGACCCAGTAAGAGGAGAATCCACTTACCACGATATATATGGGGCATTGGTCTGGTAAACCGACGACTGTACAATAAAATAAAAATGGTGGAGCTCCTGCGAAAATATTTTTATCACTACGCCACTCTGACTGCAGGACGAACACTACTGGTTGGACTATGATTGCTCAGTTAGAACTCAGGGTGCAATAGATAAGGAAGGAGCTACACGGTAGATATCCCAACCCGATAAAAGAGAATTCTTCATGTGTGCTATCTAGTATCAAGTCTACCCGTTCTTATCTTAGATACTACGCATCAACTTCATAAGGAAGTAGCCTACAACCTGAAAGACTGAGTGAAAGACGATCGTATTACTGCTAAACGCCGGAGCTAGTGACAATTTCAACATTTTTTGGAACAGAACAATACAGAGTGACCACTTCGTCCAACACAACTGACCAAATATTCTAATCTATAACAAGACAGAAAAGTCAATTGATATTGTTGACGTTGCAATCCCAGCAGCAATCAACCTGCCAAAACAAGATCGAGAAAAAAAACAGAGAAATGCTGGCCAACTATTTAAGACAAACATGGCGGGTGGACGGGGTAAAGATCATTCGCATAATAATCGGCTCCTTCTTCTTTCGGTGCCATATCAGGTCCCCCTAACGTTGGCAATTACATTGGCGAGTAGATCACCGTCTTCGGCTAATCTGAGTATTCCGGTCCAATCGCGGATGTTCTTTAGCCATGACATTTGTTTCCTTCCAACGCCTCTGCGACCTTCGATTTTGCATTTCATTATGAGTTGAAGGATTTTGTAGCGTTCCCCTCTAAGAACATGCCCCAGGTACCATATTTTTCGTATTTTGATTGTGTTAAATAACTCACGGACGGCACTTGCTGGCATTCTTCTATGCAACTACATCTCGAATGCTTCCAGGCGATTAATAGCATTGGCCTTGAGAGTCCAACACAGACCAAATATAGCATTTGCTCATTCTTTGGCGCAATTTGAGGTTTAAGTTATCATTGCAGAAGA
Source organism: Cylas formicarius (assembly GCF_029955315.1). Taxonomy (NCBI): domain Eukaryota; kingdom Metazoa; phylum Arthropoda; class Insecta; order Coleoptera; family Brentidae; genus Cylas; species Cylas formicarius. Next base: position 3,001,514 of record NW_026844361.1, on the reverse strand, counting down.
ATGGTTCCATTTTCATTAAACTTGTGCGAGCTGTTTCTATTCTGCATTTGATTTATTTATCTGGATCTAGTTGGTCTGTGATATAACATTCAAGATATCTGTAATCTCTCTCAATGTTTTGCTGGTCTATATGTAAGGATGCATCGGCATGTGGTTGGCGACTGAATACCATAAATTTTGTTTTAGCGACATTCATTTTTAGACCCATGTTCCGTCCTGTCGTGTTTACGCAATCCAACAGCTCTTGAAGGCCTTGGCCTTGGATACTATCGCATAAGATGACCGTGTCGTCGGCATTCCGAATAGTATTCATCAGTTCGCCGTTGATTTTCACTCCATGGTCTTTATCTTGTAGAGCCTCTTTGAAAATCACACCTGAGTAAAGGTTGAATAATAGCGGGGAGAGAATGCCTGACACCTCGCTGAATGCAACATTCGCGGGTTAATCTTCCATCGAATCATACCACTGCTTTTTTGGTTCCAGTACAAGTTCTCTATGATACGTAGATCTTTACCATCGATACCTGAGGTCCTTAACATATTAAAAAGCTTATCGTGTTGAACCCCATCAAATACTTTTTCGTAGTCGATGAAAGGCACACAGATGTCTTTACGTTGGTCGCGACACTTTTGTAGAAGCACATTTAGGGCAAAAAGTGCCTCGCGGGTTCCAAGTACGTTTCTAAAACCAAATTGGGTCTCGTCTATATCTCTTTCGCACCGGCTTCTTATTCTTACAAGTATTATGCGAAGGAAGGCTCTAAGTGTGTGGCTCATGAGGCTAATTAAGCTGTATTCATCGCATCTCTTCGCCTGTTGTTTTTTCGGAAGGGCTATAAAAACAGACTTCAACCATTCCTCGGGTATTTTACCAGTATCATATACATTGTTGAAAAACTAAGTTAAGGCACTGATGTGGTCTTCGTGGATCATCTACAAGAGCTCTGTTGGAATATTGTCTGGTTCCTTTGCTTTCTTGGGTTTGGCTGTTTTTATAGCATGTAGAACTTCCGATTTCAAGATTTCTGGTCCTTCATCTTGAATTGCATTATCTTGTATATTTGGCCTGTCGTCTTCAACCGGTTACCTTTTACTCCATATCTCAAGCATTTTTTGTTCATAATAATAATTTTAATTTTAATAATAAGTTTTTCCTGTATTATCCACTATAGAATTAGCAGCCTTTTTGTTATATAAGCCAGCAACTTCCCTAACCTTCTTGTACATGTTGAACATATCATGTTTTTTTTTTCAAATTCTTCCACTTCTCCTTAGCCGCTCGTATTTTTTGTTTTATTTATCTTTGTTTCGTTTTGTATTCTACTGCTTTGTTCTTGTATTGTCTTCGGCGGCAGGAGAACTACCGAAGTTCCTTAAGTCTAATCTAGTGTCCTTCGGAGTTAACACAAACTCTTATCGTAAGATGCATAAATCCGTGCAATAGAAAATACATAATGTTTTGCTACTATGCGAATAACAAATAATAGTTTTCGTTAACATAGGAAACTGTAGTACCCCAAACAATATATATATATATATATATATATATATATATATATATATATATATATATATATATATATATATATATATATATATATATATATATATATATATATATATATATATATATATATATATATATATATATATATATATATATATATATATATATATATATATATATATATATATATATATATATATATATATATATATATATATATATATATATATATATATATATATATATATATATATATATATATATATTTTTTTTTTTGTTTGTTTTATTTATCTTTGTTTCGTTTATATATATATATATATATATATATATATATATATATATATATATATATATATATATATATATATATATATATATATATATATATATATATATATATATATATATATATATATATATATATATATATATATATATATATATATATATACGAGGTAGAAATATAAATAGGTGAAAAGGAGAGACCCCTAGCCCTCGCAACCTAATAGCGTCGGGGTCGGAAAAATACCAAGAGTTGGCCTAGGGGGGCCGATAGGAAAGATGAAAGGGAGAGAGAGCCCCAAACAAGACAAGTTGAAACAGAATGAGGCTCAGCTAGGGTACCTCGGGTTCACCAGGCCCGTACCCACCAGTTGTGAGCCCCCGAGTATGTATATATATATATATATATATATATATATATATATATATATATATATATATATATATATATATATATATATATATATATATATATCCTCACGTATTGATTCACGGATGGAAAAATGTGGTGACACTATATTCCGGGATATCATCATCCGTTCGCTCGTTGAACTCCGACTGGAATCCTGCATCCGACTGGAATCCTGCAGACGTTTCGCCAAAATCTCACTTGGCATCTTCAATGCTCGCGCTCCGAAAACACTTCGAAGTGTTATATATATACGTATGTATACAATGTAGAAATAAAAAAATAAAAAATAAAATAAAATATTTTCGGCATAGCATACGTAAAATAAATTTATTACAGGTAAGTACTTCTCTGAGCTAGTGATTTCAATAGTTATTTTGGAGCAAGTATTTTTACATAGACAGGAAAATAGTTGCTGTAGATAGACCTACTCCCAAAAAATGAAGATCTCTGGCGAGGTGGTGTTATTAGCCCTCTAAAACGAATATTTATTTTATGTATAAAACAATATTCGATGATAAAAACAAACTAAATGAGTTTTTCTTCTATCCTCCATATCCTCCCAAATTTTTGGAATCCATATATGAGACAAAGGCGAGAATTTTAAGCTTTCTATATTTTGTTCTTTTGTGGTGTCGTTAAACATGTACCGTAGGATTGTAGATAACATCATGGCCGAACATATAGAGCATATAACATTTTTTAAAATGTTATTGTCAGAATCTCGTAACTGTTGTACAACAGCTTTAATATTACATAAACACTAACTTTTAACTAATAACTTTTAATTTCCTAACATTTTCTTTAATTTATAAGTGACAATCCCCTATTTTGATAGCATTGTTGTTTTTTATACTAGAAACATCATTTTTTTAACCAAATATCATTAAACAACATTTATTTGGGTTCAAAATGAGGAAATGCTTTAATAAGATTGATTTAAGATTTTACAAATCGTCGTATATTGCTTGACAAGAACGAACAAAATATCTTTAGTGAATAACAATTATATCGGTGTGTCATCTGCATAATATTTAGCACTACAATGTACCTTCTGGATGTTATAAATGTAGATATAGCATACAGCAGTGGGCTAATAACAATAATCTCTCTTTTAATCTTTCTTTCACTTCAGAAATGTATCAAGTCTTTGGATGGCATGGGAGGACACCAGTTGGTTTTAAATCTTTAAATTCTTGAGTTTCGTTAGCTTTTGGCAAAGGGATTACCATTTTTTTTTCCTCTCGTCGACAACAAATTTCGTACAAAGGCGTTCATTCAAAATCACAATCTCCAGTAGCTCCTTTTTGTACATATCTTTTTCACATCCATTTCCTACATTTTAATTTAGGCCAGTCCATATATCGGCCTTAAGAAAGGTTAGTTAAATCAAAGATCGATTAACGGATTATGTTAAGTTACGGCGTAATGGCAGAAAAGAAGGAGAGGTGTGGTAACACAGAATGCAATTGTTGAGTGGTCTGTTTAGGAGGATGCTTAGTTGCCTCTAGAGGGAAGTGACAAAGTTTTTTCGGCTTTCGTTCTATTATTTTATTGAAGACGAATATTCCAACAACAGTTTGGAGGAATGATTCAAAACATCACCAGCATTAATGATTAATGATAATATTCAGTTCGTTTTGATTAAAATACTAAGCCACTACCGACAAACCCAAGAGGATTAAGATCTAACATTTGCCATTCTCAAGAGCGCATTTTGCCACCAACTACAGGAAAGTATACTTAGACCAGAAATATATAGTGCTTTCACAACAGACTCCGTGATTAACTTTGTCTACTGTTTATTACTCCAAAACCGCAGCCCCTTTTTCGGAATTCTTGAAACATGTACATACAATAATTGGTACAAAGTAACAATTTATTACGTTCTACTTCGATACATTTCTACATAGTATCATAATTAATATACAAAATATTAAATATAATAATAATAATAATAAAGTATAAGTCCTAGTTCAATGATCAACTCCGCCACTAATCGTTCTCGATAAATATTTTCCTCTTTTATTACTCGTTTTTCACAGTTAAACCAGCTTTGTACTGATATTTTAGCTACCTCTTGCCAAATTACGTTTATGGTACTGTCACTAAATTTTGGTGCAGTGTTATTTCTTCTTATATGCGCTTTCAACTTTGACCAAATCATCTCAATCGGGTTAAATATACGGGGGTTATCTTAAAATTTCATGTCCGTTTTGATATGCTAAAGAATCGATTTTGTAATCTTTATTAAAATGTTTTATTTTTAACAATTCCAGAAGTTGTAGCTCTCTTCAAAATATAAATCATTTTCGTATAGAAATTCTTTAATTTATTCTTTATTTGAAGAAGTATTTGGAACTTTTCTAATTTGGGCTGAATGATCCAATACAATAACAGTATTTGGCGATAGTTTTGGCAACAGTTTATTTTCAAACCAGAACTCAAATATTTCTGCGGTCATGTTGACACTTGAATGTTTGACGTTTTTGCTATACAAAAATAAGCCATCTTCCACGCAACCATTTTTGGACCCAGCATGAAGAATTTTATTGCCTTCCATGTGTCTAGAACACACTTGTTACTGTTATCACACCATCCTTTTTTTACTGTGCCGTGAGTATCGTACCACGTTTCGTCTAAATACGATGTTGACCTATTTTGCTCTCGAAATTTTTCAATTGCATTTAAATAATAGACCCTCCATTGCGAAATTCTTTGATATTCCATTAGAACTTGACGTTTATTAATTGTATGGAACTGAAAATCCATTTTATTCAAAAAAGTACACGACTCTTTGGCACAACTAACGTTTAAGTCTGTCAGTACTTTTTTATGCAGTCCTTATAGGGTTAAAACACTTTATAAGCGTGGTAGATTATACGCCTAATTAGATCTGCGTGTTGCTCTTTAAAAACCAGCATCTTCTTTCACTTTCCTCTTGATCATTGCATTCGGAACTTTGGTCATGTCACTTGTTTTTATTGCTGCTCCTATTTCCCCTTCCGATTTTTTTATAAAATTGTAGACATTCCAAACAATTTGGTTCGACTACCATCTCCGCTTCGTCTTCAAACTCTGCGTTGTTTTCCATGTCTGCTATATCTATAGTCTTAAAAAATACTGTTGTTGTTTACAAATTCAATAACTATGTAGAAGACACAAAAATACAGAAGAAGAATGTTGTTAATCGACAGACACACAAGACAAAAATTGAGGGGCATAAACACAGCCTCAGATGACTGATTTCCATATTGGTGACAGGTAGAGACCTGAATCGCGGTTAAGGCTGTTAGATCGTTTATAGATTTCTATAGACTCTCGGATTTTTTGTTGGTAGATGAATTGATTACATGCAAGAATTTTGTCCGGTTTTGTGTTCGGCAACTCCTGATGAGTTTATTTGTCTTTGTCTTAATGCTCTTTCATGTACTTTGAGCCTAGTTGATATTTTTCGTCTCGTCTCTGCATATGCATGGAATCCTGTAGACTCCAAATGCAATTTTGTCTTTGACGGATGTCGAGAGATTTTTGGACAAGTGGTGAATCTGGTTTTGACGTTATATTTCTTTAGAACTTTTGATATGTGTTCGGTTTCATTGCTATTGGAATATCGTTAATGTCGAAATTATTAATTTCTTTTAAGCAAGAGAGTTGATATATAATTACCTACGTAATATATACGACACATATTACAATTTAGATTAAGCTCTTAAAAACGATACGTATCACCTGATGTTAAAATAATAGCTTCTACTTATTCGAAAATACCCCGCAGCATCAATGCTTAATCAAATTTAAAACAGTCCATTTACGTTTCAAATAAAAATTTCAAGGTTCTACAAATATTCGTTACGGTCTATCTCAGGCAAGACCTACTTAATGCAGAATAAACATCTGTTGTAAAAGGGTCCTGCGAAGGTCTACGGTTAAGGTATTGTAAGATACTTAAAACGTCAAAGCAATAAATGCACTATATTTTTGGTCGTATTATAATTATAATTCTAATTTTAAACACTATGGTAAGTTTAACAACCAGTCTGTCTACCTGGCGCACTCAGGATCCATGTCTTCGTGGAATACGGCCAAGACCTAAATTTTACAGTTCAAAAAATAATTGATAACCCTCTCGCAATAAGAAACGGAGTGTGCGGTCCACATTAACGCGTCATACACGTCGCGATTTATCGTTCGGGTTCGGTTAGGAACAACAGGGCGGCCCAGGCGATCCTCGACCGCTTCCCCAGCGCGGCCGAACAGTTCGACGCGAAGGGTCAGAACTTTTTGCACGTGGCGATCAAAAAGGGCGACATCGAGAGTACCCTCTTCCTCCTCACCGTTCACGTAGACGTCAATTCGAGGGTGCAGGATTCGATGCGTACGCCCCCTATACACCTGGCCGCTCGTTTCGGCAACGAGACGTTGGTGAGGAGTCTGATCCTGGCGGGCGCGAGAGTCGACGATACAGATGCGCAGAAGAGGACCGCCCTCCATTGCGCGTCTGAGGCGGGCAACGCCGCCGCCGTGTCCGCGTTATTGCAGAACCACGCGGACTGCGACGCGGTCGACGCCGCCAAAGACAACGCCCTCCACATAGCAGTCAGGTAATCAGGGGTTCCATTTTTGAAAACTGTTCCTTATTCTTGACCGTGATAAAATAGGAAAACCAAGAGAATGTTCCCCAACCGTTCTCTAAAGCTATTTCGAAAGAAGCCACTTAAAAATGCCAAATTTTACCTCATTTAAAATAAAATAAACTCTTCCATCATGCCTGGTCGAAATATTATCATATAAATTAATACATGGTTTTCTAAGAAAGATCCTAATGTTCTCTTAGCGTTAAGTTTTAATTTATCCTATATAATATTTGAATAAATCTTTTAATTATAATAAGATGATTATTAACCGTAATAATTCCGAAAGCTTCTTCCTCAGTTCATAATCCTACCGCAGACTTTTATTTGTGGCTCTTAGTAGGTGCAAAATTATGATAGCTAATTACAATTACTTATCTGCGCAATCATCTAAAATGTGTGGAATGTTCTCGTTTCCTATCAGTTTGCCCTTCCTATTCATTCGATATTTTCAAATCCACCCAAGTAAAAAAAAGGCAGACTTCACATTGTTTAGATGTTCAAAATATGTTTCTGTAAGAAGCTCAGCGAACAATGGCAATATTTTTGGCTTGACACGTTCTTTGATACTACTTGATTAATCCACGTCACCAAGGTAAAAGATTTTGTTCTTCTCTCTTGAGTACTGCTTTATACTTCTTTTTTATTTTGTTCAGCAAACAATTTCCCAGGCAAAATCCATGTTTTAAAAGTTTTGTGGTTATCGACGGAATTACTGACGCTCTGGCCGAGCTCTATCAAAATCTTCTCTAGGGTGGGTGTTCCTTTTTCAAAATAAAGTGTGAACTTTTCTTCAAATTACACTCCATCGAGGACTTCTTTCTATTGGTCTATCTGGACATTTTTTGAGAGGCCCACTTGACCTGCTGTCTTTCTCTCCGAATCATTGAAGACCATTGCTTAACATTAGAATTTTTTCACAAAGTACAAAGTACAAAGATTAACTACGTCTAGCAATCCTAACTTAAGGAATAAAACCCTCATTTATTATTCAGGATAGTTATTAATAATAAAATCTTTTATTTGTCAAACTTTTGTCATATTTAAAATTTTTAATCGACAGCTAAAAAAACAACGGTGAAAGCTTTGAAGCGCTTCTAAAGCGATTAGCCAACTTGCATGATACACTTTCAGTTATCCTTAAAAATTTGAGAATAAATGATGAAGTGTACATATTGTAACCTGACATATTCGGGACTTTTTAAGAAGGCGTTAAATGTTTGACTCGAGCCCATTGTTGCCAAGTTGTCTCTCATTTTCAAATAATAGTCTAAATACGTATGTGTTCAATATAATTGCAGAATCTAATAAAATCGACAAATTTCTAGACAATTAAAATATAGGAAGTCAACATTGGATCACGTTATAACATGTAAAACTTTCTATTTTTTTGCAGCTCTTATGAAAATTAACCCTTAATTCGAATTCAACATTTTTAGTTTTCGAACTTCTTTGTTGACACGTAAAAAGGTTGGATTAGGTCTGGGTTTCTTTCGTTATTTAAATAACAAAGTTGCTTATAGCAATGGAAAATGCGTTTGATAAACCCCAACATGTTCCAGAATTTGATGTCACACTTTTAGACTCGGAAACTATATATCTGGCATAAAAATTTACCTTCAAACCACTGACTCAAATTTTGTAAAGACCATGGAAACGCCTTCTTTCGTATGACGAAATTAAACGTTGTAGATGCATTACAGGTTTTTCAGAATAAACAAGATATATACTAGTCACATAAACATATTGAAAGGTGACATTTCAAGTACGATGGAATAAGACAAATTTTTATTTGTTGTTAATTCATAACCCAAAATATTCGCCATTTTCCAAACTTAATTACTACTGGCAACACCCCCACGCTAATGTAAAAAATATCATCAAAATGCCCCTTTTTAAACTGTTTCCCAAATTTTAACAAAAGACATTGGAACTGGTCTAACATCGGGTTTTGCGTATTGTAAAACACCTACAGGTAAATTTAGGCCAATTTCAAATCAAAAACTCCTTTGGAGCCGCAATCTTCACCCCGGAAAGTGAAACTGTCCAAGTTAACCATGAGCTTTTGCCCGATATAATTTTTTCAACTCAATTTGATTTTCAACGCGCGTGAGCGATTCACCTACCATTTTCTCTACCGCAGGGAGGGCCACTTGAGCGTAGTAAGGGCCCTGCTGACGGAGTCGAACATAAACGCGGAGGCGGTCAATTTTAAGGGTCGCAATCCGCTCCACGAGCTCTGCAAATACGGTAAGGACAACGCGGCCGCGATATGCGAGCTTTTCCTCGAATGTATGCCAAACTATCCGATCAACGAGCAAGACGTTAACGGCAACTCGCCGCTGCTTTTAGCGTACATGAAGGGAAACGGTAACTTGTGCAGGTATTTCTCCCTCGTCGGTTCGTAAAAAACCTTTTTGCATTTTCGCTGAGCGTTTCAGGGTACTGGTGAAGGCGAACACGTGCCTGGCCACGGAAAACTGCGATCGAATCACCATTTTCAATTATCAAGTGCCTAGCAAGCAGCTGCTCACACGCCTACTCGATCAGCTTTCGCAGCCGGCGACGTGGACGACCACGGACTGTTGCCAAGAGTGCGGCAAGAGTAAGGCGGCTTGGACTCTTCTTCTTTAATTTTAGATGGTAATTTGACCCATTGTCCTTTTTTGCAGATTTCTCGATAACCGTGCGTACCCATCATTGTCGGCACTGTGGCAGGGCTCTATGCAGTAAATGCAGCGACTCCGAGGTGCCCATAATTAAATTCGGCGAGAACAAACCGGTGAGAGTATGTAAGGTTTGTTTCGAGGTGCTCAAGGTGGGCGCTAGTTAGGGCAATTGAATAATATTTGTAAGACCAGTGCTATTAATTAAGGGAAAGACTTGTTGCACTAAAAGCAAACAAAAATAGTAAGATTTGTTATTTTGTCGCGACTATTTTTGTCGTTTTGGTTAATGTCATTTTGTGATACGTACTATACCTTGAAGCAGATTTTCTCCCTGACATAGCGTATTAAGCATTCCTACATTAGTTTTAAGCATTTTATAAATAATATGTTACTTTTATTGGAAAATATATTTTTCGTTGCACGTTTATGTAGTCGGTGCCATTTTGTGGGGTTTATATAAAAAATTGGTAAGTTTACGTAATAAAGACTGTGTCATATATATTCATACATGAACATTTTTTCATGTCCAGACCTATCCAAAAGCGCGAAATTTTACTGCCGTGGTTCCACTGATTCTGGTAAACTCTGCTATTAGAAATGTTAATAAGACGTAAAAGAATTACTTAAACTATTACCCAACACAACAAAAAGAAGACCCTTGGCTTACTTATTTGTCTCGTGTCTTTTAATTTTAATAAAGGCTGTGTTGGATATTTATACCTGTTTATTTTTCCATCCTTGCGTTTGATTTTTCAAACGAACCGCGATCTAGACAGGCGAAATTTAACTGCCATTGGCCGGATAATCCTCGTAAAATAGGTCATAAGAAATAATAATAAAAAGTAGAAGAATTGCACTATGTGATACCCGAAAGGAAGAAGATTCGCTGCTAACTTGACGTTATTTATGTGTCATTTTTCGCAAACATTGGCCCATCCCCCGTCGCGAACTCATTAAATTCAATTATTAATGATTTAATTATCCGTTCACGTAGTGCGGACCGCGGTTTCGCCAAAAATTTAATCCAGACGTTGGTAAAAAATGAGGCCGACGTAGACTCCCGCGGACATGTGTTTCGAAGCGATCCGTGTGGGAGTTCAGTTTTAAACAACGCAATGGCATCTTCTATTAATGCGGACACGATATCCGAATGTTCGGAGGCTTCAACGCTGATCGACGGTTCGGTTATATCGACCGTGCCCGATAGACACGGGTTCTTGGGGGGAGCGCAATATTCCCCGGAACCAAGGCAAGGTCCTCCTCCCGAGACAGTCCTCAGGAGAGAGAGAAAATGGCTAAAAATGCTCAGCACTTGGAACTTTTACATGGACAGGAACTACAGGAAAGTCAAAGAAAGATGCCGTAAAGGTAATTTCAAATTTACCTTCAAAGGTTTAAATGTTTTATGGGATCCTAAAGAATGTAGAGACTGAATAATGAAAACTAGTTCGAAATACTGTAAATTAGACAAGGACAAATTTTGTAATACAAAGAAAAAAAGTAAGCTCTGGGTTACCAAGGGCTTAATTTCTTCAATAAAAATGGGTGTCAAATTTTAAGAAAAGGTTTTACCTAGCATGTAGCAAGTAGTATAAATATTGATAAAAAGAAAGTGAGGAATAAGTCAAAAATAGGATTCTATGTGTTTGGCTCGTGTAAAAGAGGCTTATTTAATAAAATATATATCTGCTGGTTAGGCGATATCTTATTTTAATATTATTAATTGTTAATATAATTATTCAAATACCTGTCCCCTTCACCTTTGCATGTGATAATTTGTTGTAATAGTTTTATTGTTCATGTAATAAACATTTTTTTTAGGAATACCAATGTCGATACGCCCCAGGGCGTGGTTGTACCTATGCGGCGGAAAATTATACCTAGACCAGGAACAGGGCAAGTATGACGAATGTCTCAGGGCAACGGGCGATTCCAAGTGCTTGGAAGACATAAAGAAAGATATCCACAGGCAGTTTCCAACTCATGAGATGTTCAATTCTGAGGACAAACCCGGGTAAGAGGTGCGAACTCTACAGATTACACGTTTCTTTGGATTCATTTTGTAGACAACACGAGCTCTTCAATGTATTGAAGGCGTACACTGTTCTAAATCCCGAAATAGGGTATTGTCAAGCGCAAGCGCCCGTCGCAGCGTTTCTACTAATGCACATGCCCGCCGAACAAGCTTTTTGGTGTTTGGTGTCCATTTCCAATAAGTATTTGCAAGACTATTACTCCCCCGACATGGAAGTTGTCAGGAGAGACGGGTTCATTTTGCAAGGTTATTTTTATCTACAGCTTACTCGGAACTTTGCCCAAATGTGATGATCGTTGCAGGCCTATTGAAGAAAGTCTGTCCGCCCGTGTATAGGCACTTGAAAAAAGTGAACGCCGAACCTTTGTTCTATTGTACGGAGTGGTTCCTGTGCGCCTTTACAAGAACCTTGCCTTGGGACACTTTGCTAAGGGTCTGGGACGTGTTTTTGTGCGAAGGGGTCAAGGTTTTGTTCAAAACTGCACTGATTATATTGATCGGTTGTCTCGGTACCGCCAAAAGTAGGAAGAACTGTCCCGGTGAGTCTCGCCCCTTCGCATTTCGAGGAAATCCAGGCCAAAAATAAAAAATTCCAACCTGCAATAGTTACTTGTTTATTCAGAATATTTTCAGACATTTCCAAAAAAATTAAGTTAATTTTGTGTAAGGTTATTTATTCCATAAGTTCAAAGCTTCCGAAATAATTGATAATTTAACATTTTATTATTGTAATAATGCTATAACAAAATACCATCTATTCACATTTCAGTTTCACACGAGTTCTCTTATTTGTAATATAAAAATATTAAAAACAAAAATATCGCTTTAACCATAAGAGAATATAAAAGAAAATAAACGCAAAAAGGATTTCTGATAAAACAATTTGGGAAGAATTGAACGTGATTTGAGCAAGCATGGTGTTTAAACATATATCATGTGTAGCGATAATTATAATTATATTACCAATTTAAAAATAAATAAACAAAATTTCGAAACACGTTAGTGTTCCACATGGTACCTGTCTTCAGCGATCCAAATTGTTCTTTAATTTTCTGAGTTCCCTACAGCTCCATTTTGATTTACAAAATTTGAATTTCATTCGGAATTCTATTTTTAGAGCCTGAGTATCATGACTAATTAATAATAAAACATAACAGCTACTTTATAGCATTATTCCAATAGGAAAATGTTAAATTGTCAATTATTTCAGAAACTATAAATTATCGGAATAGTCAACCTTATACAAAGTCACCTTAACGTTTTATGCCAAATCGAAGAAAATTATCAAAATATGGGGTGTCCATTGAAAAAAATTGACTTCTTACGTTTTTCGTAATTAAATATTTATACTTCATTTTGGCTCGCCCTGTATTAATTTACATCCAAAATATCCACTCCATATTAATTTATTCATTTTAAAAATTTCATGATCCCTCAAGCTGCAGAACTCTTTGCGGAGTACTTCTCGACTCAGTCTATGTCAACAATTCCCTTGATGTGGCATATCAGCCCTCATTGGGTCGGCACAACTTTTGTAATTTCATTTAGGGTTGAGTAATATTAACCCTGGTAACAGGCCAGGACCAGATAAAGTTCACCCTCTACATCTCAGAATCCTTTATTTTATCTAGACCTCTGCCTATCATCTTTAACGAGTCATTTCAGGACGGCATATTTCCCGACTTCTGGAAATCAAGTTTTGTAGTATCAATTCTGGTGATTTAGCCAATGCCGCTAATTACCGCCCTATTAGTTACTCAATGCCATTCCGAAAGTATTCAAAAAATTAATCACAAAATTTTTGAGTTCGGGCTTAGCATCTGACATCATTCATAAGTAGACTTCTCCAAGGCATTTGACAGGATACTCCATGGGTTGTTGATTAAGAAACTCGAGATCTTGGGTGTTTCCGGTACTTTATTGCGCTGGATAGAAAGTTACATCACTGGAAAGTGATGCATTTGAACCACTTTAAGTCTTCTCAAATCTTAGTCTCATTGGCGTCTCCCAGGGTTCTCACTTGGGACCCCTACTATTCTTTATCAATGACATTACATGTTGTCTAAAGCATAGTTTTTGCCTTCTTTTTGCTGACGATGTGAAACTGCTCTCAAGAATAACCTTTCAAAATGACTGTCTAGCACTCGGGGAAGGCATGGATCAGATGAGCGATTTGGGCGTGCTACTTAAATCCAACTTAAACTTTTTAGTCCACATCAATGCTCAGGTTTATTAGGCCCAGTACAAGGAGCTTCTTAAACATTATTGCCATAAAAACATTGTATTCTGAGTTATGTTCAGAGTTTTTCTTTTAATATAGTCACAGATTTTTTTTGAAGTCGGTTTTGATTTTTGCCACTTGTTTGACACTTTTTCGAAATGTCTTTATTTCATCTTGTGGTAGTAGCAGTAGTTCTTCTTCTAAGTTTCTCGACTTCTGCCTTGAGCAATTTGCCATTTTGCCAGCTCATTAGGTGCGAAGCGGCTTGTGTGGCCTGTGCCATACTAACTTCACGTTGATTGCATTTTGTGTTTACAAACTTATGTTATTCAAAAGCACTTTAACCATTCTTCAAGCGGCTAGACAGTTAGTGGGAAACACTATCAGTACTTACCGATGTTGTTGTATCATCTACGGAATGGGTAATAAGTCGCATATAAATCCTGGTCCGATGCGCATTGTCGCTAAAATATAGTTGTGTAATGAATATCGTTGGCAAATGCTCTGTCTACATAGTGAATTTAGTGGTACAAACGACAGGCGCATTTTTTATGTCTGAAAGAATAACAGGTACTCAAAAATTGAAAATATTTAGGATATTGGGAAGGGGGGGGTGGTTATTTGTCCTAATTTATTGTGTTATAAGTAACAGATTGCAGTCATTGTTGACCGTAGTTGCATAATTTTTTGTTACTGCTAAGAAAAGGCCTTCTCGGTCCACTACAAATTAAGTGAAGTAAAAAGTGGAAAATTTTTGAATAAAATACTTTGAAAATGATTTTTATTGGAATTTACCGGATATTTGGCAGAGATTTCGTTCAGATTCGCCTCTACGTGACGGTGCTCTGTTGTAGGCTTATGCGAAACGTTAGATAGACTAAGAAACCCTCCGGAAGAAGTGTTGGTCGAGGAGAATCTGATTTACAATATAAACCGGTTGGATTTGACGGAAAGGGACTTTCAAGTGGAACACCAGAAGCAGACGAGGAGGATCAAGTTGGAGAAGATCGCCAAAAGCAACGAAGACGGTGGATAACGGGGTAAGATTCAAGTTTAGTCACCGATTCGACTTGAGATGGTTTTGTTTGCAGCTGTTTGTGCCAAATTTTCAATAGTGTATTCAAAAGAGGAGATTCGTTTTACAACTGACTAATTCCGAGCTCTGCTGTTGTACAGTGTGTTCGTTTTTCGTTTATTGAGGGTTATCTCGGTTAGTGGTAGATATTCAAAAGAGGCCTTCTTCAAAACAATCCTTGCTGATCTTGTTATCGAACAGCCTATATATTGGACGTTCTTGAAAATATACTTCTATGGTAATTTTATTCCACTTAACATATTATTATTATTATTATTATTATTATCTGATTAACTGATTTCCTTCAGCTTCCAGACATTTTACAAATTATTCTTGTTCTTAATACGTCGAATTTTAGGGAAGTAAATCAAGTGCTTATTTTTTAGAATATTGTCCTTGTGTTTTAGACACTGCAAAAAATTTGCAGTACTGACTGTACTTACTGAATTCTGGCCTCAACACTGTGGACCAGTTGTGCTCCTAAATATCAAAAAATGTCAATGATTTACTGTCAGCTGATGGAAAACAATTTGAGCATTTTTTGAAACCACTGTATTCTATTATATATTAAAAACAAGTTTGTTGTAAAATATTAAAAGTTGTTATTAAATTATGTTACAAACATATAAAAAGTGAAATCAAATTTTTAAAAATATGCAAGTCTTGTTTAAAAAACGTAGCTTAAAAATTGTAAAAAAATCTGGGTGCTCCACTAGATTCCGTTTACGATACAGGGTGCACAAAGTACAAAGGCTAACTGAAAAACGTCAAAAAGAACGAGAAATGGACTCACCGTACAGCAGATCTCCGCATTCTATTTATAAGTTTTGTTAATAAGGGAGCACATGATCTAGTCTTAAGGTGCAAACGTTTTCTAGTTGATATTGTTTTGATTTATGTCCAGAAACATCAAATGTTCCTGTACATAGGGAGGAGAAAAAAACCTGTTAATATATTTCCGAGAAAGTATTTTTCTTTAAAGTTTATCTCGATCCCGGAAAGGGAGAGAGAAAGTTGTTATTGTTGAGGTTCTAATTATATCTTTTGTATTGTCAATATATTTTATTAAAGTATTAAGAATTACACGATAATTTAATTATCTATGGTTTTAATTTAGCCACCTCCGTCGAATTTCATATTTTTCCAACGATTTGTTGCAAACCTCAACAGTTAAATTTACGTTGGAATGAGGTTGTCATTTTTCGGTTAGCGATATTTAGTAACTTGCGAAGTTATTCATTAAGACGTTAATCGCTACAATCCTGTTTTTCTTTGTACAAGTACAAGTCCGTGTTTATTGTAGCATACAAAGCATATCCGTACTTAAAATTTACCAGCGTAAATATATACCTTATATTAAACACATTATACTCTAGAACACTTCTATATACCTTTTGCGGTTCTTGAATATTGATTACCTACTTTGCCGTTATTTCTTACATTACATTCTTACACAAAAGACAGTTAAACCAAACAAAGGCAACTTCAAAAAAGATAAAGTTTGATATCGAAATATTATAGGAGACACCATATATCTGAATAATATTTGATTAAAAAAATAAAGCACAATGTATTTATAAAAATAAATATGTTATTTGAAAAAAAACTCAAACATGCTAAATAAAATTTCATAGAAGGGTTTGCAACAAAACTTTTTGAGCACTTTCAAAGTAATCATATTTCAAAATTTTGCGGTTTGATTTTGTGTTGTGATTTTCTTATAAGCTGCCAAGGTAAGTACCAAAAGATGAGTTTCAAGTTGTTTAGGAGAAAAACCAACGGAATACCGCAGAGTCTCAAGATAAAAGCAGTACTTTTTAATTTAGAAACTCCTTCTGATCATAAATTTAGCCTTGCTTTGTTGCGACAAACGGTGTTTTGATGACTTTTATTGAACTCTATAGGTCATCTTTCTCCTACTCCCGTCTGTAATAGTATATTATGCAACAAGTGCGGTAAACGGCATTTGACTCAGGAGTTTGACACGAGCGGAGCGAGTGGTTTAATAAACGAGTGAGTTAAAAAGTTTACCGAACGTGTTGCATATTATACTTTATCTACTACCGTTAGTTTTTGGGTCCATTTTCGCAGAACAACACGAATACATTCACTGACATGACCGTCAGAATTGACAAACGTCAACATTCAAGGCGTGGGAAAGATCTCCGAAAACATCCGATTTATGGGAAACGAAACTGACTTGGTAAAATGACACTACCCGCATGCTAGATCGGTGTGTAATTAGGTATTTTACAGACGGGAGTAGAAAAAATACATAATTACCTACCGATCTAGCTCGCTCCGCTCGTGTCAAATAAACTTGTGAGTCAAATGCCGTTTACCTCACTTGTTGCATTATATACGATTTTCTACTCCCGTCTGTAAAATACCTACACAACGATCTAGCGTGCGGGAAACGTCACTTTACCACGTCAGTTTCTTTCGCACGGATCCGGGTCACTTCGGACATTTCCGGGATTTTACCGCTCGGGTTTGGGAGAAGTCGGATGTTTTCGGAGATCTTTCCCACGCCTTGAATTTTGACGTTTATGAATTCTGACGGTCATGTCAGTGAATCTATTCGTTTTGTTTTGCGAAAATGTACCCAACACTAACGGTCGTAGAAAAAGTATACTATGTAACACGTTCGGTAAACTTTTTAAGTCACTCGTTTATTAAACGCTCCTGAGTCAAATGCCGTTTACCGCACCTGTTGCATAATATACTATTTATACTCCCGTCTCTAAAATGCCTAATTATACAGCGATCTAGCGTGCGGGAAGCGTCACCTTACCACTTCAGTTTAGTTTACCACGGATCCGAGCGACTTCGGACAATACCGGGATTTTACCGCACGAGTTTGAGAGCAATCGGATGTTTTCCCACGCCTGTCATGTCAGTCATTCGTGTTGTTTTACAGAAATGTACCCAAAAACTAACGGTCGTAGAAAAAGTATAGTATGCAACACGTTCGGTAAACTTTTTAAGTCACTCGTTTATTAAACAACTCGCTCCGCTCGTGTCAAATAAACTCCTGAGTCAAATGCCGTTTACCGCAGTTGTTTCATAATGTACTCTTATGTCAAGTGTATCTCCGTTTTTTATTTTTTTCACATATACTTTCATTTAACAAAAATATATAATTTTCATGCAATTAAAAGCTTCTTTTATAAAGGAACGTATCTGTCAAAAATCACAAAGGGTCAATTAAAGTAAGCGTCTATATCTCAGAAAGTAATAGTCACAGAGTTTACGTAAAACGGCCGATAGAGCGTGTAACAAAATAGAAGCATTTAATTTTTTGTGTAGAAACATAACATTCTGGAATAAGACCCCGAATATTAATCTTTTTTTTTAGTACTAGTTAAACAGAAAAAAAATAGTTATAAAAAAATATATCAACTTGGTTTTACCATCCAACCCACTACATTGTAATGATGGTCTTCTTTAATAAATTTTATGTCTATAAATGTTCAAATAATCGACTTTAAGAAAACCTTGGGAGAAGATAGTCTTTACTAATGGCTTTGCAGCGTCTGTAACCTATTAATAGCGTCAACAATATGGCATTCGAAAAAAACTCGCATGCAAATATACAATATATTATAAACATTTCATAAACATAACTTTCAACGGAAAATATCCGATCCATAATCGAAAATTTCACTGGAACAAAGACAGCGGATCCTCTTTGACCTCCTTGTTTTCCAGTTTTCTCACGGCCGCGGTTTTAACGGCCCTCTTTCCGACCGGCGTAGAGCTAAACACGTCTAAAAAATGACCACACTACAACCCCGGCGATCCCCTTCCACAACCTACCTTTGCTTTTCGTCGTTCTAAACAAGTCGTCATCGTCGCTCCCATCGCTATCCTCAAACAGGGAATCCTTAGCCTTGCCTCTGTTCGCCGATTTGGCGCTAAAAACGGAGCCCTTGTCCTCGGAAAGCGCTGGTTTCACGCTCGCCTTGGCCCCGAAAAGATCTTCACTATCGCTGTCTTCTTCGCCAAATAAATTGAGCTTGCCTTCGCTGGCCTTTTTTTCTAAAATGGTATCGGCACTTTTCTTACTTTCCTCGCCGAAAACCAAAGATATGCCCTTCTTATTGTAGTCCTCTAGTGATTCTTCCAGCGAATCTTTCTCGTTTTTCAAAATCGTGTCATTTTCCGTCACCTCCCCGTGGTACAACCTAAAATCGGCCACCGAATTCCTGATCGCCTCTTGTCTACCTTTTCTGGTAGACGGTCTGCGCTTCACGGGTATCCTCGCCCGATCCTAAAAACATCCCCCACCGCCAAACATTAACAAAGATAACAAGATTGCTTTCGAAAAATCGTCACCGGGCGGGGCAAGTTCGTAGCGCGTAGCGCTAAGCAGCTTTTTATTAGAAAAGGAAA
Source organism: Cylas formicarius (assembly GCF_029955315.1). Classification (NCBI taxonomy): domain Eukaryota; kingdom Metazoa; phylum Arthropoda; class Insecta; order Coleoptera; family Brentidae; genus Cylas; species Cylas formicarius. The sequence goes on along the minus strand of NW_026844361.1, from coordinate 2,982,287 downwards.
GAACTTCACGGTTTCGTGTGGTAAAGGGACGCATTGTTTTTCTATCGTGCTCCTGCGGACCACTATGGAACTTTCGCAAAATCGATGTAATTTAATTGTATAAAGTCTCCTTCACATCTCGTCGAACTTCAAAGTTACAGCAAACATCGGTAAATATTAAAATTTGTACAAATAATATCGTTGTCGAATGATATTTTTGTAAATATCTCGCGCCCTGTAAAATTGACGAAACCTGAAATTCTCTCATGACACGGCTTATGATACTGTTTAAATAAAATTTAACGGGTTTTCATTTATCGCCAATAATTTACCCACAAAAACGGAAATTTTTAGGATATTTTAGATTTTTTGCCCATATGCTGTTAGAGCTCTGGATTTTCCACGCGTCCTGGTTCGAGAATTTTTCGAAAATAGTAAATGCTTTTCAAGAAAATAAGTTTTTTCTGAAACCATGCAGTGCGCCGTAATAATCAATGACGGCATCGCGTCTTGACAGCCCCCGAAATAACGATTTCAACATGGATTTATTCAAATATCACAAGCAGCGTATGTGATAGACGAAAATCGCAAATACAAAAATTGTAGCTCTTGATTGTGACTTTTGATTTGCAGCTAATAATTTACTGTGTAAAAGAACAATTTTCTAGGTTTTTTATATTTTTGCCTATAATTTGAAAACCCTGTATATAATCGAAAAAATGCCCGAAATATTGCATTGAATCTTCTGCGTCTGCTGGTTAAAGAATTTTTCCAATCGGATGAACGATTACGGAGGAAAACATATTTTTCTGGAAGCTAAAATTATCAAAAAAAAAAAAAAATTTTAAAAATACTTGGTAAAATTTGATTGCGCCCAATTACATACAATACAATAGGTGAAAACCTTAAATGCAAAAGTTTTTGAAAAATCATGTTTTTTGTAGACCCTTGCACCCGCGATTTTTTATTTTTTTAGAATGCTTCCCGGCCCCCGCGCCCCCCATTTTCAATAGGTTCCATCACGGGCAAAGCCAAGTGCCAAATATGAAGTCGATCGCTTCAAATTTCGGACACATCGTCTTTCAAGGCATGATCCAATGGTTAGACGTTGGATCAGGACCATTTCTTATAAGTTTATGTGCCTTGTGGAGGGTTAAAAAGGAGGCAAATTTCAATTTTATTGCTCCAATGGTTCGAAAGTTATTCAGAAAAAAACAAAAGACGAGAACGGAGAACGGACAGACAAAAAAATATTTTTTTTCGACGGTGATCATTTCTGTACCAACGGCGATCCCATAGGACTTACCGTTACCGAGATATAAAATTTTTATACGAGCGTATAATTCGATATCATCGATTTTCGAAAGTAACAAGATTGCTTTCGAAAAATCGTTGGTGGGCGGGGCAAGATCGAAGCGCGGACCAGATTTTTATTTAAAAAAGAAGCCGCTTCGGGGTTTTTTGTCCTACAGGGAAGCATTGCTTTTCTATCGTGCTCCTGCGGACCACTATGGAACTTTAATAAAATCGTTGTACGGTGAATATGTACATTTGTATATTTTTTCAAATATTTCGCGCGCCTTGTATAATTGACCAAACCTGAAACTCTCTGTCAACGCAGTTTACGATACTATTCAAATCAAATTATCGCATCTTTAGCAGTTTTTTATTTATCCCCAATAATTTACCCACCCAATGTATATAATCAAAAATGCTTAAAATAAAAGTCATAGCTCCCGATCTCCCGCGTTTTCTGGCTTTAAAATTTTGCCGTTCGGTTGAATAGTTTTTGAGAAAATCATCTTTTCCTGGAAGACAAAATAATCGAGGAAAATATTTCCAAATAAAAAAAAATATTTGGTGACATTTGATTGCGTTCAATTTGTAGTGTTTCGATGTGCGAACGGACTTTTACTTCCTTGTCAAATTTGAAGTCGATGGCTACATAGTCGATAGCACAGAATATTCCGAACACTTTGTACAAAATGTGAAAACCTTAAATACAAAAGTTTTAGTCGCCTACATGAGCTATATTTTGATGTAATTAGCATCTGATTGAGTCTTCTAATTACACTACATTTTCCTTAAACCATTTTCAGTTCTCTGTTAATATTGGCCACACCCTGTTCATTTTCAAAAATTGTCAAGAATAAAAAATTAAAGCACTGGGTCTTGAGGATCTTTTGGTGCACCTTTTTCTTTCGATCGCATAAACCGGTTTCGAGAAATGTTTTTTTTTCTTAGACGCATGCATGCGCGGTTTTTAATTTTTTAAAAATACTTCCCTACCCCCAAGCCCCCCCAATTTCAATAGATTCCGTTAGGGAACCAGGCTCTATATTTGTGCCAATTTTGAAATCGATAGCTAAAAATTTCGGACACATCGTGTTTCATAACGATGTACGAAAAACAGACGAAAATCGCAAAAAAAAACAGATGCCAATTTCCAATTGCAGACATTTCCTATTGGCTTATGTGTCTCGTGGGCAGTTAAAAAGGAGCAAAACTTCAGCTCCCTCACTCAAACCGTTCGGATGTTGTTCGCATTTTTATCGAGCGTCGACAGAAAACAGAGAACGGAGAACAGACAAAAAATTAAAACGTTTATTTTTCAACACTGTACGACGCTCCGTCACCGAGATATAGGTTTCGTTGCCAATCTCACAATTCGACAGTGTTTTGATGAAGTGATTAGTGATGTTATGAAAGTTTGGAAACGCTATTACTAAAATCATAAAAGTTTATCGAGAGTGGGAACTTTTGAAAAAAAATAAAAATAAAAAAGATAACTCAGAAACAAAAAATTACGGAGCGTACATTTAAGAATCACCTTGAGAATTTGTTTGATATATCTAATCATAACTCATCACATTCTTTAACAGAAGCTCAGTCTAAATATTTAAATGAAGAATGGAAAACGTCAAATCGACATAGTATTTTTTAACTTCTGCAAACTTAATTTTCTACACGAAAAACCATTTTACTGATAATAATTGAAATTACTGAGAGATTTAAAGAATGACAATACACAATAATTTCTTAATATATCTGTTGCAGACACTGATAATTTGACAACTGTACCGTATGATATAATTAGTGTTACACAGGTACACTACACACGTACTGACAACAATTCTAAAATTTGAAAACCATAGAAATAAAACACCCTATTAATTAGGATACAAATTTTAAGAAATTATGTAGATAAAAAATCATTACAAGCTATTTCTGAAAAGTTCAAAATTTAGTAATTTTTAAATGGCAGTAATTAATCTTCTTTGAATGATAATCAAACTTTGTTACACGGTTTTGGAAAGATTAAAGACTCAACTTTAGCAATATAAATTGTGTTTTTGTAAAAAATCGCGTAAATTCAATTTTAGTGAAAAAAGAAATTTTCCTATGTTAATTAAATCTAAAATGAAAATAGCGACCCATTAGAGTTGAGCTACAGGGCACATCTTTGGTGAGGATTTTTTTTGCAGCATTGCTCATTTTACTATGGTTCTTAAATTATTTTGTTTAGTTTGAACAAGAGGCTTAAAAGTCACGTGCGAAATGTTACTTGTAAAAGCAGGCTTTGACAGTTGTTAACAATGAATTGAATGAAAAAAAAAAACGTGGGGTGATTCTCGGTCTGACCATCTGGGCAATAATGAACGAGATATGATAAGAGGAAAATATATTTTTTTTATCAAAACCGGATTGTTCCTACTTCGGATAAACTGTAAAGGGCGTTAGAAGAAAATGAAACTAATATAATATAATATTGGTCATGCCACTCTCCTAACTCTATGGTTGAAATGGGAATTAAATACCCCGAAATAGACAAGAGGTAATGGAATCGCACAGAAAGAAATTAAAAAATATATCCAAAAACACGTATAATTTACCTAGATGAAACTTTCAGGTAAAAGCACCTTTAAATAAAGGAAAACGCACACGCATAATTCACGACGTATCAAAAGTGGGATTTATCCTTCAATGTTGACTGCTCAGATGCTTTATTCCACATAACAATTGTACTTTCTTGGTATGTGCCAAGAATACTTTGCTTTAGAGGAAGAATATACTTAGAATGTGCGTTATTTATATTGCGCAGTTTTTTAGAATGTATTAATTACATGTTATCGACCTTTAACTCCATATGCTATAGATCTACTCGGTACACTCTGCAATTTAAGTAGTAAATTCTTAGGTTGGTCCAAAAAAAAAAAAAAAATCTCAAAAAAAAGTTTTAGATTTTCATTTATTGATTGTCAGTGAATGAATGAATGAATGAATTTTTCTGCACAATCGACTTCTGTGTAAAATGTTGCATTAATAATTATTATAATATATAATTACACACAATAAATATATAAATAAAAATAAATAAATGTTCATTAAAAAAATGTATATTTTGCAATATCTATCATTTTATAGTTTACGAGAAATATAATGACAATAGTAAAGATCTGAATTATATATATATATATATATATATATATATATATATATATATATATATATATATATATATATATATATATATATATATATATATATATATATATATATATATATATATATATATATATATATATATATATATATATATATATATATATATATATATATATATATATATATATATATATATATATATATATATATATTATAGCATTTTAGTATTACCTACATTGATGTTATGTGGGATTGCTGATGGCAGGTTAGTTTTATGGAGTTACTTCCAAAATTCAAAGCGATATATTTCGAGATACACCATAAAACTTGTCCAAAACGGGACATCCCTTGCTGCACTAACCTTAGTAACATTGCGCAATATCCCGACGTCCGATTGAATACCCTCCGAAGAAGGGTCACCCGGTTCGTCTGAGCTGGCAGATCTCACGACACCGCGTAATTTGGGCGCAATCGCGTGCGGTAACAACGCGTCGACATTAATTTTTAGGTTATGTTTCAGTTTGCTCGGCGACGCTGCAAAAAAAATCAAAATGCTACTCACTGCGACACATCGGACGAAAAGTATTGGGAAAAAACAGGTTTGTCCATTAATCATAATGAAGCAAAGGAGTTTTAAAGTTAAAAGCTCTTAACCTTAAAAATGAAATAATTTGCCAACTAGACCGTAGCGGCACGAGTGTTACAAATCCCTAGGAACTGACATAATAAATAAATAAACAATTGTTCAATTAAAAACGGGAATGTTCAAAATAAAATCAGGATAACTCATTATTAGATAAATTACCATTTAAGACGCGGTCACTATGACTGATGGAAAGAGAATAAAAATTAAAATTTTTATCAATTTTTATTTTCCATTCTTAACTTATTAGATAAATTACGATTTAAGCCTAAGACTGCTGATTGTAGACAACAATTAACGAGTCTTACGTTGCTTGTGTTGGAATTATGTGGACCTTGTTTTCCCAAGCACCAGATGGCCAATTAAGAAGGGTATGGTCGGTTCATAGATATAAGACTGTGACCAATTGCTTTTGAATGGGATTATCCAAGGGTAGTCATTAATATACAATGCAATAAGATTATTACCTAAAGTTCTGGAATTTAAATTCAGGTAAAATTGTGGTCCGTAATAGAAGAAAATAATTTTATACCTACCTGTGTTTAATATTCTTTGGTTTGGTATACTGGGTTGACTCAACTGATAAGTGTAAAACAAACGCGCCATCAAAAAGAGGTAATAGAATAACTATTTTGCATGCTGGCTCTAAAGATGGTTGGATTCCAAATGAAATTTCTCTGTCTGCGAAAAATATTAAAGATTCTTCTCTGGATTACCATGATTATTACCACAGACCATCGCTGATTTATTTGAAAGTTGGTTTAAAAACAATTTCCAAACTTTCCTCCTAATATCGACATTGTAATGGACAATGCAAGTTATCACAGTAGATAGTTGACTAAAACCCCTTCCTCATGTGACACAAAAGGAATACGTCTGTGATAATTATGCAAAAAATCTAGGGCATACAGTTTTAAAGCCACCGAATATTTAATCCCATTGAACATGTTTAGCACCAACTGAAATCTGCCCCTCGTCGTAACAATGTTGTTCCCCGTGTTAACTCCAATGTCCTCACACTTATAGAAACACAAAATTGGGCAAATTCTGTTAAACATATAGTAAGCAGTAAGTAATTTAATCAGGTAATAAAAATAATTTGTAATTTTATTTTAGATTTAAACAAATAAATAAATATTGTTTAGTCTTTCCTTAATTCGTATCAATTAGTCACTTCCTTATATCTATGAACAGACTTTATCTCGAAAACGTAAAAAGCTGTAAAGTAAAAATGCCGCAAATTATTTTTAAGAAAATAGTGGGAGCGTTCGGACATTTTCGGATATACAACATCGAAATGAGTGAACGCATTTTGCGGGTTGATTTAGATTGCTTGTGTGGCGGTTAGCGGGTGGTTTGCGGCATGGCTACAGATAAAATTTATTTTTCAAAAAAATGAAATGCAACGAGGTCACATTTATCGCAAAGAAAAGATGGCCGAATTAAGATCTAACACGCTAACTGCATTTTGATATCTCTTACCTAACCTATAATATGAATAAATATTTTCAATATTTCAAACTAACCAAAACCAAACCAAAATTTGATTAATACTCATTCTCATATGACTGCATGTTTCAATAATGAAAAACAATCAAAGAGATAAAATACTAAAGATTTTTGTGTTTAAGTGTGGAATATTCCATCGCATTGCTTCTAACAGTTGCGTTTTCAATGTTTTGAAAATACAAAACACTTCTGTAGGTGGAAAAGTCCACCCAAAATACCATTTATAGTGTAAAAGTAAGTTGAACATTTCAATATTTTCAAAAATAAATAAATTCCAAAAAAATAATTATTTGAATTTTTTCCAAATTTTTGAATCTAGAAGAGATAAAGCTATTAATTCATTCGATTACAAACACGAAGTGAAAATCCAACACTTTTTCGGTTTGAGGATCTTATTTTCTTTGAGTTCTCAGGATACTAAATATGTCCTAACCCATTTCGGTCAAACTTTCTTGAAAACATCTTAAATAAAGTTCTGTTTGTGTATTTTCTTTGCCAAAAAATGCAGTGCGCACTCCTACCATAATATCCCTAGATTGTATTATTTAAGTAACTTAGAGCCCAATATAAATAACACACATTCTAAGTATATATTTTTTTTCTAAAGCAGGGCATATACCAAGAACGTACAATTTTTGTGGGGATAAAACGCGTGACCAGTCAACAAGTATTGAAAAAATATTAGGTTTTATTGACATTCTAAATGTAATTTTTATATTTTAACAGTACATTTGTCTATATTTCGCCAAAAGCACGAAAATTATAGTTTACTGATATTATAGGTTAGGAAAAAGTAAGCCAAATGCGATTTTCACTAGCGTGTCAGACCCTCTTTTGACTATCTTTTGTTGCAATAAAATTCTGGCAGAAAGGGAACAAAGCTCGCGTAAACGGACACTCACTGTTTCACCAATTTTGTCCGCTTATCGTTTAAAGGAGAGTGCTAAGGACATAAAATAAATATAAATATAAATGTACATATATACAAATAGAATATGTACACATCCAGTATCCACACACAAACAACAGTTAATGCGCTCCATTTGTAAAGTATTTATTTTATTCACATTTTAATAGGTGCCAATAATTTTCCGCTAAAAGTATTTCCCAATTACCCCCTAACCATACGGGAAATAACGGCGGTACAACCATCCATCTGGTACCAGATCTCCTGATCGTCGCGAACAACTTCTAGTACGGGTCCAATTTGGTCTTGTAATAAGTCCACCAGGATGGAAAATAATAGAGAAGTAAAGCAAGTAGCAAAAACCAGAAGGGAGGAGGAAGCGTGGTAGACCAGGGAGAAAATGGAGTAAAGCCGTGGAGAAAGATTTAAGAGAAAGAAGAATTATTAATTGGAGAAATATAGGAAGAGATATAATCGAATGGAGGAAAATTATACAGCTCTCGGCCTAAAAGGCCTGTCAAAAGGCTGATATGTAAGTCCAAATAGATTTCTGCCGCGAGGTTATAGTCCATAAAAAAATGGCCCAATAATACGATGTCCGCAAATTCCAACCATAACGTTTATTTTTTGATGATATTGGTTCGTTGTTGAGTATGAATGTACATTCATTAGTGAAACAAATATTTTTTTTGAAAAATTCTTTTTTCTTTGGTGCCATTTAATATTTGCATTCAAAAACTGAATCCGATAATGCTGACTGAACTAAAGAAAAAATATAAACAACAAAGCCAAGCTCTTATACTAAATAAAGGGGAATTATCGAATTTAATAAACATTTTAATAAGCGGATTGGAGTTTTGCGTCCGCCTATGAGAGATTTTTAGTCACATTGGGGAAAAATCTAGTATTCGCGTCGGTTTATCGGAACGCACTTAACATGGAATGAGTTGTCCACAAGGAGGAGCTTTCACTGCGTAAAACATACGAGTGACCGTCCGGATTTTTTTCCGCTTTAAGTGTACATCATAGATGACAAATGTAGTACCCGTGCGCTCAACGAAGGAAAATTCAACTTACTATTGGCGTCGTCGGCAGTTTTTTCAAAAACCGAATGTGATTGATCGTCCGCGAGGTCCTCCGAGCGTCCGCTCGGCGTTAAATGGGCGAAGTTGCTCGGAAAACTTTCGTTTTTCGTATCCTCCGGTATGCTCGGTAAGCTGGGCGGCTGGGGCCCGTTCTCCGTCTCCTCCTTGGTAAGGAAAACGCCGTCCTCGCTCTGCTGTTCGGCGAAGATGTCCGACGATAGCTTCCTGGTGGACGACGCGTACGGGTTGAAAGATTCCTCGCCCGAATCTGCTCTAAAAAATCACACACTACGTTTAGGTCAGACCGTTAATCATGATTAAAATGAGGATTGACTTTCGACGTGACTAGTTCAATCATTAAGTACTATTACAGCATTGCCGTGAATTGTTTAGCAGTCCAAAAGATACCTGTGTGCCATGCCGTTAGATAATATCATTTTAACTACATGTAAATAAATATATTAAATGAGTAGATAAACAAAGAGGGTTTGGACGAACATAACCTCAAAACACAATCGCCACCCGCGGGGTGGCCGATCCATCTAGGGGGCGCTCCGCACCCGATGCTTGTGTACTTCTCCCCGGGGCCCCGCGTTGCTTGTGGGACCCGTTGCAGGAAGTTCGGACGAACATAACCTCAAAAAACCGCGATGCCTCTACTTTTGTTTTTTCGCTACCGAGGATCGAACCCGGGATCCGTCCGTTGTTCAACGCCTACTTTAACGAGTATATTAAATCAAATATATCGCACATCCCGAAGAAAACCGTATTAAGTAGTAAAATTACTATTTTTCATGTTTTGTCAACAACAACAATTTTTAGGGTTCTACTTTACCCTAACAAGCCAACAAAATTCGCATTTTGTTTTATGCTAGGTAAAACGTCATATTGTCAAAATTGTGTTGGTCGCTCGTTGAAAACAGTATTATTTCGGCGTACTACGCGGAAATTTCTGATTTTCCGAAGAAAAGTGTATTATTTGTCTTTGATACACTTTTCCTTCAATTGTCAAGGTAAGAAAATTCTATTTTATCCGAAGAAGACCGTATTATTCTAGTTTAATACAGTTTTGCGGGAGTAATATTAAAAATTTTATGACTTTTTATATGAGGATAATGCGTTATTCTTCAATTATGTTCGCGGGTGGGTAGTATTATCCTAGATTGATACCTTTTTCTATCAATTAATTTTTTTATAATATGAAATTTTAAATCTGAAAAAGATGATATAAGTTCTTAATTAATTTTTAAAAGAGTAAAGGGTACCTGTAAGGCAAATTGCATTTTTAAATGTTCTAGTAAAATCACCGAAATTCAGCAAAATCTAATATTTACGGACTATTATAATTTTCCAGATATTAAAAGAAAAAAAGAGATTTCCTTCTGAAGCACATGGAATTAATGCCACCTAATACAAGATTAAAAGATGTTAAAAGAAGACCAAATTATTCCTCCCATTTTCAAACCGAAGAAGGTAAAAAAATGCGAGTGTGTAAAATGTTTTTCAAAAATACCTTGGATATAAATGACAGAACCATTTTAACTGTAAGAAATAAACCCACATTAATTCTATACCCAGAATTGAATCGCATTATTTGAGAGCACAAACCACAAAAAAGTTTATTGATGGAAGCAAGTGTATTGCTGACATCTACAGAGATTATAAAGATTCACGCTAGTCTGAAGGAAGAACTTTTGGAAAATATCACAGGTAGGCAGATATTTTTAATCAATAATTTAATGTACCCTTTTTTAAGCCAAAGAAAGATCAGTGCAGCCTCTGTTACCAATATAAACATGTAACTGATCAAATAAAGGAAACACTTAAAAATGATTATGAAGAACATCAATATGAAAAAAAAAAAAGTCGAGAGAAGAAAAGGCTTGTGACAAAAGCAAAATAAGTAAAAAAATTATAGTTGCCTGTTTTGATATGCAAGCGGTATTGCCTCTACCAAAAGGAGAGATATCAATATTTTATTATAAATCTAAAACAAATGTAATGAATTTAACTGTTTGTTTGGCATGAAGGGGAAGGTGGAAAAGGTGCTACTGAAGTAACGTCTTGCATTTTTAAGTACTTAGAAGAGAAGGCAAATACCGTCAATAACGAAGACTTGGAAATTACTTTTTATAGTGATAACTGAGGAGCTGAGAATAAAAACAAGTAAGTACTTTTAATTTTTGTGAACAAATAAACATTAAACGGTGTTTATTTTGTTTCAGCTGCATGATTGCTCTTTTAATGCATGCTGTACAAGTACTCAAGATAAAGAGCAGTTCTCATAAATTCCTTATTGCCGGACACACGCAAAATGAATTAAACAGCACACATTCAACAATTGAAAAAGAGGTATTTTTTTTCCTATAAAACTGTTCTTGAAAACTTCCGAAACTTCCGTAAGGCGCGATCCAATATACACACCTGATCAGTTTATCAGCGTTATAAGAAATTCGAGAAAACAGAAAAAACCGTTTGCCATTAAAGAATTAACACACAAAGACTTTATAGATGTCAAACAATTAACAACAAATATTGGTAATAATCTCGATAAAAATGTTGAAAATGAACAGGTTTACTTATCCCAGATTAAAATTGTAAAAGTAGAAATGGAACAGCCTTTCATATTTTTTTTATAAAAGAGTCACATTCTGATAGCCAATGGAAGTGTGTTAATGTTAAACAAAAAAAAAAACAAGGAGAAAATCTGGATCTGCGGCATCTTCTTTGCCAGCAGAACTCAACTTAAAAAAGCGTATAATTCAAAACGCCCAATTAATGAGAATAAAAAACAGGATTTTAAATTCCATCTTGAAAAGCGTTTTATACCAGATTTTTACAAACATTTTTACGAATCTCTGTTTTAATGGTTTTTTGAAAATGTTTTTTATGACTTTTAAATTAAATTGTAAAATTGTGTTAACCTAAATATTGATAATGCTTACAAATAAATACCTTTTTGAGTTATTTGTTTTTTTTTTAATTCACCTTTCATCGACAATTCGGAAAAAATAGATTATATTTTTTGGAGAAAACTGTATTAAGTCAACAAAATCAAAGTTTTTTGGGGTTTTTGAAAACGTGACCGAAATATCATTTTATATTTTGTAAATACTTATTATGGTTAACAAAAATAAAGCAATATAACAAATATCATAAATATAAAAAACTCTGAGAACAAAATGTATTATATCAATTCTTTAAATGCTCCTCCTATAAAATTGTTAATTAGGCACTTAATACAGTTTTTCTTGGGATGTGCGATATGATGAATAAGGACGTCGCGCTATGTACTCCGGGTTTGGCGCATTATGTTTCCGTGGTAGACCTTTGACGCAATATCATTGTCGCCAGACGATATTTATATAGTAAAAAAACAACAATAAAAGCATTTTTCACGACGACAACCGCGAAAAGCGAAACAAAAGCTCCAGATTTGTGTAACGCAGATCCTGACAAATTTTTGGTCACGTCGAACCAGCACATGTACCTGTTTCACGACAAATGGATTTGGGTGATAAGGTTAGGCGATAAAATCTATACGGAGCCTAAACTGATATCCGATTATGTTCACGCTTACGCTCCTATATCGCACATCTACCAAAGACCAAACGGATAAATTTTAGCCATCGTTGAGAATTCGTTTTATCTAATCGAGTTTCCGAGTTTTAAGATACAAAACAAAGATTCAACAAAGCCTCCAGCAACTAGGTATTTCCGCGGGTAAAACAGTTCACGCCATTTTCGACACTTTATAACGGCCGGACTTATATATTTTACGGTAATATCTACTATGGAGAAATAGACGAGTGCTCTTTGACTACGACGGGACGCGGTTTCATTAACGAACTCTTTCTGGAGAAAGAAAAGCTTTCGGGCGCGTTTCGATTCACCAAAGGTCATTTGTAGTTTTTCAAAAGAAACTCTTATTACGAGTAGAGCGAATTTCTGAATAAACCAACAAAAGTCGGCAAGACAGACTTGAGTCTTGTCGGAATCAATTGTCCTACCGAGAGCGTTTTTAAACAGATTAGAGATTTGCTAATGAAATTAAAGACCTTTGGCTATAATGAATCGGCAGATAATTTTCGACAGCGATATAAGAAGTCTGGACACCGAACAACTCGCTCTGATTCCCGTACAATATTTCGTCGAGCACGTAAGGCCTTACGACGTGTTGAATATGTGGCAGAAATTACCGGTCGCATATCGCAACAGTTTCGAATTGCAAACACATTTGCCGTGCTTTATTCACTACAATAGACCGGATAGAACGCATATTGACGGACCGGCACCTCCGCAGAATAAATGTCAGTTTTGTTTGAGCGTTATAAAAAGACCCTCGGCGATCTAGGGTCATTCGTGCCAAAAACATGGCTCCATTAAGTGCTCAGTTTGTTTTATTTACGGCGATAGTGCAAAATATGCTTTTTACAAAACTTCTGGATTCCTCCTGCGTCAGTTATTGCTTAGTCGAAATTGCTGTCCAGTTTCAATCAAGCTCTGAAGAAGCCAAGAAGTCAAGCGCAACGTCAGCAATTTCGACTAAGCAAAAACCGACACAGGAGGAATCGAGAAATTTTGTAAAAAGCATTACAGTAGCCTGCGGAAGTTTCTTTGAAAAAAAAAAGTGCAAAATATGTTTTATATTCACAAATCCAGTGGGGTGGTTGAAGGATTGCATCCGAGTACGGTTATTTATTAACGAGAAAATTGGCAATTTCATTTCAGATTTAGACTTATTGGCACGAAGAAGAGCGATGCGAATTAAAGCTGAAAAAAACCACTCCACCCATCGAAGTATACCTGTACCGCGAGGACATTGAAAAACTCGAGTCTCCTAAATTGGATTTGAGTTATGTACGTCTCAGTCAATAAAAATGTAGCTTATTATTGCTTATTTTTTGTTCCCCCCTATATATACGAGCGGATAAAGGCGAGCGCATTTTTATCAGTTTAACGGATCTGCCTGCAGACGATACCTCCTCGTCCGTTATGCTCGTCTAATAGCGTAAGCGGCGTTCGAGGCCCTATTGGCGTCGCCCCCGGGGTGAAACGTGACGTCTGAGATGGCACGACCCCCGGTGCCTGCCGGAGCACCTCCGCTGGAGAGCTAAAACACACACTATAAGCACTGGGGCCCCCGTAAGCGGCCGGAACACATAGGGGATCCACGGGGCATACCTTAGAAGTACAGGCGCGACGTCATTATTCTTCATATATAACGCGTAGTTCACTATTTGATTTAATATGCCCGTTAGCTCGGCGTTAAAATCGGCATTCGACAACGGATGAATCCTGGGTTCGATCCTCGGTAGCGGAAAAAAAAGTGAATCATCACGGTTTTTTGAGGTTATGTTCGTCTGAACTTCGTACAACGTGCCCCATAAGCAACGGGGCCCCGGAGGCGAAGCACACAATCATCAGGCCCTCCGCGACTGTTTGATATTATGTTGGTCCAAACCCCCTTTGTTTATCTACTCAAATGGATTACTATTACAAAGATTAGAATAACGTGTTTTGAATTTGTTTGTAAAGCATGTAATATTGCATTAGTTTAATAATAATAATAATTTTTTGTTGTTCATTTGGTTATAAATATTAACAATCAGCAATTACATTACATTACACAATTCTTAATTGTACAGGGTATCACACTTTGGGTATCTCAGTTATTTTTACGGTTTACGCGATATTGTGCTACTTTTTTGTGAAATTAAAGATACAGGGTGAAATCCAAAACTATCGATTTTGGAATCACTCCCATTGTCTTATGAGTTATTGAAGAGTTTAAAAAACGTTCTTATAATGGCGTAGTTTGTTTTTCACTTGCTCTATCCCATGATTAGTTTTGTAGCAAACATATATTTTTTAAACGCAACACCCTGTATATTATTTGTTACATTAATTAGAAATCATTTAAGGTTTTTAGAAATGTAAATTAGTATAAATACAAGGAATATAAGTACAAGGAACTCAATACTCTCCAGAATATAAAAATTATACTGACTATATCAATTTTAACACATTTACTTTTTTGTTTTTAATAGATGAGTCATAGCCAATTATTTACTTAATAAGATATTAATATAGATAATATAGATATTAATAAGATATTATTATTTTAAAAATATATATTTTCATCCTTTTTTTTTTTTAATAAGTATAATAATAAATGCTTAGACGTTACTAATTACGGATTTTTGCGGAAGTAGGTTAAACGTACCTGATTGAGTCTTGGTCCCTGACGATGCCACTGGAATCGTTGGGGTTTATCGAAGGTGGGTCATTATTGAATAGACTCGACCCGCGTCGGGGCGTCGGCTCTCGATTGAAGTCGTCATTAATGGAGAAGCCCTCCAGATCGCTATCGTCGCTGTTATCCCAGAAATTATCGTCTGGAGGCGGCGTGGGATCAAACAGATTTATCACCCGTGATTTTTTGGTTGAATCTTTACTAGTTGATTTGCTTGGTTTATCTGAAGTGGTTGAGGTCACTTTTATTTCAGGTATGCCACCAATACCACCATTCTCGTCTACATCTAGATCTTCTCCGACAGCGTCTTTTGTGTCAGTTGTAACCTCCACATCATTATGTAAAGCAGTGAAAAGATTCAACTTTCCGTCCGTTTTAAAATTCGCCGCTTCCTGTTCCATAACTTTTGGGGCAGTGATTTCACCACATTCCCTAATTGCCTTCTCTGCAGAATTCTGTCTACTTTCCTCTTTCTCTTGATATTGCTTACCGATATTATCTTTCTCTTCTACCGCTGACTGCCAAGGCCCCTTCATGCGATTATTTGTATCAGTTTTGTGCAGAACCACTTGCCTTATATTAGATTGCTCGGCTTCTAATTGCCCCTCAGCAGAGCTATTCACTTGTTGGGTAAAAACACCTTCATCATCTCCATCTCCACTAGCATTAAATAAATTGACACTTGGCTTAAATTGATCCTTATCGTGTTCATCTTTTTTGGTAAAATCATCAGCACCTTCATCTTCATCACTGCTAAACAGTCCAGTGGCCTGCTTAGCTTTACTATCTATTTTAGTATCCTCTGGCATTACATTTTTGTTGCTATCTTCATCTTCAATAGAGCTAAACAAATTGGCGGTTTTCCCGGACTCATCGATTGGCGGCTTCTTATTATTCAAGACTGAATCTTTTTCAATTTTAATTATCTTCGAATCTTCTTTATCAATTTTTTTGTGAAAAATGTCTTCATCTTCAGTGCCTTCAAATAGGTTCACGTTATTTTCAATTTTGTTTGTCATATCCCTTGATTTTTCCACCTCTTTTTCAATTTTCTTTTTAATAAATATATCTTCATCAGAATTTTCATCTTCACTACTGTCAAACAAGCCACAATTTTTCCTCAATTTGCTTATGGTATCTTTCCTTTGTATCTTGCCTGGCATTATTTGTTCCTTCTCTTCCGTGTGCTTCTCACTACCCTCAAGGTCTTCAA
This sequence comes from Cylas formicarius, assembly GCF_029955315.1. Lineage (NCBI taxonomy): Eukaryota > Metazoa > Arthropoda > Insecta > Coleoptera > Brentidae > Cylas > Cylas formicarius. The sequence goes on along the minus strand of NW_026844361.1, from coordinate 2,966,249 downwards.
ACAAGGTCTTGTTCTGGAAACTTGAGGAAAGGAAAGAAGAAGAGTCATCTAACTCATCTGAGTCCTCAAATAACATATGTTTTTGACCCATATCACTTTTCAAGTCTTTGAACAGATTTTTTTCGGCGCCTATATTGCCAAAAATATCATCCTCATCTTCAAGGAAATCATCATCAAAAAGGCTAATTTTTTTCTTTGGTTCCCTGGAGGGTTCTTCTTGAGTAGGTTCCAAACTATCAAAGTTTGCATTGTTTGTGATTTTTGTATCTGTACCCTCTTTCTTTTTTATGGGAATTTTAGGGTCATCATTATTCTTAAATGAGCTAGTTTCTGAACCTGGTTTTATAGCTGTGACAAATTCATCTTCTGAAGAACCATCGAAAAGTGAAGAATTTTTTTTCTTCTCCTGTGAAGAAATGGATGGACTCCTATTGGCTTTCTGGAATGGCACTACGAAATCTTCCTCCAATATGGACACTCCTCCAGCAGGTTTCTAAAATTCAATTGATATTTTCATGGAAAAGCCCAAAGGCTACTTACTTACCTTTTTTAGAACATCATTCTTCTTTTTGGGTTTCAGTTCAGGGGGTTCTTCATCCAAAAATGGTGTGGTACTCTTAAAAGGTTGTAAGAATGGTTTGTCTCCTTTTGGTCTCCCAACCTTGGCAAATATATCTCCTTCATCATCACTGCTTTCATCTGTCTCATCAAAGAGTCCCTTCGTTTGACGTTTAAAGTGCCTAAGGTAATAGTCACTATCCTTGTCCACTTCATCTGCTGAAAGGCTTTGACTTGCACTAATTTTCTCTCCGCTCTGCTCATTATCATCACTATCGGACACCTTCTTAGGCAATACTGTTACATCTAGAGGAGGCGGTTCATCAGAGAACAAACTTCTAGGATATTTGTTCTCTGCATTTTGCTTTATTGGGTTCTTATTAATGTCACTGGTGATTACTGTACTTAGTTTTTGGGTCAGTTGCTCTGCGAATGTTAGATTTGTTATGGGGGCATTCAAAGTGTGATTCACATTGACATCTACTGTTTCATTTGAAACAGCATTGGCTTGAACCTCATCATGATTTGAGCTGATATCGAGCCCCGAGTGCGACTCCAGGGCTTTATCTTTAGGAAGTTCATCTTCCTTTTGAGACTTTTTAATGTCAGTCTTGAGTAATCCGACGTGCCATTTCATATACCACTCTTGTGAGCCCACTAGATATGGCAGGGGCCTGTGGGCATATGAATCTTTGGACTGAAGAATGTAGCTAAAACCAAATTTGACTCATCATCGTAACTATAGAAACAGCTCATTAGTACCCTCTGTCAACATCTGTTGCCGCAGTTATTGCCACTTTATCATAGTAATTTGCCATAACTTTTAAACCGGTTTGAATTGCTTGCTTAATGACCATTTCTTTTTGGTCTTCAGTAAGATCAGCCGGTTCTCCCTAAAACACTGAATTTTGACTACCACCCACATAAATTCGAGAAATCAAACCTTATTATCTGATTTAGAGGCGCCATCGATAGTTTCATCATCTTCATAGACTCTACTCTCAACAAATTGGGAATTTCGTAGGCTTTGAAACTCGTTTTTTGCCAAATCCAATCTGATGCCAACATCATTAACATTGTCCAATAATTTGTCAACGTTACGACTTATTTGAACGGTCTCATTGAGCACTTTCTGCAACCACAAGTTTTAAGCGAAAACGATAACGGGGTCGTTTAAAATACCTCGGAAAAAGCTTTAAGATTATTTAAAAGAGCCACGTCTCCGGCCAGAGACCAGTTTCCTGCATCCGCTATTATTTGTTCGGTGGACCAACATCCATCCGCACCATTTGCCATGTTCACGAAACCATAAGCATATTTTTTTCGTCCCAAACAGCAACAAAAACCATTCCGTCCCAAATAAAAAACGGCAAACAGCTGATCCGTCTTCTTCTTTTCGATCAACCTGAAGGGATAAATACTAAAATTGTGGACAAGGTCTGCTATGTTAATTCTCCTTTATTACTATTACGCTTAAGTAAGTACATAATTAATATATTATGGAACTGACTTATTTATGGAGATTGAAAGTCCATATTATTCTTTCTAACTTTACCAAATCAAAAAACTATAATTACAACTTAGTTTTTAATTGGGCAAGTGTACTCAGGATATTTGCTCATTACTGACATCGTCCAGAATTTACTTTATAATTGACCAAATTTATTCAACGCTTGTATTCTGGTTGGAAAAAGCAAGAATCGTAAACCTAATAGCATTGCACAATCCCATAAGACATATAAGTTCGGCAAAATTATCGATCGCACGTGGTCGCTTGTGACGTAAGCGAAGTCATCTAACGGTGTTTGTGTATTCTGTCAATGCATTTGAAGGCGTATTAAACCGATGTATTTTGTGTTCTTTGAACAATTAAAATAATTTAAACTAGTGAGTGTTAATTGTATTTCTGTAAAAACAACTTGGACAACACAGTATTTTTAAGCTTTAACAAATACTTTAAAATTGTACGTGCTTGAGTGGCGAGAACTGAGGAAAACAGTATTTTTAACCTTAAACAAAGACTTAAAAGTTTTGGGTTCGTGCTGCTTGTTAGCGGTGTTATTAGTTTGGAGGTAAGCTCAATAAATTAGACATAATAATATAGGTAAAGGTAAGAAATACGTTTCTTTTACCTATTTCAGTGGGATAAGTTACATCAAAAAATAGTTAGGCATGCCTGGAACGAGATGTGCCATGTATGGGTGCAATAACAACTATTTTGATGAAAAAGCAAGTTCTCAAAGATGTAGTTTTCATCGCTTTCCCAAAGGGAAAGATCTAGTATCCCGAACTATTCGGAATGAGTGGATAGTTCGATGTAGAAGAGAGGACAAAGTTAATCCATATACAAGCTATGTCTGCTCAGTTCATTTTACTGAAAATGATTATGAAAGAGACTTACAAAATGAGTTATTAGGTTTTTTTTGTCTTTAGTAACACATTGAATTCACTACAAAATTTAAATTTTAGGTTTACCTTTAAAAAAGATTTTAAAAAGAACTGCTGTTCCCACCCTATTTTTATTTAACCAGAAGCCACCAACAGAAGCAGGATTATGTAGATCAAAACGACCTAATTCCAAAAATGCCAAAAAAGAAGCGCAGCAGGTATTGTCTGAGCTTTTAGCAGCAACATCAAATGCCACAAGTGAAATACGAGAGAAAAATCCATCTCCAGAACCCATGCCAGGACCCAACTCTGAACCCCGACTAATAAATTGTAAAGCTAAGTAAGTATATGAATTTCTTGGATAGTTTTAATAATTTAACCAAAAAAATATTCTTTGCTAGGAGCTAGTTCTATTAAAACTAAAGGTCTTTTTATCAAAAGTAATAAAAAAAAATAAAATTCTTAATGACCAACTAAAATATTTCAAAACTAAATATTACAAATCCCCAAAATCTAAAACAACTGAAGAAATAGCACCCATGACACTATTAAAGATGGTACTTTCCCAGAATCAAATCGATTTATTGTAAAAAAAAGAAGCGAGTAAACTGGACTGGAGACAAAATAGGTGTAGCATTTACGTTAAGATATTACAGTAAGAAATCTTACCTTTATTTAAGAAGTGAATTACATTATCCATGTCTTCCTTAAGAAGACGGGCTTCAGAACTTAATTTAAGTCAAGGAATATTATCAGATGTTTTGCTAATGCTTAAGCTAGCAGCTGAATCATTTTCTACTTTTGAAAGAACAGTTGTTTTACAGTATGATGAGGTTAAAGTGAAGGCTCTGGAAGAATATGATGTCGCTCAAGATGAAATTTTAGGTCCTTATAACAATGTGCAAGTTGTTATGGCTCAAGGCCTATTTTCAAACTGGAAGCAACCTATTTTTATTGCTTTTGACCAAAAAATAACCAAAGAAATTTTGTTCAACATTATCATTGAACTTCACAAAATATCATTTAATGTGGTGGCTTGTGTAAGTGATTGTGGTGCAAGTAATGTGGGACTATGGAAAGTATTAGGCATCAATATAAATAACACTTCATTTAAGCATCCCATTTCTAATAATAACATATATGTTTGCTGACATTTATTAAAATTATTGCATAACTGGCTTTTAGATAGAGGATTTATGCTAAAGGACAATTTAATTTTAAATAAAAATCCTCTTCAGGCTCTGGACTCCTTAACCGATAGTGAAGTCAATGCTTGTTGAAAAAAAAAACCAAAAGCATTTAGATGTTGAAAAAGCAAATTGTCAAAATGTGCTACTTGCTGCGCAACTTCTCTCTAATAATGTTTCTACTGCTCGTTTACATAACCTGGGAGAAGATAAGAAAATGACAGTGGATTTGGGAAACTTCATAGATGATGTTAATTTATGGTTCAATATTTTTAATAGCTATGTTCCAAACGGGAGTGTCCCGGCAAAAAATGCCTATAGAATAGATTGGAAAAATCAAAATGACCACTTAAAAAAAATGTACGAATTAATTTATAATATGAGAGTTGTTGGAAAAAACACCCTAATGACTTTTCAAAAAGGCATATTAATGTCAATTATTTCTTTACAAAATTTGTTTGAAAACATGAAGTCCACTTTAGATATTTAAATATATTTGTACTCATGATCAGGATAGTTTGGCGAACTTTTTTTTCTCAAATAAGAAGCAGAGGGGGTCCAGATGAAACCCAACACCTCATGGGGGCATTTACAAAATTCGTATGATTCTATTAGGAAAAATCCTGGTATTTTAGGTTCTAAAGTAAATACAAAAGAGCGAGTTTTAGACAATTGCATTATTTGTACCAAAGTGTTAGACATTAAAGACACGCCTGTTTACAATTTACATAATGAATCCTAAAGCAGCTCATCATTTTCATCAGTTTCCCCAAGTGGATCTAAGGATCCATCTGATTTTAATTAAGGAAACTACTGAAGATGCTTTCGAGAATACATTGCGGGTTACTTAGTTAAAAAACAAAACATATCCCCAATTTAGGAGATTATACTTATAAAATTACCACAGATCATCATTACAGCATACCCTCTTGGGTACAACAGTTATCATATGGGGGCCTTATAAAGCCTTCTGATCATTTTCTGAAAAAAAAAATAAAAAATGGAACTTTTATTTTGAATCCCATCATGGTGATTCGTTTCCAAAAGGACAAGGGGTGGTAAAAAACTTAGCAAAAAAATATTTAAAACCGAAGAAGAATTACCATTTAGTTTAGAGATTTTTGTAAGCTGAGAACGCTAATTCCTATGAACTTCAGAAATATTTTTTGTTTTTTAATATGTTCTTTAATATATCCAAAAATAGGGATTTCTAGTTTATAAGTATTTGTTGATTTTTGTATATTTAAAATGGTAGAATGCCGTAAAACACAAAGTTTTAGAAGTAAATCGTTTTGTTCGCTAGTTTTATGTATTTATGTGTAATATGTGTATTTCAAGATAATACATTAAGCCAAACTTGATTGCAATGGTATTATTTTAACCCTACCCTACGCTACTTCCCAATAATTATTAAATAAGTACTAAAACGATTTAATGTTGACATTAAATGAAAATAACGAGTGATCATCCAAACAAAATGCTATACTAGCTACTAAAAATACTCAAAGTCCATCAAAACTTGGGCCAGTTTCAGATTATTTCCATGCATTTACATAGTAAACGCCCCAATACAGGACTTCACTACGTCACAGCCAGCGAGAGTTTTCGCATTGCACTTGTGGACAGATCTGGCGAATTAGGCGATCCTATTAGGTTTAGGATTCTTGGGAAAAATGACTTTGACCGAGCAAAGAACCACCCACTTCTTGTAACCGCGTTTATTTGTGGGCATACGCAGAGACTAAGGACACTCGACGAAAGTCGACTTTTACCTGCCCTGCCAAACGGAAATGTTACACATAATTTAATTGAAAGACGCTGTCATTCGAGATTCTTGTTTCGACATTGTTGAGTGACTATATTAAGGCAAGTTTTTTATTTGGTAACATGTGTTTTTAAAGAGCAGTAATGTTATTATGAGAAGCTATTTATGGTTGCTTTACATCATGTAGCAGCACATCTTCGTTATTATTGTTTAATTTTTTGAGATTTTATAAACGTAGAGTGACAATGCTGTTTTGTTTGCAACTGTATATTATGTAAAGATGTTATTTTTACCCAAAAATTGTTGTTTAAGATGTGGGTGGTTTGGTATTAATGTTATTTTCAAATAAGAATGAAAACTACTTGCGGTTTCTATAATCAGGCACTATTAATTAGATCGACAAGATATTTTTGGAATTGTAAAAAATAGTTGTTTGTTTATTTCCTGGTGCGGTCCTGGTTTGTTATATTTGTCAACCAAAATTCATTTTTTTTCTTTTTAATGATAAGCTCAAAAGTACTCAGGTCAACCTGCAAGCTTCTTAGGTTCTTCAGGAAATTGTAGGTTTTTCAGCTAGGTCCTCATTGCTCCTGGTTTCGTAATTCAGAAAGTCTATCGAGCTTCAATCATTGAAGTTGAACACGAGAATGCTAATCCTATTGTATTTAGTTGGGGCAAACACCAATAGATGGCGCGGTGGGTTGCCATATCGTGTTTAACGTTGGAACTAATTCGTTGATACAAGCATTAATAGATTGTCGGTGATGGTGCAACCTCTCAATAGACTTGAAACGAGCATCGATAGTTGGACGGATGGTAGCGTCATGCCTCGTTAGGCGCTGGAACTAATTAGTTAAACAATTGATCAATAGATGTCACGGTTATGTTGCCCGCGTAGGGTTATAACCTTTTCCTTATACTCAACGTCGATTGCGAGCGAGCTCTATGGATCGACAAAAAAACACTTTGTAAATATAAACAATTTATTCTATATAATAAATGTCGTAAACCACCAGCAAACTTCTTCATTGTTAGCAGTACCTCATGTTGATGTGTTCTGGGTCTCCAAAAAGTTATCTCTAAGCATAAACATAAAGGAAGTACACACATTTTATCCTAATTTCAAAAATAATTGATTGATTAAGTGATACAACTGTCATAAAAGCTGTGAAATTTAAAAAACGACAATCTCTTACATCATATAATACTAGATGGCCCAGAAAAAGTGCGTGAGTGGACTGTGGTAGATAATTTCGTTTTCTTTTCCAATGAGCAACTAACATAGGGTAATCGCACATTACAGATACCCTTCGAAGGTTTAATCATCTAACACAGATCGCAACTGTGGCATTACCTCCTACCTGAAATTTGAAACCGAGGATTTTGGTTACAAAACACGAAATTTTCGAGTTCTTTGCAATTGCTCTACCGTGAGAGCACGAAAAAATTGTAGAGGATATGAAAGGAAACAACTTCTTACAAACTTCACTGCTTATCCTCCCCGCATATGTAGAAAAAAAGCATAAAAATCTTTAAGCAGTCTATTTTTTTCGTCTTGCACGCACCGCCTAACCTCACTTTTACGCAGCGCCAGGCTCATTAGAAAGTCATCACATCCCTAAAGGAGCAAAACAACTTTTTTTAATGGAAAAGGATGGAAGTGTCAGATTACGAAGTGATCCAGGAAAGTTTATATAAATATTAAAATTTAAAAAATCATAAAAAATGAAATAAGCGACATTTATAGGGTTTTCAGGAAGCCCTTCTTTTAAGGGAAACCTTTCCCCTGATAAGACTTGATAAGAAGAACCTGAGTTTTTCCCCATTGGGCTTCTTGACGTAAATGCAATCCGTCCCTATGCCGCAGATATTCGCGGCAGTTTTGGGAGTGTCTTTACCCTCGATGAAAATGGACTGTCCTCTATGGAACCATCGCTTCTCGTACAACAGTTTACCGTCTTCGATGCGCGTCTCGATCAGATTTGTTTGCTTAAAAATACACCATTTGGCAACCCGAAAAAAAAAAAAAACATAAAACCTTCGTTACCTCAGTAAAAGGTTGCACCGATACCCCCTGCAAGCTGTGAGTGGGACTGCCCATAGAGCTCTCGCTCAGCTTTCGTGTGGGCACCGGCATTTTCTCTTTGATCTGCCTCAGATCGCTATCCGCATCCTTCTCATCCAAGAGGTACACAATCTGAGCGGTTGGCGCCTTCCTCCTCTTTTCTGGCAACGGAATGGGGTCGTTGGGTCGCCTCCTGAGTTTTCTAGTCATAGCGGGCTTAATCTAAACCAAAACATAACAAGAAAATTCCAACTTGGGAGTCTCACAATATTTACCTCCATGGAATCTCCGGTCAGCTCCATGGATAACCGTTCGGCTTCCACAGTCCTCTTTTTGTCTTCCAAGTCAGATATCAGAGTTTCCCGCAGGTCGATTTTCTTTTCTTCGAAATCTCTGGCGGCCGCCTTTATCTCCTGATTGTAATCTTTTTTCACCAAGTCTATCATGTATTCTCTGCAAATCAAACCAACTAACTTTGGATATAATATAGTGGAAGCCTAATATACTTGTAGATCTCGTTCATGCGCAGTCTTTCGTGGTATTGATATTCCAGCCTCTTCACCTTCTTGTTGTATTCGTAGTGTGTGCCGTCGCTAAGCTGTGCCAACTTCTTTTTTAAATTCGCTAGTTTGTCTTGGTACATTTGCTCTTTTATCTCCAAGTGCTCGTCTTGCCGACCTTAAATATAGAAGCAGTGAAAAAGTGAAAGGGACCCACAAAGATTACATTAAATTGAGTTGATATGTTAACTTACTTAAATGTGTTAAGTGCATGACAAACTATAACTCCCAACACTTTATTTAAAAAATATTACACTAGCTAGTTCAGAACCATTTTTAAAATATTTGTGCATATTTAAGAGATATTCATAAATAAAACACTAGGACAAGAAATAACTTTTACATACATAAAGTAAATATTAAAGATCACCAAAATAATCTGTCCAATAAGGTTTTAAAACAGGATAATGAATTACTTGATTATATTAAGGAATGTGAAAAGTCAAATAGCTTTAAATGAGAATGAGAGCAATATGGAATATTATTTACCCTTAATACCTTGAAAAATTATTAGTTTATTATGTATCATATAAACACAGTTTCTTTTGTATTTTCGCTAGCGAATAATATTAATAAAGATTATTATTATTATTAGTTACCATACCGTTATCTGTTTCGCTGGCGTCTTCAGTGTCTTCATCGCTCTCGTCTTGGTGTTCATATTTCTCTCTATCTTCGTCGTACTTGCTGTCCTCTTCAAAGTCATATTCTTGCTTGTAGGAATTCGACACGGGGGAGCCGAAAAGATCCATCGATGAAACGTTGTCCGGAATATTTCATATATTTAAGTCGTTTTTCAATCCAAACAAAACATAATCGCACATAACCTTACAAACCATCACAGGCCTCTAAACATGGCTGTTGTATTCTGTGAAACATTTCTTCTTCTTTTTCAATTTGCATGCATTGCCAGTAATTACTGCTTAATCGTCATTCCCGGGCCAACGATAAGAAGACTCCTCTAAATTGTGCTATGTTATCAGCCATGCCCACAGAAATTCTGAAACGCATAGTTGAATCGTACTATGTATTTATAGGTTAGGTGTCAATAAATAAATAAACTAGCGAATGGGTTGACTATGTAATTTAAGTTAAAAAAATTACGCTAATTATAAATTTGACACAGTAGCTTTAACAAATTATTTACAATATATTGACTAATTTTATTAATATGTCATAAGTATTTTCATTCGTTACAAACCTGAAACATTAAACCATATACTCTATGTCAACGAAAAACAATTTACATAACAAACAAAAAAAAATAATGCACGAATCGTTACGAACTACCTCTCTTACCGACGAAATGGAGAATACTGCTAGAAAAACCGACTGGCGAAATTAACTTTTGAGCGGAACCCACGAGTATTCTACAGCGTCAAAGTGAAACTTGCTATACTTGTAAATAAATTTGCACTATCGTTAAAATTGATGGGATGTATTGAGAATGTAGAACAAAAATTTATTTTAATATATTATTTGGCATAAGAAAAAAATAATTACAAAATTTCCCCATAACAAATAAAACTTGGCACGACATCATTGCAGAAAGAAAATTATTTTTCATGGCAATGGTGTAAAATCGCCGGGATATTGGTAAAACGGATTTTAAATAAAACAAAAAGTCAGCACAAAATATTTAATTATTACGATGAAAGATAGATTCTTCGAAAATCCAATAGATTTGGTCCAATAGATTTGGCAAAAACAGTAAATTCCGAATAGTTTTACGAAAAAATAATTAGAAGAAAACTTTTTGAAAGGAAAATAAACAGAATAAAGGAATTAATTTTAACACTTTTGAGTTTTGGATGAGCTTAATTTAAGCTATTTGCATCCAATGCCATAAACGTGGAGGAGGGCTTTTTGACAAAAGTTTAATAGCAACAGTGAAATACGGCGGGAGCTCAGTGATGCTATGGGGCTGGGTGTAGGGTATGCAGCGGAAGTGGGTAACCTACATTTTATACAGAGAATTATGAAGAATATTTTAAAGCAAAGTGCGAAAGGCATTTCTAGAAATTTTGTTTTTTACCAAGATAAAGACCTCACGCATAAGGTAAGTTTAAGGTCATGGAAATACCATTCCAGTCGTTCAATATCAATATTATTAAAAATATTTGATAAAATTTGGAAAAAGTCAATATTTGATTATTAGATAATTTGAAATAATATAAAAATTTCTTATTTTTGCCGAATTGTTAAAAAAGAGTGTTACATCATTGTAATCGGAATAAGATATTCAATTAAACACATATGAAATACAGGCTGTTCTATTTAAAAAAAAAATGATATAGGCTTATATGTCAGAAAATTGATGTTTTGTTTTATATGTCACTTGGAAAAAAACTTGGCTACTAACCCTACATGTTGTTTTTTTGTTTACCTTGATATTTCCAAAAACAAAAAAGTTACAGCCAAGTAGGATGCAAATCTCTCAACATTTCAACCAGGAGTTTACATGCATATGCTGCAAAGAATACATTGGAGAGATCGGACGCAAAATATCAACTAGACTCAAGGATCATGAACGCGAAATTTCCGAGAATCTATGGAAATTTATAACGAGACCAGACCTTTACCTTCAGTCATCCAGGACAATGTTCATGCCCCTTTCAGTTTCAGCTAAGCTAAAACTTCAGCAGGTTTGATTTATAAGCAACCGATGCAGTAGGGATCCAGAAGGTTTGTAAATAGTTATTACAGTAGTCTGTGGCACTTTCTTTGAAAAAAAAAAAAAAAAAAAAAACAAAAAAAAAACAAATAGTACATGACTTTAATTTTGGGGTCTCCTTTTTAGAATAATTATTTTTATTTTTATGCCAAATTAAATATTAAAGTTTCGTACTATATACTCCATAAAGGCCATTAATCATTTTGTGTATTTATTTACCATTGTATGGGTTTCGCTTGACCCACTATAACTTCGAAAGGAATTTAACGAAAGTTTTTCGAACGAAGAAAAACCGCAAACCGGGAAGTAGCCGGAGAGACCGGGGAGAGATTCGGGATCGTTTTGACGGTACTCAAAACGATCGAAACGCAATAGAAACCAATTCAAAACGACGAAGCCATTTTGCCGTCTGCCGTTCCCTATAGTACAAGAAGCAAGGGCTAATAATCTGTTTTGTATATTATTAAGCGTACATACCAATAATTTTTGGTACAGTTAGTCTTTTTTTTTATTTTAAAAATTACGTAGCTATATAATCCATCATTGGGTAACCTAAAATAATTTGAATAAAGTAGTCGACGCGACAGTCTCGGGGATTATTCGGTCGATCGGAAAAGGAAAAAAAAATTAAGAAATATACCTACAGTTTGGAAACCAATAATTTACGTTAATAGTATAAAGAAAAATTTTAATAAAAAGTATGCTTATACGTTAGGAGGGCGTGGGTTTCGAACATGGCGCCCCGATGGGTTTTCTTTGTAATAGACAGTATATTTACACGCAAATTTCGGCAGTGGAAATACAAGCGGGTAACTGACTGCCCCATCTGTCGTCCAAAAAAGGCACTGCTGATAATGGTATCGCAAACTGAAAAACGAGCAAGCGTCCAGGGGTTTGTCTCTTTTTCAAATATTATTTTTATTTTTAAACGGGAAGTAATGGATATCAATTTTTCAATGCGATTGTGTGGGTAATTTTTAAACCATCAAGGGTGTCTGTTAAATGGGAAAAAAGTTGTATATTTTGATGGCTAATACGCAGAAGGTACAAAAATTAAATTGGAAGAAGTGGATTCACAAATATTTTGCAAAAACCGCATAACTTGATTTTGACATTTCTAGATTCCTTATAAAAAACCAAGTTAGTTTCAAAAATTCAAGTCTATTGTTTCACTGAGGGAAAAAAACAATTGAAAATGGACTTTTACAATGCATTAAAAATTACTTTCTGATTGAGAAACTTAACATTAACGCCAAGTTAATTAAATTTATTAAACTAATTAATTTAATTAATTCCAATTAATTCAGTGAAATTAACTAAACATTCAATAGATGTGAACTGCAATACAGCTACCACAAAATTAGTTTAGTTTTTTTTGTTAAATCTAAAAAGACGCAAAAATACAGTAATGTAAGACACCCTGTAGACAAAACAACCGAGATGAAGTAATTTTGAACTCGTATAACTTTTTGTTTAAAAAATCGGAAAAGACTTGCGAGAAACGAAAAATGAAAACCAACTAATTTTCTTTTTTCAAAAATACTTCTTGGTCCGTCCCTGATAATTTAATTTGGGCAGCTTTGGAGCACTGCGCAACGCTTTAAGAGTTACCATTGAAAAATTGGTCACCATGTACGTGTAAACAGAATTAAAGATTTTTTAAAAATTGCAAATTAAAAAGTACCTAAAATTTCCCGGGAGTAAGATGATCCTTTACAATTCGCGTTTTTTTTTTAAATTGTTTTTGCAATACAAAATTTATATATAGATACCAAAATTGCAATAGATATGGGTGGAAAGTTAACTAAGCAATATCGACAGACTAGGGAGATAGACAATGCTGATGTGTATCACCAACATTATTTAGCATTTATATAGATGCCACAGTGAAAGAGTGGAGAACGACACCATTTTGTATGCCGATGACTTAGAATTCTTGTTCTCAGGTAAATATCCACTCAGGACAAATATAGTATTGAACAGAAGACGCCCTATAGAGACCATCATATTCTATACAATCTGTCAAAAATACTCTTTCCTAGGGTACATATTCAGTCAGGACAAAGATAGTATTGGAACAGGTAAAGCATTTTATTTATTTGGGCTGCGATGTAGGAAAGGTTAGCATATCTGCCGAACTTTCAGCAGAACGGTAAATAATAAAATAAAATTTCACGAGACGACAAACTTTCAACAATGAAAAAAGAAAAAAAAAAAGAAATCAGAATACAGGCACAAGAAATGACATTTCTAAGAATGAAAGGTTGCATAAAACTGAAAAGTAAACACGTAGTCACCTAAAGTTTGCATAATAAATGTGTACTATAACAGGGAAAGTGTCTAAAACCTGAAGTGAGGCAGAAGAGGAATAAGCCCAGGAAAAAAAAATTCCTTGAACTTTTTCTAGCCAGGTTGACAACAAACCTCATATTATTTACAATATACAGGGGTTGGCGTCAACTTCAGGCCATCTTTCCTACTCGGATGTCGATGTTGAACGTTTTGTGGCATTTCACTCGAAAATAACGATTTAGTGACTTACCACCCGTATATTTTCAAAATTTATTTTTTTTGCTAATTAAATTATGAACTGAAAAAGTAAAAGGTCACTTTTATACTTATACATTCGCCTTCGTTTAGCAAAAACTTCGCAGCTTCCCGCCGGTATTTCCGCTACCGATTTGACCGAGTGCAACGCGCGCGTACGCCGTTAAAGGGCGGCCCTGCCTCGGAATCAGTACACGTTTGACACTTACCCACCGAACCGAAAAAAAAAAAAACACACAAAACCGACCAAGAAAGAGCGCGGAACGAGTCCCGGTAGTTCAAACGTACCGATCACAGATCTACGTCGCCACTCGACCCACTACGACGATTAGTCGACCTAAACACTAAACGGAATTGGGCGGGAAGCTCGTCGAACTGTTCGAGTGGGCGAGGCTCAGCATCGACCCGGAGAGGCTGCCCTCATCGTCGTAGCCATCGCGGAGATCGCCCAACGCCATTGACATCTCGGCTATGGCCAATGCACTGAAATACGAACGAGAGTCAAACGCTACCAGATCGATTGGGCGAAACCCCACCTAAATCCCAGCCTTACTGACTCCTCATCAAACTCTTCGAGCTCACGTTCCTGCCGCTCGTGCAGGATCCTGATCCGCTCGCCTCTCTCCTCGATGAAACGTTGGTTTTCCGCCATCATCTTTAACACACGACAATTAGGAATCAGCATTACAATAATATACTTTTTCAAAGGGCTTATATCACATTTAAAGACCATCTAAAAAATAAACAAATGAAAATTGTCTCTAAAACCCCAAGTTGTGCAGGATCACATTTCATAAGTTCAGAAAGTAACTAATGCTAATAAAAGTTTGAAGAAATTTCTACAAGTCTAACTTAAATATCATAATAATATTAAAAACAAACAAATAATACTTTAAACTTGACATTGAAAACAAACAAATCTTACACATAAATCTTATCTTATTTTTGACATTCTCTACCACTTTTTCTTGTTATTTACTCTTACATATATTTTGTTTTCTAATATTTCTTTTTATCCTTTATGCATTCATATTATTTATTGCTACAAGGCTCACACTCACCTTAAATTTTTTGAGATGCTTTCTAAAAGCACTTAATGATATTAACATTTTAATTCTCCGCATTAAATCCTCATTTAGGAAATTATAAAAATGGGTCTGGAAAATTGTAAAATCTTTGGCCGATCTGTTTTTTACACTTAGTGTTTCTCATTTCTCCATTTCTTCCATTATAAGAATGATTTATATTTTGTAGTTCGGTTTTGTTTTTGAAAATATTTGAACCTGTTGTTTTAAAAAATAATTGCCTTATCGTAACTCCCTACAGAGCTATACAGAAGAGTAATTTTTAGTTTTTTGGAAAATGATTTTTAGGGAATATTTTTGCATTATTTCAATTTTTTTAAGATGTATCTCCAGTACTCCTCCCCAGCCCAAAATACCATATTGTAAACGTGACGACACTAACGTATAATAAACATTGGCCTTAGGTTTTTTACTACTGCTTGTAATTGTTTATTCCATTTTAATTGTGTATCCATTGTTATTCCTAAGTATTTTATTTTATTGGTCAACTTTATAGTGTTTAAGCTCAAATTTTTACTGAATGAATAATATTGGCCCTAAAACGTGGGACGCTATAATACATATTTTCTAAAACTATAAGTATTACTAATTTTTGTTTTCTGGGTTCTTTCGGTAAGATGACTTTTAAATAGTTAAAAGTTACAGAGGCGCATGTGTGTAGACTTTTTATTTAAGTTTGTTAAGGACTTGAAAATATTGACACTAGTGTCTTTCACAACAGGAAAACGCCCCTGCTTTCACGGGAGATCTACTTTGTAGCCACGCCAATAAAGTTCATAGAAGTTTATTAGCTTATATATGTGACGTCAGACAGCTATTACCTCGGGAAGGTACATTCTTTGACCATTGGATTTAAAATGTTTTTTTACTTGAAAAGTTTTTTTTTAACAAAATTATTGATGCCACTGCAAGATTTATAAATAACTCTCGCATTGTCAGTTTTTAAAATAAATGAAAATATCGACTAAAAAAAAAAATAACCTTCTGTTCGAGCAAGGCGCGCCTGACTTCGACCCGTTCCTGCAACTCGTTCTTCTCGCGGTCTCTCTGGGCCTGCGCCTGCATCTTGTTCTTGCTCTGGTAGGCGATGAGGATCTCCAACTCGTACTGCAGCCGCTCCTTCATCTGCTGGCACTGGAGCTCTTGGCTCTCGTCGAGCTTGATGCACTGTTTCTGCAACATCTCCGCGATGCTCTGCTCGTATTGGTCGCCGAGCAGCGCGAGCTTTCTCCTCTGCTCCTCCTTCAGTTTCTTGATGACGGTTTTCTGCTGCTCCTTGGGCGTGTTCATCAGTATCTGGGCCTTGAGCGCCTTGTACTGCTTCGTTTGCACCTTGCAAGTCTCGCGGAACTGTTTACGCACGAGCATCTCCTTTTGCTGCGAGCAAAAGATAAACGATGACGCACGCAAATGACAAAGATATATATCCCCAAAAACGGCAACGTGCCTTATCTAATAAAATGAACACAAATTTTTAACTTAAACGGCTTTTTAATTACAATAAATAATAAAAGTTTATCTTTCAAGTTGATCACTATCGGGTTGTTAAGAGGGCAACTCGCAAACAAATCCGTAACACCCTGTATTTTGAAAGCAATGCATTTCCGGACCTACATTTATTGAAACTCTTTTCATAAAATGATCTGAGGAATAACCCTCTTAAAAATTGCCGCTATTTTTAAACACCCATTGGTAGAATTTATCATTTACAAAAAAGTATACAGGGCGATTTATAAATATGTGGAAACAAAACTTCATTTTTGTAAATAAAACGCCCTGTATATTATAAGATTAATAGCTACTTACTCTATACTTGTCTTCAAGTTAGTTCGAATCATTTATACAGGATGAATCAAAATGAAAAATATTATTTTTTCGTGAAAATACAAATGGAAATGTAACGCGGAAATAATATATTGAATCCGATATTGAAACAAAAATAATCAATAAACGACCACCTTAATCATAAGAAGATACCAACAATCATACATTGGGTGATTAATTATAAAAGGGAGTATCTATTAATGCCATAATATATAGGGTGTTCTATTTAAAAAATATAATTATAATTTCTGACATATTTATGAATAACTCTGTATATTTGAAATTAATTTCAGTTTCTTTTAGTCTCATCTATAACAACACATTTTTCTCAAAAACATAAAAATTTGAAATTTATCTATTTATTTTTATTTTTCTTGGCGTACTGCGAAGTTTTCTCATAGTTTGACCAATTTTCGGAGTTATGTTCGTAAAAATGAATATACCTCAAAAATACTAAGTTTAGGAATAGAGAATAGCGTTGGGACCACGATCAATTGAAATCAAAATAAATCTTGCAATTGTGGAGTGTTATGTCATTATTTAATAATACGAATTTTGTAATAAATTATTATTCGCTGGTGATGCCCAATTTATCTATAACCTTATTCAAAACGAATACAATACTTAGCGATTTTATTTGGTGCGTTAAACGACGTAACGGCGACGTATCGCACAATATAAACAAATATAAATTTCATTGTATTTTTAAAATTATTTCGGTCAATTGACATAAAAAAAAAACTAGGGAATGTTTAGTAAAATTAAAAAAGCACTAACACTAACAGAGTAATTAATAGAATTATAACATGCAAGGGTAATTTTTTCTCATGCTGTATATACAATTTGTACTACTACTACTGTACTACTTTATAAAATTGTTATCATAATTAGGGTACAGTTGTCAAAAATATAGAGGGTTAAACACATTAGGTGATGCATGGGAGTATGCGATGTAGTAACGCAATAATATAGGGTCTTCGGTTTAATTTATTACAATGTATATTTGACAATAACTTTAAATTGTTTCTTTTAGTCTGATCTATAACTTTTGTATTTAACATTTTGTTCTAAAACAGATATATTACTTTGACAGCCTGTATACATTTTTGTAAATGACAAGTTTGGCCTAAAATTGTCTTATTTTAACTGTTTTAAATCTGGATTGCTTTACTATCAAAAGAATAATACAATATTACACAAACTGGGCACCCCACAGTATCGCTACCTACCTTCAACGATTTGGGCTGCTGTTTTAGTTCCAGCGCGTGTTTCTTGCGCATCTCCCGCTCCGTCCTCTTCATGTATTCCGCCTGATTCGCCAGCTCGGTGTCGTGTTGATTTTTAACCTGCAAGCGACACGTCCATCCAACTTTAAGGCTAAATTCGAACATTTACGTTATGTTAAGAGACCTGTGGCCAGTGGCTTTGCAGAAAAATGGTTTTAGCTTATTGAATGTAAGTCCTATTGTGTTGAGAATAGAAAGCGGCTTTCTATATATTTTTTTAATATCTGTAATATCACTTTAGAGATTTTAATGAAATTTGTATGAAAAATGTATGGTTTTCGCTTAAAAAAATAAAAACCTCTTTTCTGTATAGTCATATCAATATCGTTAATATGACAGCATGCAGAGAAATTGGTTTTTAGTTTTAAGTGAAAACCGTGGGACGGACTGAAAAAAAAATGAATAAATGAAATGAATGCAAATGTTTTTTTGTGAAAAATAACATATCTGTCTAAAACAAAACGTCTAGTTTTTAGTTACCAACTAATGTCCTTCAAAAAAAAAAAAAAATTAGAAGACCGTTCTTTTTATTTTTAAAGTTTTAATGAAATATCATTTATTATTAAACCATAGGAAGCTCTTATACGATCCTGCGCCTCTTCTACAGTGTAAACAGGAGTGCGATAAACCAGACTTTTAAGATACCCCCATAAGAAAAAGTCTAAATTATTTAAATCTGGGGACCAAGGAGTCCATGGTTAAGGTAATTCCTTTAGCAATATTGGCAAATCCTCTTCTAAAACCCGGCGATAATTATGGCCATTTAGCCTTTCTGGCAGGAAAAAGGGTTGTAGTTTCCAACAATTCCAGCCCAAACATTTAACGAAAACTGCTCTTGATGTTTATATTCTACAACTCCATGGAGGTTTTCATCAGCCCAAAAATGTGAAAATGTGAAAAAAGACGTGTGAGATATTCTGATTATTTCCGATTTTTTTAGTTCTAAGTTTACCAATTTCATCAATAGAATTTTAAACTGCTTTTTCCATTTCTGGGGTTCTTACAGTCCAATGGGCCCCTTTTAAATGATTATTTGCCCTCAAAGTACCTGCTTCAGTCAACATTTCAAAATGTTCAGCTACCTGGTATGACTCTATTAAGAAAGCACTCTTGATATAATCGCTTAGCTTTCGGTGCACTGCGTCAGGCAAACCGTATATAAAATGCATATCTGCCAACTCCTTAATAGTATACTCGACTATTCTTTTTTAAAATAACAATGCTCGAATGTTTTAGACGCCAAATTAATAAGACGCGATGAATTGAATTTACATGGGATTTAAAAAAACAAAGAAATTTCTTGAGAAATAATTGGAGATTGAACGAATTATTTTTATTTTAAAAAAACTCAGTGGCGTACTATCATGTCTACACTAAATAATGCCTCCAATACATAGCACATATTTAATTTTTGAAAACTTTACCATACTGCATCTCAAAAGTTAAGACGTTTAGGACATATAATCATGATTTTTTTTAATGGACCCAAAAATCGCCTCTTTAATTATTGACATTTAAGGAGAAAACACCCTGTATATTGCTTCAGTCCTGTAATGTTAATTTTTTGACTTATTCATTTATTACATGCATTATATGTTTTATTAATTTGATGAATAAACTTGATATCATTATTGTTACATATTTTATTTTTAATTTAATATTTTTTATTAGATATCTTTTTGACACAAATTTTTACCAAATTGTGACCCGTTACTTCTATAAACAAATAAATAGAATACATAAAATCCGACCTGCTCCTCCCTCAAAGCGTGCACGGCTTTCTGTTGTCGGTACTCGAGCTCCTGCGTCTTCTCGTGATGCCTCAACAGCATGGAGTGCGCCTGTTCGAGCTGCTGCTGCCTCTTGTGCAGTTCCTGTCTGAGCAGGTCCTGCTCGAGCTGATGGTATGCCATCAGACGTTTTCTCCGGAACTTGCGCAGCTCCAGCTCCAGTTCGGCCTTCTGGCCCCTTACGAGCCTCTGTTCTTCCTGCGCATCCACCTGTTTCAAGTTCTCCTTATGGGTCCTGCAAGAAAAAAAAAAGTGAAACTTTCCTAGCGGATTTGCTCGATTGAAGCATCACTCACTGCAAGGTGGCGTCCCGCTGCCTCTTGGGCGTCGAGTCGTCCTGAGAAAGTTCCCGCTTCCATCGCTCCTTGTTCGCCTTGTACTCTTTCTTCCTGTGCGCCTCAAACGCCTTCCTATCCATATCCTGCCGGCTCGTGATGTCCTTAACCAGTTTCTTTTCCAGCGCTATCGTCTGCTTCTGCTTCCGTTCGAGTTCCTGCTGATGTTTGATCTGAAGCCGCTCCAGTTCTTTGCTGAAGTTCTGAAGCAACGCCTCGTACTCCTTGTCGAGCTGATTCTTGTGACTCTCCATTTCCATGCGGCACCGGTCCTCGAGCTTGAGCAGCGCGCTCTGATGCTCCCTGCGCATGCGCTTGTACCCGGACATCTGCTCGTGCATCTCTTCCTATTTTTTCAAGGACAATGATGATACAATTAAAAAATCGAACTGCACTCGAATTTCGGGTACGTGGTGAAAACATAGAACGTAATATACGGGATGTTTAAAAACGAAGTTACAATATTTAAGTTAGTAGTACTATTTGCAAATCGTCTGGATTCCTCATGCGTCGGTTGTCAATAAATCATGATGTCTGCCAATCATCCTGTTGCCTCCTTCAGAGCTTGACTGAAACTGGCTCGTATTTTACTCTGTACTTGCTTATATATTGTCTGAGGGAGGCGGAGGGACACGAACATCGTCTCGGATGAGCGGTGAGAGGTGAAGAACTGAGTTGCGGTTCAGATTGTTTGGTTGCTTATAGATTTCTATGGATTCTCTAAACATCTTCAGTTCGTCAACAACGAAATTCCGTTGGAGATGCCAGGAGTTTAAAGCAATCAATGCATATTGCAGAAACAGGGCGAAAAATATCAACCAGGCTAAAACAACATGAAAGAGCCTAAGACTACGACAAATAAATAAACCCAGCAGCAGCATGAAACAGGACATAAAATCTTATTCGATAAAAATAATTTTTTGCAGGTAATCAATTCTTCTACTAAAGAAAAGTCCGAGAGACCATAGAAATCTATAAAACAACCAAAACGATCTTAACTGTGACTGATCTTTACCTTGCACCTATATGGGATCAGTGATAAGAGACGATGTTCATGTATATATATTAGCAGGTAGAGAATGCGATCCAACAGGGCGATGGACAGTGACCATCACCAGCAAGGATTGCAGGTGTTATTCGAATGTGTCAATCACTTTGTATCTATCTGTCTAATATTGAAAATCCATGCATCGCTATAGAAATACAGATGACTTGCACTTTATTTATGGACCTGCTGATGGCAATGCATTAGACGCTAGCCGGTTGTACACTGGAAGGTTTGTTAATCATATAGCCCCTGATAGAAACAATTTCAAAACCATTCATGAGACGGGACCCTAAAACTTCTCAAAAAATTGCTGAGGTTTAAATGCAAGTAATGAGACTGCTTGGAAAATTCTCCAGGACAATTTGTTAGACCCAAAGCATTCAATCACTTCTTTCTGCTGCTTTTCCCCCACGCATTGGGGATTTTTCAACACATTGGCCATATGAAACGTAATGTGAATCATGTACGAAGGCGCACCAGCGCACACTAAATTACAGAAATTGCTGGATTGACCGAGGTGGACCTCATGTAACTCTTTGGATTTTTTCCTGTGGGGCCAACTAAAGTCCTTGGTTTGAAAACTTTGTTTTTCCCGACCTACATTTATGGGAACTTTTTTCACAAAATGATTTGAGAGTTAATCCCCTTAAATATCGCCGCGTCTTTTTTAAACACTTTGTAAATGCAGACCATAGCAGATCTGAAATTATGTGATATGAATGCGAGTGCCCAGAAGATCGTAAACGCTTTTGCTTGCAAACTGAAATAGAAAGCATTGTTGGTATTTCCAAATACAAAGTATTTTATCACAGGCCATAGCTTTTAAATTAATTTAATATCCATTAATCATCAAATAAATTACAAATATATAAATTTAAATAAATAAATTGATCGATGTGGGACGATAAAAATCAAAAGACTTTCTCTCGCTGCTCAAGAAATCTTTCACAGTGTAGAAAGATTTTTTTAATTAAGAACATGTTAATTTTTAATTTGAAAGTTTTTCATTCAATCGCTTTAATATTGTTTGGTAGCTTTACGAGCAAAATTGTTAAAACTGTGTTTATTAAAGATCCTTTTACGTCAGATCTATCTATCTGTTATGGATTAAGTTAACGTTAAATATATGATAATAGCACCGCTTGTATCATTAATAAATATGGCATTAACTACTGAAATCTTTCCAGCAGAACTAAGATCGAATGATAAATTCATGCATAGAAAATGAGGGGCAACACTTTAAACCTTTAAAAAGGCTTTTGATTTTCCTTTGTTAGTTAGATGGTTTTGATTTATTATTTATCGGGGAATCATTACACGTTTCGTAGAAATAAGTGTCACACTGAACAGAAAAACTTGATTTATTAGAGTGAATCTCGATTAGCTTATTATATATAAAAGCAGATGATAAAAGTCATAATATGAATATTGGGAAAATGTGTTTCACCAGATTCGGTATAGTACAAACCAAGAAAAAATCGGAGTTTTTTTTTCCGCAGATAATTGTGGTCTCGTCTGCAAATAGTGTACACTCGATGGGCTTAACGAAATGTGCGAAATCTTTTATATAAATGAGGAAAAACAGCGGACAAAAAATCGATTCTTGCGGGACACCGTGACGGTGGGCTAAAAAAGAAGAGATACTACCATCTAAGCTCACTTTTTGAGGGCGATCAGTAAAACACGATTCGAAGAAAGATATGACGGACTCTGACAAACAAATGGTAGACAATTTTGGCAACAAACTATGAACAACACGGTCGAAGTTCTTCGATATATCAAAAAGAGAGCAAAGTATGTGCTGTAAATTTGGCTTTCATGTAATTTACCTTGGGTGTTTGAAAGAGTACAAAATAAATAAATGAACGGCTTACCTGCATGTGTTCCTTCTGCTGTTTGGTGACTATGCTAGTAGTCCTGATCGTGGCGAAATTATTGGCGCTCGCATGCTCAGAGAGAGCTGCGGCGGCCACGTGGTTAATGGCCCTGTGCCTCCTAGCGGTGCCGTCTTCGACGCCTGAAAACCTCCCTAAAAATCTTTTACCCGACGCACACAGGCGAATGTAGAAGAAATCCCCGCCAAAAATATAGAGCCAACCATTCAGTTAAAAAAGAAATTGGCAAAACACGCAAAATGGTATGCTTGCAAAGAATTTCTTCAAAGAATTTTTCACTTTTTCGCTTATATTTCACAAGATCTTTAATTAGAGGTAACCATTTGCCCCAATCAAACTACTAAAAGTTGGCAATCCGTCCCCAATCATCTACACAAATGACCACCATAACCCATTCTGTTAATATTATGAAAATTTCAATTAACTATATGCTACTTAGGGTGTCTGATTTTTAGGCGATATATTTTTTTTCTCTGTGCTACCTGACAATCTGATACTTTATAGAAAATAAAAAATTATGCCGCCGGGTAAAAGGCTTTAAGTGCAATAGCGGCTTAGCTCATTTAAAAATTCATTTTCCTGTTTAAATAACACAGAAAAAATTTTCTTTCGGTTTTCACTTGATTTTCCAAAGTGAAGAAATTTTTTTTGGGAAAAACGCGTGTATAGCTTTTGAAGAGCATAAAATTTGATACAAAAAGTTTCTGTTGACTCAACAGAAACTCCAAAATGACAAAAAATTACACATAATTAATTATTATGTAATTATAATTAATATTTTTTCAATAATTGACTAATGCACATTTAATTTCACAGCTCTATAACTTAAAAGCTGTTTGTCGGGGAGAATGGACGCATAGGAACTTTTTGTAGCAAATTTTATGCTCTAAAAAAGCTATACACGCGTTTTTCCCAAAAAAAATTTCTTCACGAGGAAAAATCAAGTAAAAACGGGAAAAAAAATTTTGTTTTATTTAAATAGGGAAATTAATTTTTTCATTCATTTAAAAATCGGGTATTGTATTTCTAGAAAAAAATAGGTCCATCATATTTTTTTCTTAAACATAAAATATATACATGGAATAAATATGAATGGAATACAATTTTTTTTAAATCCATTTTCCAATTCTGGGTCAAATCTCCTCTTTTTTACAAGAAACACAATAACAGAAAAAAAAAACAATAAAAAAACAGAAATTTCAGTTTTAAATGAACAGGTAAGTAACGGAGACAAAACAAGAACTCAAGAAGTTTGTAATCTTGTTTAACGCAAAATATCGAACAAGACCAGCATGCCAAAGGAAATAAAATATATTCGATTTAAAAAAACTTCCAAAACATTATTCAGAATATTTTCTTGTATTTACCATATTTCATATCTAATTCTAACTTTTAAATCATCTAAATTTTGTGTTTTTTTCCTTATACACTTTCGATTCCAAATATTCCCAAAGCAAAAAATTCAATGGAGTAATATCTGGAGGCCTTGCAGGCCGTTCTATTGATTCCATTGTACCCAATCCACCGTCCGAGAAATACCGTATTTAAATATTCACACACTTGTCGAGCAGATTTGTCTATCTGCCATATCAGGCTGATTTAAAGAGATTGTATATATTGGGCTCGAATAAGATTATGAACAAAGAAATAAGGTCCAATAATCTTATTAGTCAAAATCCCTGCCCAAACATTTATTTCTTGTGGATGTTTTATATGATTTTATTTATTTATTTTTGTACTCCAATACCTTGTTTCTTAACCGTACCATTGAAACAAAACATGGCATCATCACTAAACAGTATCTAAAGATGGAAAAATGGATGCATGTTGTTCAATTTCATCATAGTTTCACAAAGCTGTAGTCCGTGATTAAAATCACCTTCGCTTACTTCCTGCAAAAATGTAATCTTGTACGGATGATACTTTTATTGTAATACACGCAAAGCTGTGTGTTGGCTAACATCAATGACTCAATCTACTTCAGAAGAGGCACGATGTGGATTATCTTCAACATCTAATAAAATGTTTAACTTTTACATTGAATAAATTACAAACTTCTTCTTCTTGACTTATCCAATAAAAATAAAAATTTCAATTTTCTTTGTTTTATTTGGATGGGTCGTATTCGATTTCTCTACTGGCATAAATGTAATTGTGTCAATTTAAGACCTTTACTGGCACTACCTACCTACCTCTTAATTTCAAAATTAAATTTCTGTTTTTTATTCTTTTGCTCGTAAAAAGCAAGAGATATGTATAAATGGTGAATTTTGACACAGAATTCGAAAGTGCATTTAAACAAATGGTGTTCCATTTAGGAAAAGGAATTTGCTATCGACAACTACTTTTTGATCCGCCTTATATATTATGATGGAAGTGTCTAGCAAATCCAATACGTAATTTTTAAATGAACTTAGCCGTTTACTGTATATACTACAACCTGTTTTAGTAACTTTTTTATCAGTGGTTGTCGGAGAAAAGCTAAAACTTCTGTCGTACCATGCATATAAGTCAACATGCTTTCTTTTTGAAAAGCTCTGTGGTTACCTCCAAAACGACTGTTAATGGCTTCCAAAATTGTAGAATACAGAAAATTTAAAGAATCTAACTAACAGTTGTTCTTCGATAGGTGTCATTCTTGCAGAAATATTCGTTCGACCAAATCCAAGCTTTGATTTATCAACTACCAAACTGAAAACTTTTAAAAATAAATAATGGTTTTTTTGGCGCTACTTTTTCCAAATAATGAAAATATTATTATAATCCCTAATACAAATCGTTTGGAAATTTTTTGAATTATAAATTCCAGAATTTGAAAATTTGATTAGTCAGTCCACAAAATAAATATACCATAAATTATTTGTTTTGGCGGCAAAAGTTAACAAAGCCAATGACAAAAAAAGTCTTTTCTCTGCATTTCCTGCCAAAAGCACCCGAACTGGTCGGAATTTATAAGAGCAAAATTTGTGGTTTTTTAAAATCCTTTCTATTATTCTCCGTCTATGTCTCGAGTAGAATTGTCATGACATGCTTCAAAATATCCAAGAAAATCAATGTCCACGTCTTCCTTTATAATAATATTCTTTTTGCAAAAACGGTTTCATCATTTCTAAAGATTCTATTAAGGCGCAGATAGGTTTATGGATCGTTCTCTCGCCCTCTCTTGAAGATTTACTGCATGCCAAATAGCATTCTAACATGTAGCACTTTTCTTCATGTGCAAGTCATTTTTGAATGAGCGATACAGTAAAATTAATTTAAATAATTTATAACAATTGATATAATAACAATATTAATCATTAAATAATGAAAACTAATTTTTTGACAACTAGTTTTCTATTTGGCAGGGCTGTCATTACTTTTCTATAGAACCTTTAGAAATAATGAAACATTTTTTGCTAAAACAAGACGAAAACATTTAATAATAAATGAAGACGTGGAAATTGGTGTTATTATTATTGTTTGTTACGCTCAAATAAAACAGTAAAAGGAAAATGAAGTTTTATTTCGCAACCACCCATAGCCATAGTCTAAGCAAAAAATGTGCTGATGACTCGGTTATTTATTTTTGTTTTGTTGTAGATTTTCGAACGTTAAAGCAAAAAATATACAGGGTGTTCTCATTTTTTTCTAAAAGCTTAATTCAATTGATTTGCTGTTTTCACCGTCGTAATCAGTGCAAAAAAGGCTACCAGTTTGCTAATTTAACCGACTCATATCAAAGTTAGCAATGATGAACACTTAATTTAGATCAGCAGGTAGATTTTTAGGTTACTTTCTTCACGCTTTATCGAAATTATCGAATATTTTTAAGTTAACTAGCAATATACCAGTAATTAGGGTAGGATATGATAGCCAGCTAAGTGCTAATGACGTTCGCCTGAAATTCTCAGCTTGGCATATGCGATTTTTGGCCGGGATTTCCCCGAAATTCGCTTCCGTGCGACAACCCTTACCGGCCGGCAGACTGTTGGTGCTGCTCGATTGACTACTGGCGGACACGCCCACCGAATGGACCGAGTGCTCCGACGTCACCGAGTTACTCTTGGAACTGTCCCCGCCGGTAGGCTCTTCGGGGGCATCGTCCACGTCCGGTAACGAGTCGACGTTGCTCTCGGTCTCGCAATTGTCCACCATCAGGATCTTTTTCATTTTGCGGTAGTTCAAGTTGTCGAGGTCCCTGACGGCCGCCTTGGTCCGTTGGATGAGGTCGATGAGTACGTTGGGCGAGCGTTGCCTCGTGACGAACACGTGAGACAGCAGTTGCTGCGAGCTGGGTCGCGAATGGGGCGCCTTCTGGAGGCAAGCCTCCACGAAATGCTTGAAGACGTCGGACCATTCGGGCGAAGACAGAGTGGGCGAATCGTTCTGGGCTATGTGGTAGAGGGCGGACATCGCGTTCATATTGAAGTAGGGCGGTTTCCTTTCGGCCAACTCGATGCATGTGATCCCCAAAGACCAGACATCAACTTTGCCGTCGTACTGGCCCTCGTCCATCGCGAGTATGACCTCGGGGGCCATCCAGTAAGGGGTGCCGACGAATGAATTAGCTGGACACTTGATGGAAGCGCTACCGAAATCGGCCAACTTCACGGTACCGTTCTCGGTCAAGAGTATGTTACCCGCTTTGACGTCCCTGTCGACAAAAAAAAGTTACCTACATCTTATCCTTTTTTGTATACCACGATAATGAAAATAATGATTGTTATTAACAACTTTACTGTTATACTAATTACAAATCTCAACTCAATATAATCCTGTTGGCTTCTTCAGAGCTTAACTGGAACTTATATATACATTATTTGCAGGGGGCGGAGCTAAAGGACGAGCATTATGACGGATGATGATGATTTCCACATTGGTGAAAGGTTTCGTTATAAATTTCTGTAGTTTTTAGGATTTTTAGAGTTCATGTTGAGTCTAGTTGATATTTTTCGTCTTCTTTGCATCATATGCATGGAATACTGTAAACTCCTAGTTGAGATATTTTTGGATAAGTGGTAAATCTGGTTTTGACGTTATCTTTCTTAAGAACTTTTGAAATGTGGTCAGTGATGTTTTGAATGTAAGGAAATACAACAGTGGCAAGTGGCAGTCCAAGAGCAATAGTGGGCGGTTGCTTTCGGGCTCACAGTCTTTGGAAGGTTGTGGTGAAGTGTATGTATGATGTGACAATGCATTCAAGTTTCTGTTTATGTGCGTAGGTTTTCCGTAAACTCAATATTAAGTCTTATTTCTTATTTATATGAATGGGAGATTATTATTAGTGTATTAGTTAATTTTGGTAAAACATATGTGAGGCTGCATAGAGTTTAAATGGCTAAGAAAACCTAGCAGTGATTCTTCACCACGAGGCCAAATAACAAAACTATCATTTCCACAATTTTGGTTTTAGACGGAAGGCATCGAGTGCTTCCTTCTCAAAGGCTTCCATAAATACATTCGGGATGACTGATCATAATGTAGCTGGGTTAGCTATTGCCGAGGATTGTTCAAAAATTTGACAATTAAAGGAAAATATGTTCCAGACAAACATTTTTCTTGAGAGTTTCAGGAATAGGAACTTTACGTCAAAACTAACCAGATATTATTTTTTAAGTTGACGATAGGATCCGTCTGTAAGAATATCTTGATTTTTTTCCTGATATTCATTTCTGTTCAAGACCACCGCAGCATTTCCTTTATCTGCTTTTAGAATTACGACGTCGGGATTTACATTTAGGAGTTTTGATTTTTTAAGGATTTTTGCGGTTTCAAATCGAATTTCATTACATGTTTGAGAAGATGGAACCTTTTTCAAGAACTTATTTTTCCGTCTCAGTACATTTACCACAGTGTTTAGTAGTTGACAAGAGTTTGATGGTTTCACTAGTGTTGATTTTTGTATTTCAAATTTTTGTATGTGAAGAGTCTAATTGATTTGGCCTAGTTCCTTACAGGTATGATGATTTTTTTCTGGAAATAAAGCAAAACTAGATTTACGAAGAATTTTATAAGCAGATGAGGTTTTCACATGATGAGATATTTTAAGAAAATTAGGGATAACGTTATCGCCTCTACAACGTAACAAAAAAAATTGCAAAAGTGTACAGATAATCTTACCAGTTTCAGCCGGGGATCTTCTAACTTTCTGCTCTTTTTCTTGATGTAATCTCCATAAATGGCTTGTTAATTTTTTGTTTTAGTTGAGTTCCGAAGAAGTAAACAGGATTATTAGCGAAACATCTGCAAGTTTAATTTATAAGTAACCGATGCAGGAGAAATCTAGAAGATGTGTAAATAGTATTACAGAATCCTGATAAAGTTTCTTTGAAAAAAAAAACTTTACTATTCCTGTTACTGCACTTAGAAAATATTCCCAGTTATTAAAAGATGGTGGAACGGTGTAAAAACCAGAATTGAGAAAAAACGGGACTATTAACTTTTCATAAGTTAAAATGTAATGAAGCCTTAGGCTAGGGATCAATACCGATTGCTGAACCAGAAAACTTTTTGTGAGTCCAACTAGATCAAACCCTAAGCTGCAGAAATACGACTGTGTGTGTTGGAATTAAGATGAAATGATAACAGTTACGCAATACTTTTGCAAATTGGATTTTAATTGCACAAATGCGCATTATTGGTTGTATTTGTATGCCGCATCCCCGGGCGTCAATGCGTATCATATTTTAAAAATCTTAATGTACTTAGGGCTCCTTTTTTGTACTATCTCTGATTATTAAAAAAAACTGTATGCAAATATGCACATACCAGAAATAGATAAAACTCGCAGATTCCAGCTCATAGCTCTACTTTCTTTGAAAATGGGCCTCACTACCAGGATACAAATTCTGCCTACTAATATTAGGAATATAAACGGCTAAAATAAATTTAGAACAGAAATTGTCACATACTTAAAACTCAAATGCTTTTATAGCTTTAACTTCATTTCTTAATTTTTTTATTTTATTTTTTTTATAATTTGTTATATTACCTAACTTCTTTCTTCGGGTTGTCACTTGTATGTCTGTATGTATAGTTGCACATACATTTAACTTTTAAATATTATTATTATGTTTAAATCACTTAGGTATCTATATATAGTCTGTCCAAAATAAGGATGTCTATCAGGGGATATTCGAAACCATAAGAGCTACAAAGAATTAGAAAAAATTGAAAATTTAAATGTTGAGAAAACTCAAAAATTACCATCCCTGCCGAAGATACGCCAAAAAAACAAAATATTCCGAATTCATTTTTATGTTTTTCTGATGTTATTTAAAGAGATACATAAAAAAATAAACGTCACTTTCTCTTTGTCACCTTTTGAGCT
This sequence comes from Cylas formicarius, assembly GCF_029955315.1. Classification (NCBI taxonomy): domain Eukaryota; kingdom Metazoa; phylum Arthropoda; class Insecta; order Coleoptera; family Brentidae; genus Cylas; species Cylas formicarius. Next base: position 2,935,930 of record NW_026844361.1, on the reverse strand, counting down.
CCACAAGATAGCTTTCGAGATATTTTAAATACGACGCTTAGGCAGAAACTGTTTCAGTCAAGCTCTGAAGAAGCCAACAGGATGATTAGCGAAACGTCAGCAAGTTCGACTCAGCAAAAACCGACGCAGGAGGAATCCAGAAGTTATGTAAAAAGATGAAATGATATTTAAAAAAAAACTTATATAAAATAACTTGTAAGGAATGTTCAAACAACTAATTTTCCAAACGCAGATAACACCTTCAAGAATTAGTCTTTTCAGTTGACCCTCAGTCTCGGAAATTAGCTGGTAAACATAATTTTTGCAATAACCCCATATTAAAAAAAATGGAGTGGAGCGAGGTCCAGGAACGAAACTGCTAAATGGGCACCTGTCCATCAAAGGGTTAACCACCATGGTACAAACTGTGACAGAATTTCCAAAATCGTTGATTTCGACATGATTTCGGATGGTTGTGCCTGATTGTGTAAGTAATTGTAATTAGCAATCACAATTTCGCAGCTACTAAGACCCACAAATTAACGTGTGTGGTGGGAGTACAATTGAGGCAGGAGCTATCGCTATTCTTACGGCTAAAATTCGTTTTTACCATAATTAAAAGATTAACATTAGGATCTTTCTTGCAAAAACCATGTATTAAATTATATAAGATCGACCGGGCATCATAAAAATTTTTAGTTTGGCACTTTCAAAATGTTGCATTTTTAAGTGGGTTTGAATAAAATTCAAAATAAATAAGAACTAAAAGTTCAGATTTTCACGAAATTATATATTATGACATGACAATTGTTTCGATAACACCGTGTCTTTATCAAATGTGTGTGTGTGTGTGTGTGTGTTTGTCATGTTTGTCGTGAAAATCTGAACTTTTAGTTCTTATTTATTTTGATAAATGGATTTTCATCAAGTAAAAGCCACCTCAGTTCAATTTTTGAATAAAATTGAACTTTTTGCACAACAATTCCATTTTAACTCATTTCGATGCCTGCTTGGAAATCTTTTTTATTTAAAATGTGGCCTACAAACAGTTTGCCAAACTGTATTGTTTCCAAAATTTCAACCAGAAGCGGGAGAGAGAAAAAAAAGTTTACCATATAATTTTAACTGTTTTTTAAATTAAACGGTATAAGAAGGACTGGGATAGCATAACTTGGGTTTGTGTAGCGTAGCAAAAGAAAACTAATTGGGTTTTCACAAAACTTTCATTGCGATTAAAGAGCATCTTTTGATTATACCCATACGTTTTTCATTTAGGTCTGATGATACGAAGTTTAGCCGTCGGTGTATATAATTTATAGAATAATTATAACAGATTAATGGAAAACGGTCCCCTATTAAGAAGCTTATGTTGTTATGGAAAATGAAAAAATAAATTACAAAAAAAAACTTTTTATTTAAATTGCCTGAAGGATGACATTTCCATTGTCTATAAATATGTGACGAAGTTTTGTAAATATGTGGCCCGTTTATTATGTAATGCAACCTTATCTCAGAACCTATGAAATATAAATAAATATATATATATATATATATATATATATATATATATATATATATATATATATATATATATATATATATATATATATATATATATATATATATATATATATATATATATATATATATATATATATATATATATATATATATATATATATATATATATATATATATATATATATATATATATATATATATATATATATATATATATATATATATATATATATATATATATATATATATATATATATATATATATATATATATATATATATAATATTTTTATAATTGTATTCCTCTATTGTCGAGGTGTTTGCATTTTCGCAACCAAGTAACAACTGCCTTAATTTAAATGGAACTCAATATACAACCATTTTTGAATTACTCCGAACTTCCTCCAAGAAATTTCATAACACAAACGTTTTTTAATGAATTGTTATTATTATTAAGAATATATTATTCTACTACTACTACTAATACTAATACTACTACTACTACTTCTACTACTACTTCTACTACCACTTCAACTACTACTACTTCTACTATAACTACTACTACTACTAAAACTACTATGAAGTCCAATTTTCAGGGTACTTTCGGAAAAAGCGCCAGTATTTTGTTTCTAACTTTATAAAAGGTTTTCAATAAAAAGAATACTCGATCTGTGAATCTGTTTTTTTTCTTTTTTAAATTGACTGATAAAAATTACACATTGAAATGTTTGAATCCAAAACTTCTAAAAGCTATCGAAAAATAATGAAGAACATTTCCTACTTGGAATTTACAGGTAAAATATAAAAATGGATAAACATACAGGGTGTTTCATTTAACATAAGCAAGTTGATGAGTGCCATTCAATTGTTTTATAATAATAAAAATCGAAACTTTTGGACAGTACAAAAGGCCTGCTCTCGAGGAAAATTAGAAAGTATATGATTTAATCGTATAAATGGTAAGCTTTTCCAACGAATTGAACAATATTCCAAGTTCCATATTTTTGTAATTGAAAATTCTACATTTCTATGAATAGATATAACGTTAAATATGTTTTGTTGTAGATCGCCTCTGTTCCTAGTGTTCACGCAAAATATCTTGGAGCAAGTCTCTCACGCGACAATAAGCTTTTAATTTAAATTTACAATGGAATGTAACGTAACTATATAAAATTTATCATCTTATATAGCACGACCATAGTATATTATGCAACAAGTGCGGTAAACGGCATTTGACTCACGAGTTTTTAATACGAGTGAGTTAAAAAGTTTGCTGAACGTGTTGCATACTATACTTTTTCTACGATCGTTAGTTTTTGGGTAAATTTTCGCAAAACATGAATACATTCACTGACATGACCGTCAGAATTGACAAACGTCAAAATTCAAAACGTGGGAAATATCTACGAAAACATACGATTGCTCCCAAATCCGTGCAGTAAAATCCCGGAAATGTCCGAAGTAGCTCGGATTCATGGGAAACGAAACTGACGTGGTAAAGTGACGCTTCCCGCACGCTAGATCGGTGGGTGATTAGGTATTTTAGAGACGGGAGTAGAAAAAGATTTATCCTACTCTTATACCAACCTCAAGTGGTTTAAATTATCAGGGAATTCTTGTGAATACAGAATCATTAGAAATCAGAATAGGTGGTCTCTGAATGTGGGAAATGGAATAATAGGCCCATAATTAGGTAGCCCCAATTTTTTTTTGAAAGGTGTCAAACTAGTCAATGTGTTTGGGATTTTTTCTATATCGACTTCCTTTATCATTGAACATTAGATCCACGACGTGGCGTTGGCTCCGCCTCATTATCTTAGTAACTTTTAAATGCCAATTTCGATATTAGTTGGATATTGGTAACTCTAAGATATAATACAATTAAAAAAAACATATATCTAATGAACATATACTTATTTATTTATAACTATGATGTAATAATTATCACTTTCGTAGTCAAAAATGATTTATTATTTATTTAATCATATTCACAACAATATTGGCGCAGAAAAAAGGTACATATGTTTGGTAAAAAGACCTCCAAATAAATACAATACAGGAACAATACATAATAAGACAAAACATAAAATTCCCTAAGCAATCATTCACCCATTCTTCAGTTCTGAAAAAAGTCATCCAAAGAGTATATTGTTTTACTCACTAATAATTTTTTTAGTGGGTTTTAAATTTAATGGATAATAAGTCTAATAGAGTCTAGAATGTAATTATAAATTTTAATAGGCATTACATAGCTGCTTTTCATGGTCTGTACAGGAAAATGCATTCTTTTTAAATGCTACTGTTCTTATGATGTGTGTGTGATGTTATGTGCATAACAAATAGATAGCACGACCTTTCTATTTAGAGAATTTCTGTTTCCACAACATAAAAGGGTACTTATTCATTTTGCTAAAAACTGATTTGATTTGATTCCCCCAAATAGACTAAAATCTATATTTATGCCCAAGAGTTTTAAGGGTTTCCTCTGCTTAGTCATTTTCAAACATCACTGAAGGACTGGAACTTCCACGCAACCGATGAATATCACCTTCAAATAAGGATAGCATGAACTACTATTTTTTATGTTATCAATAAAAATTAGAAAAATGAGCGGCCTCAGGAAGCTGCCCTGTTCAAATAAACGCCACTCTGAGTGAGTCACAATCGTCTGCTATCATCCCTCCAAATATGAAACACTCTACAGTTAATAAATTTCTCCTTGAAGATTTCAAATGCTTGTAAGTATTAAAAAACAAGCCAGTAACTTTGTGCTTTTCCAGTGTATGAATGATGAAGTTTACTATGTTTATGATAGCATCCAGTGTGGACTCTCATTTTTGGAAACCGAACTGACCCTCAAATAAGTTATTGACCTTACTTTGAAACTTAATGTCTGGTATAACTAGTTTTGGAAGAAATTGAAAGCAAAGTCACTGCCCTATTACTGTCTACACTTTCATTACTGTTCTTTTTATATATTGACCTTACAACTCCCTCCCTCCCAGAAAAACCCCTCCCTGAAGGACTCAGTAAGAAAAGCTACAATCCCTGCTAGCAAATTGCTAACATAGGCATGGCACCACATCATAACCAGCTGTTACGCTTAATTAGATCAGCAGTTTCATGAATATTTACAATATTTCAGTAAGTATAAATTAAACCTGTGGTGCTGTGAAAATAATCAGTTATTTATCAAGTTAACAATTGTTTAGACATAACAATTAGTTACTTTACCTTTAGTTTGTTTATATTCTCTTTTACTTTTAAGAATAAAGAAAAGTAAAAGCTTTACTTAATCTAGTTGAGTTTTTTTCAACCATTTTGCACTTACCTGTGTATTCTACCGAATTCGTGCAGGTAACTCAGCCCCCTGAGTACACCGTCGCAAATGGCCGAGATCTCCTCTTCCCTCAACGGCCTCTTGTGCACCTCAATGATGTCGGAGGCAGACCCGAGGCAATACTCCATCACGAGCCAGGCAGTGCTATCTTTCAGATAGCAGCCTTTGTACTCTATGGTGTTGGGGTGCCTCAGCTGCTTCAGGAACCTTATCTCTTTTAGGATGTCCTGCCACTTCTCCAGGCTCTGTTTGCCAGTGAAGGACATCTTCTTGATGGCCACAATCTCCTTGGTGATGAGGCATCTCGCGTAATAGACGGCGCCGAAGCTGCCATGGCCAATCTCCCGCAGGTCCTCGAATATCTTCTCCGGGTCATGTTTGAAGAAGAGCTCGGCTATGTCGGGGTCGCGTAGGCTGCCTGGCCGGGGCACCGGCGCCATTTTGCCCCTCGCGGACGACAATGTGGCTACGACGACCCCATCTTACCAGGAAAACTGTGACGAAAGGACCCGTTAACGTGATTAAAGACACCTCACAACATCAAATAGATAACTACGATAACGAAAGATAATAACGTTAATTAATGAATCATCACGGTAAGGAAGAAAAAAATGTACCCCACGCACCAACAGCAAGCGACCGAAACTCGGTAAAAAAAGTGCCTCCCTTATAAACAATTTCAATTGCGGCAAAACATGATCGCAATAGATTTTTACGCTAGAGAACTAAAACGTTTCCTTCGAATTCGCGAATTATCGACGGAAAATGTGCGGCCGAGTGATAATTAAAAAAACACGGCGCGGATAGCGATAAGAACCCTTACAAAGGAAGGAGCGAATCAGTAAACAGTTTAGCCTAATTAGTTTAAATTGCTTTGAAAAATATAAAACAGGGCACGTCCATTAATCAAAAATCGATTCGATGCCAAGAAAAATCGAGAATGCCTCGGACGAAACAATCCCCACGATTTTGTTTTGTTTTCCGTTTTTCTCGTCGTTTGTTGTTAAATTTTCCGAACATGCGATTTCGCTTCGACGATCTACGATTAATAAACATTCACGTAGAGCGCGCGAATGAAAATTCACGTACGAAGGGGGCGAATGCGCGGAAACCTCGTCCGGGGAGCGTTCCCGGATGGCGAAATCGAGAGAAACACGAAAACTTACAAAATACTGGCGACGAATCAAAATGGCGACGGCGAAAATTACAACATCACTTTCACGGGGTTGCGATCGTGAATTCGTCGCTCCCGTCACATGGTTTCGCTCGAAAACGGGCCTGCGGCACTTTGGGGGTTTCGGTTTCGCGACCGATAGCCTTCTAGGGCTCCCTCGCCGCCCCGAAATCGAAAAAACAAATCGAACGGCACCGCGGAGGTCAACGGGAGCTGTCACCAACTGCCTAACCTCAATTTGGTATTCTCAGTCGATAAACTGGCACCGATCCGTTCGGGGCGCATTTTTCCACCACCTTCGGCGGTTCGAAAACGGAACCGACGAAGTTCTAAGCGAGGGAGAACGGAAAATCTCAAAATTCGACGCGAGTTACCGCGAAAGAATGTATAATAACCCCGCCCAAAAGAATTGGAGCTGGTTTTCCGGACGGACAAAGAAGGCTGCTATTAGTGGTTAATGACGACGATCGGGGCGTCATCTCCCTGCGAATTTTTAAACTCGGCCAGTTGAGTGCCACCTGTCCTCCGATAAATGGTTTACTTTTTGGTGCCATCTGTCGGTGATTAACCAGAATACAACCTACAGGTTGTCAGTTGAGATTATTCAAGTTTAAAAGCGCCGATTACTACTTAAAAGTACGACTCGGCGCCCGACTTAAACAAAAGATATAAAAAAACCGTTTTCCTGCAAATATTCGAAATCATGCGCTAAATATGAAAAATTCAATCAAGCAGTCATTGAAAGGAGGACAAAAAACGATGCATTTTGAGTGCTTCTTTATTTGTTTGAAAACGCAGTTTCTATGGGAACTCGAAAGGAATCACACGCTAGATTTATCGACTGAATATCCAAGTCGAATATAATACTGTTTGATTGCACGTATGCACTTAAAGACGACATAGATTTAATTTACATTTTCTGCTATGCATTTTGCCGCGTTTTCTCCGTTACTGGCCTTGCTGTTGCGATGCGCGTATGGCAAATACGTGGAAGGCACGTTGCAAACGAGAGAGGTAATCTTTGCGTATAAGAAATGAGATCGAGCGCTGTCGCGATTTCAAATTTCGCAGAACTGGGCTTTCCTGGCCAGATTTTGTTTCTTGTCGGAAGACGGCCAGTTTGAATACGTCATAGAGTACAACGAGGACCAGGGAGACTTAAATCTTTTGTTGTATTACGATACGGACGACCAATGGCCCGCCGTCTACAAGTCCGCGAAGGTATAACCCTCAACGGCGATGATGTCTTTAAACTACGGACAATTTTAGAGCTGCAAGGAGAGGGAGTCGGTTTTGAACGTGCAGCAGAACCAAATCGTCAACTTAACGGCGAGAAGTGCGGCAACAAGGGATTTTTCCGGTTGCCAGTTCAGACCATCGATGCCCCCTACGACTCCCAGGCCCTTGTATACCATCAATATACCAACACCAAAAAAACCAAACAGGAGTAAAGGTAAATTCGTTCGTTTTGCCTAAAACTCCGATCCGATTGAATATATTTTGACATAAGACGAAACAAAACCGTCTAAGTGCTGTCGGCGGCCGTGTTTGTGTTCATATGAAAGTTCCCTTTTCAACGTGTATTGATTTTGATATCTCTCAAATCGCTTCGTTTTCGAAATAAACGACTTTAAAAATGTTTATTTTTTGTTTTGTTTTTAAATAACGATTTTAATATGGTAGTAGGCGGGTTATTTTTTTTTTCGAAAACATAATTTCCTCCTGCAAATTCTGCGAAAAGTCAAGAAATTAAAATATTAAATAAAAAAAATGATTTTTTTCATTTATGCTTTGCTTGTAAATAAATTAAAATTTCTTCTTTTCCAAAAGCTTCTCCGCGCTTGCTTTTAGGTATTTATTTACTGTATTGTGACATCAAGAGATTGCGTTTTCGCGATCTTTTCGTGTTTTCTTTAAAAGCGCTGTTAGAGCTTATTGTATTGTACATAGCTTGTAAACAAATATAAAGGTCTTCTTTTCCCGAATTTTTTTCACGTTTTATTTTGATATTTATTTACTGCCTTGTGACCTCAATGCGGAGAGACGGCGTTTTCGCGATATTTTAATATTGTCTGAAAGCTTGTCAAAGCTTATGCTTAACATCCTTCTTTTCTTGTTCCTCCCGGTTATTTGAGTTTATATTGATAATGATTATTTATTGATAATTAATATTGATAATAATTGATAAAGCAAGGCGTAATAACGGTCTTTCAATAACTGAAGATCGGCAGGCAATATAGGTAGCAATATATGGAAATGCTATATAATCTTTATTTTATTTTTTAATATTTTTCAGAAAAAAAAATTAAAATTTATGCCGGAAAAGTGGAAATAGCAGAATATCCCAATTGCATGTATTTGCTGAATGAGATTGGTGGTAATTGTCAAGAAATTGTTAACTTACTATTTACTTATATTACTTCTGGATTCCTCCTGCAAGTTCGATTTCACAATAACCGACTCAGGAAGAATCCAGAAGTGTTGTAAATAGTATTGCAGTAGCCTGCGGAAGTTTCTTTGAAAAATTGTTAACTTATTTGTAGAACAGTTTTCATCTACACACAAAAAGCACGATGGGGATGGTCCTGACTATAAATCTGAGTATGGTTTGGATTTAAATGCCATTAACTTTTCTCTCTATTGTCTAGTGTTTTTCCTGATTACTGAAATATAAGTTATTTAACGCCAATTAGTGAGCAATACATACCTCGGGCGCCACATACTGTTTGCAAGGTATTTGAAGATGATCATATAAAGAGACCCAACATCATGATAACCATTATTTCTGCATGTGCAATGTTCGCGGATATAATACAAAAAATTTGGAAAACATCATTTATCCGAGCCTCAAGTATTCAGTTAGGCTAGTGCGACATGGCTCGGATCTCCCCTCCCAGTGCCTGAGAATCCAGCCAATTTAGAAGAAGATACCACCTGTTTTTCTGAATCTGAAATAGATAAAGATACCCTGAGGTGTAGGTATTATTAATCTAAGGTTATTAACAAAAATAAGAGAGATCTAAACTGCCAAATTTCAGCAAATTTGGAGGCGGTTGAAGTCGCTGGCGATATTGATTTAGGGACCGTTCCATATCTGAAAACATCGTTTTCACTACAAAGTCTATAAATAAATGTAATATGAACTATGGCTCAATTTAGTTAGTTAACTTAATAATTGTGTTCTTCTCAGATTCTTAATTTCTTAATTCTAAATTTCTGGATTCCTCCTGAACTTGCTAAGCTTTGACATAATAATGGCTTTTGTTTCATGGCCGCCTTATATTTTGTGTACATTTAGATTTATTACTTTTTACAAGACTTCTAGCTTCCTCCTGCATCAGTTTTTGTTAACGCTAACGTTTTGCCAGTCATCTTGTTGGCTTTTTCAGAGCTTAACCGAAACTGGCTCGCATTTTATTCTGGTCCGGTGTATATATTGTTTGAGTGGGGCGGAGCTAAATGAGGGGCACAAACAGGGTATCGAATGACTGGTTCCCATATCGGTGACCGGTAAAGACCTGAGTCGCGGATAAGATTGATAGGTTGCTTATTTCCATAGACTCTCGGATTTTTCGTTGTTAGAAGAATTGATTACATACAATAATTTTAGTTTTATCGAATAAAATTTTATGTCCGGTTTCGTGATTGTGTTCGGTAACTGCTGATGAGCTTATTTGTCTCAGTCTTGAAGCTTTTTCATGTTCTTTGAGCCTAGTTGTAAATTTTTCGTTCGGTCTCTCCAATGTATTCTTTTCCCCAAATGCATGGAATGTTGTAAACTCCTGGTATCTCTGTCTTTGTCGGATCGAAGTTGTTGAGTGGTAAATCTGGTTTTGACGTTTAGAACTTTTGATATTTAGTCAGTGATGTTTTGAGTGTAAGATAGGACAACAGTGGCAAGTGTGGGTTTGCTTTCGGCCTCATTGCTATTGGAAGGTTGTAGTGCGGTGTATTTTGTGATGGAAGGCTTAATATCTTTAATGTGGACATTATTAGGGAGTAGAGCAGAGACGTGTTTTAATTCCAAGTTTAGTGACTCGGGCTGACATAGTTTTAGGGCTCTGTAAACAAGAGGGTTAATAACCGATGATTTTTGTGCCGGACACGGTGATGTGACAATGCATTAAGGTCTGTGTGCGTAGGTTTTCTGTAAACACAATGACCCAAATTTTGTATTGATTGGAATATCAAAGAATGGGAGGTTATTATTAGTTTATAATTCGATGGTAAAACGTATGTTTGGTTGTATAGAGTTTAAATGTCTAAGACAATCTACTAAGGATGCTTGACCATGAGGCCAAATAAAAGTATCATCGACGTAGCGTTTCCATAATTTTGGTTTTAGATGGAAGGTGTGGAGAGCTTTTTTCTCAAAGCCTTCCATAAATATTTTCGGGATAACTGGTGATAATGTTGAACCCATAGCTGTTCCCGACGTTTGTTCAAAAAATAGAGATGAGGAATTTTAGAGTCATAAGGGGTGACAGATTTTATCGGGGAGTCTGATAGAGAAGAAGCCTTAATAACAGATTTAAGGTTGCGTTCTATAGATGAGGTAGGATCTTTTTTAAGTTGACGATATGATCTGCCTGTAAGAATATCTCTTCCTGGTATTCATTTGTGTTCATAATCACCGTAGCATTTCCTTTATCCACTTTTAGGATTACGATCTCGGGATTAGATTTTAGAGATTTTAGAGCAATGCGTTCAGGCTCTGAAATATTAGATTTAGGAGGTCTTGATTTTTTAAAGATTTTTGCGGTTTCAAAGCGAATTTCATTAGCTGTTTGAGATTACAATTTGATAATACGTGGAGCAAGGACGAAGTTGGAACCTTTTGAAAGACCTGATTTTCCGTTTGGCTTGTTAATTTCGTAAGAAACTTCCACAGGCTACTGTAATACTATTTACAAAACTTTTGGATTCCTCCTGCGTCGGTTTTTGTTGAGTCGAAATTGCTGCCGTTTTGCCAATTATCAGTCGGCTTTATTGTCAATTTTAGGGCGTTATTGCTTATTAAATCAATAAGTTTGATACATGTATTTTTTCAAAATGACCTGCTTTTTCGAAATGATAGATAAAAAATGCAGATTTGTATTTGAAAAATAAGTTGATGATAGGCACATAAAACCGAAACGTCATACTTAAAACTTGATAATGCCAATTTGTAGGAGAGAAAACGTTACAACGAGAAAATATTATTTGTTTTAAAAAAAATCAATTAAGGCCAGGAAACAATTGAAAAGAAATTGCTGATTTTCGGTGTTTCTGTATATTTACGGAACTAATGGGAATTTTCTTTGTTTTGACACGGTTTTAAATTAAGCATCAAAATGAGCAACTTTTCCTTAGCTTCTTTTCCGGTTTCCGAGATCCCAATAGTCCCCCTCGACACCCTGTACATTTTCGCTTGATTATTGACTTGTTCATGTTATTTATATGCATTTTCGCGGATACGCTTCTGATATACAGGTAATACAGGAAAAGCTCTCGATAAGCTAAACTATAAAAGGTTTCAGGTCACGTGAAAATAACCACCACCACTACTACCGTCAAAACAACCACAGAACTACCCCAAACCACAGTTTCGGACACAACCGGGACTACGATGTCCTCGACTTTCTCAAGTTTAGACTATTCGACATACCCATCGTCCATCACCTTCAATGATCTCACTAGTACCACGGCTGGAACCGAGGAATACTCGGCTACGACCGTGGTAAGTCGATATAATGAAATAGAACATAATAAATTTATTGACTATTTTTGAATATTTAGCGTAAATTATAAACTCCAGTCGGAGCAGTGTTGCAGTTACGTCACGTGTACACTTATGTCTTAACTATATTGCAACCATTTTCAGATGCCTTCCAATTTTAATTAATTCATTAGTTTAAAGTAGGTACGTAAATTGCAGTGTGGACGTTAATCATTAGATTATAAAGTGGTAGAACCTACTATAATCCATTCAAAATAGACAAAAATAACCAAAATTTAGGCAAAATTCTTATAGAGCTGAAAATTAACAGAGACGTTAAATATATCCTTATACATGAAATGTCAAAAATCCCCTTCGACTCGACTTGTACAAAAACTTTTATTCAAGGTCAAACGTTTTCCATTTTTCTCGAAATGATAAGTTTTATCGCGAAAGTAGGTCAGACAAATGTTATAGATCATACAATTCTCTACAAAAATTGTTCAGGCACTTTTTTTCTCACGACCCACCATTTGTGAAATATCGCGGTTTCAACTATTAGAAAATTCATTATTTACATAATATGCACACATTTCCGCACCACCTTTGTGGTAATGTATTTGACGCATTTTTTAAAAGTGGTTTACCCAGTAGGAATACTTTACGGTCTATTGTAATGAAGAAAATTTGATCAAATCGTATCCTATTGATTGAAAGTATGGTAATATTGATAATTTTCAAAACGGAATAGGTTTTCTTCTAAATGTTGTTACAATAGATGCTTCCACTTCATCTTCGTTTTCTTCTTCTTACAGAATCTCTGTTTGCTGTTTTAAGAAAAGGGATGCATTAATTGTCTCTTCATTAGAATCATAAATAATTTCTTTTGGTGAACTTGATTCAATATTGGAGCAAGTCATGCCGTGACAATTAACTGGCGAACAAAATAATCCCACTTTTTGACAGCCACTACAACCCGTCTTACGGAAAATAGTATTGAACAGCTTTTCTACAGCAGGCGGAAGTAGAGTTTGAATTGGCTCCAGATAATTACTGTTGATTCTTTTATTGTTCCATGCAGATTTTACAAACTTCAAATATCTATATTTATCTATGCAATCATTTTTTTTGGAGCGCCATACATTGCAAGAACAAAACGAATTCCATTTGGAACTGTGTCGTGTGGAGAAGAGTCAATGTTTGTTAATACTTCTGCGCAATCAATGAAATCATGTTTTTCGGACATTTAAAAAATAAAATATGACCTGGATATTTTGAATATGCAGTCAGAATTTGTGATGTTGATTGTACTTAAGCTTTCCCAGGTTTCAGAATTTTTTCATGTTGAGTCCGTGAAGTCAGTAGTATCAACAAATCAACATCTTCCCCAACAACGACGGTTGTATTTCAGCTTTTAGATTGTTCTATTGCTGTTTCAATAATTAGGATATGAGCATCATTATCAGCTTGTTTTATTGAAATTCCAGCCTCTGTAAATTCATAAAATAAAAAAATAAAACATTGAAATGAAGCGAGACTTATTGTGAGTATTTGCAAGAAATTGTTGTTGGTTTGTTGGAACTTTCATAGATCGATCGAAAATGATATCAAAAGATGAATATGCTTTTGTAGTTTGGCGACGTTGTTCTGCAGCTTTAATATTTTTCATATGATTAGTATAACTATCAAATACAATCGTACTGTTATGACCAAAATGTCCATAGTTTCTTATTTTTATTTATACATGTTATGTAAAATATGAATTTTTTAATAGTTGAAACCGCGATGTCTCATGAATGGTGAGTCGTGAGAAAAAATGTGTCTGAACAATTTTTGTAGAGAATTGTATGATCTGTTACTTTTGTGTGACCTATATTCACGATAAAACTTATCGTTTTCGAGAAAAAGGGAAAAAAACTCAATTTTTTACGTTTGTCTTTGAATACATTTGTTTGCACAAGTCGAATCGAAGGGGATTTTTGACATTTCATATATAATTGTCAATCTTTAGCTCTATGCAAATTCTGGCTAGGTCAACTGTTTATTTCATGTTTATATATTATTATTTTGTTATAATTAGATTATGGCAACTTGGTTCAGTAGCTTATTTATACCAACAGACAAAGTAAAACGCATCAAATATATGGGAGAAAACAAATATCAATTAGGTAAGTTTATTGTTGAAAAACTCCCAATGCTTCAACAACAAAAACAACGAAAACCCATAACGCAAAGGACAAATGAGCGGCTAGTCATCGTCGGAAAAATATCTTCTCCCGAATCTGGTTCATGCAAAACTTTTATGTCTGCTCATAGGTTAGCAAAAAAGCATAGGTTAGCATAAAAAAGAAATATTCAAAATTTTCCACAAAGCCATTTTTAGAACCCGTATGTAAAATTGTATAACAAAGTCTTTCACCATACTTTTTGAGGATCGTCGTGCCAGCTTTTTCTACACGCTTCATTACAAGTTTCGCTCAAAATTCTGATTTTTCATGTATTCTCTCAAAAATTTCAGTCGTTTATGAGTAATTCATGATTGTTCCATTAGATATTTCCAGCTTGAAATACTTTTTACAACAAAATTTTAACCTTTTTAATCCATCAATGAATGTTCCATGTGAAATATCAATACCTTCGATTTTTTCTAAATTTTTGCGTAGCGATTCTACAGTGACATGTTCTCTCATAAGGGACGAAAAGTAATTATTAAAATGGATGAATTTTTTTGATTCAAAAACCATGAAGGGGTTATATAAAATTTCGAATGATTCATTTGGAAAAAAAGAATGTTTCACATTAATATGTGCTGCGTACATTGCATCAATTCGTGTTTGTATGCTACACTCGTGTACTTTAACTTTTTGTTCATGATCGGTTTTGATGCCTCCAGAAACAAGCTTTTGCATCGATCTTCGAGAAATATCTAATGCATCGGTAAAAGTTTTAAAAAATTTAAATTGCTCTTTCATTGTACACAGCGTTTAAGAGTAAAAGCGGTTCCCTCGCTTTCTCGACTAAAATAATCCACAAGTTTTAAAATAGTCGGGGTATTTTCAAACTATTCAAAACCTCCGATTGATCCCAAATCCGTGCGTAATATCCCCGAAATGTCCGGGGTGATCTTGACTGGCCGCCACGTTCGCCTGATTTGTCGCCTTGCGACTTTTTTCTTTGGGGTTACCCGAAAGCGAGAGTTTTCACACGTCGTCCGCGGACTTTGGGAGAATTAAAGGCAGCCATAAGACAAAGACAAGAAATTGCCCCAATTCCCCAAGAAATGGTCCATCGAGTAATGATGCGCTTCGGCGAGAACCTACAACAGTGCATCGACAATAATGGCCGTCATTTAAAAGACATCACCTTTAAAAAATAACGTTCCTAAATGGCATAAAATGTACATTTCAAAAATAATTTGAAAAAAATGTTTGCTTTATGTAGTTTGGTTTTTATTAACATCCCAAATAGTACCTATCATTTTGCCGCACCCTGTATAATTAGGTATTTTACAGAAGGGGGTAGAAAAAAGGAATTACGGTGGACACTGTTTCCTCTACTGCTCGGACAGGTCGAATTCCTAAAAAATACATTTTCGTTTGCGGTATTTTTAATCCAGTTTATGACGTACACTGTATCTTTCATTTTGTAGATAAAAAAGAGCATTTAAAAAAAAAGTGTCTGTGAAAGTGTTAATTGAATAAATCGTTTTTACGTCAAAATATCACACTTAAACGAAGCCGGTTTCTTTTCGCCTTTGAAACATTCGAGAAACACACCCCACATACTATATTGTTCAAATTTTTTCATGGCACACATAACCGAAGGCCTTGGCGAAATTGCAAAGCGTTATAACACTGTGCAGCGTTAAAGCTCTCGACCACACCCTCCAAGAACTTTAATAGTGCCTTCGTCGTAAAATCAAACTGGTCCTGATAATTTAAAAAAAAAGCACCAATTTGTTTTTTAAAATTAACTTCCCAGATAAAGGAACAATCCAATTTCCGGGTGATGCACAGTATCCTCTTGCAACGGTTTTTCCTTTTTGGAGGTAATCGATTAAGACGACCCCATGGCTATCCCAAAAATCAGTCACCATCACTTTCGCAGCCGGAAAAATAGGTTTTGCTTTTTTCGGGGTCGGTTCCCCCTTCGCAGTCCACTGTATTGACTGTATTTTTGATTCTGGCGTATAATGGTGTATCCCAGTTTCATCTATATTAAGTAATCGCAGCCAAAACTGGGATTTATTGCACCTAAACTGCGCTAAAAGAGCATTGGCAATGTTCATTCAAACACGTTTTTGTCGTTTAACACCATTTGATGAACTTTAGCAATATTATCGTCGCTAGTTACAGTTTTTGGACGTTCATCTCTTGACCACGTTTAAATCCAATTGTCCAAAATTTCACTGTGGTATATGACCGTGCAGAGTACTCATATACAGAATCCAACTCAACTTTAATTTGCCTAGGCATATTGCCTTTCAAAAACAAATATTTTATACCAACTCTGTACCCATTTTTTTCCATTTTCATTAAAACACTTACATCGACTCACTCAAACTACTCTCAACTAAAAGCCACTAACCAAAACGGCTGAAAATGGGGTAAAGTCTGTTCATAGATATAAGAAAGTGACTAACTGATACGAATTAAGGAAAGACCCGGGCAAGCTGTAAGAATGAAATATGGCCGAACAGGTCCGTACTTTGCTTAGAATTTAAGTATTTGGGGTTTTGTTAGGAAAGATACTAAACCAAATTTACTTATTTATGTATGTATTTATGTTTAAATCTAAAATAAAATTACAAATTATTTTCATTACCTACTTAAATTACTTAAAATTATTCACATAATATATCAGTATCACTATCGCTATATGTTCTAATTATTATTTCTTCTATATTATTTGCAATATGGATATACGATTGTTCTGCTTTTTATATCTGTTTAACAGAATTTGCTCAACTTTGTGGAGGGCTGTTAAAAATTTCGGTTTCTATAAGTTTTGAGGACGTTGGACTTAACACGGGGAAAAACATTGTTACGACGAATGGCATATTTCAGTTGGTGCTAAACATGTTCAATGGGATTAAATATACAGTGGTAAGGTGGAAGCGTTAAAACTGTATGTGCTAGATTTTTTGCATAATTATCACAGACGTATTCCTTTTGTGCGGTGGTGTCTTCATGGTAACTGGTAAATTTTACACTGTATTATATCTTGATCACTTTCATCTACACTCGACAAAATGTCTTCTTTTTTTCCTCGCTGAAATGGGATTATTCACAATTTTCCATACAGTTGATGTTGGATTTTTCGTCAATGTGGCCGTTTCTTCTAAAGATGCTTGCTTGCTGGCACCACGTTCAATGAGAGTCAAATAAATATTGTTTATAACTTCCTTAGTCTCAATAGAATAGTGTTTTCTATAGTTGGGCGGGAGCATCTCCTGAGATACATTAGACTCGCACATATTTTGCATAATTCGCACACGATTCAACACACGGTGTATTACAGACGAAATAAAAATGATTACTAATAAACTTAAACTAAGTAGTATACCAAACCAAAGAATATTAGACACAGGTAGCTATAAAATTATTTTCTATTACGGACCACAATTTTACCTGAATTTAAATTCCGAAACTTTAGGTAATAATCTTGTTGCATTGTATGTTACCCTTGGATAATCCCATTCAAAAGCAACTGATCACTTTCTTATATCTATGAACAGACCATAACTATCAAGAGGTGTACAACTACGATGCTAGCTTTTAGCAATTAGGTCCGTTATCTTCAGGGTGGGTTTGGAACCTTTTCAAGTGACCCTCGTAAATCCTAATAGTTTTGTATTTAGCAAATCTTTCATAGTTTTATACTTCTTCAGAAGATTGGTTTAAGTTCGTTTTTGCGATTGAGAAAATACAGTTTGTGTCGATCTGATTATGACTGCTTTAATGATTTGAAGCATTGAAGTGTTTAGAATTAGGTCTGCAGGTCTCTTTTTATCGCAAAATTCAAAATTGGCCATAATGATCACTCCAAATGGTGGGTTGTACCTTGCCGAGTGAATGACGTTGACCAGATCGTCTGGCATCAAGGATTTCATGACTCTTTTGCGTTTTTCTATCAACGCAAAATCCCTGTCACAAGGTATAAAGTTATGACCGCTATCACACCAGAGGACTATAGATCCTATTTAACAGGAAGAAATGTCATTCACACCTTAATGCCATTAAACAGAAAAAAAACATTACCCATTCGAGGTCCATGGATAAGACCTGGAAGAAAAGACTATTTTAGAAGTTCCCCAGCTCCGTCAGCTTTTGTTTGATGAAGCTCCAGTTGTGATTTAGCTTCTCTACTTGTGCCGATATTTGCATGAACTTCCCAATCCAGTCGATCGTATCCATCGAGGTATGAAAAGTGTCCATTCTTGGTCGGTGAAATGAAAGTTTTGCAAAGTCTTCAATAAAAATAAATCGATAGAACTTCGGCAGTGCCACGATTGCGTTCTTGAAATGACGCAGCATATCGCTTAATACTTTTCTCTGGGAATAACTCAATTTCACCTCAAATCACCTTTGTTACTTCCACTCTTCAATTTCAAATTGATTGGATCGGTCCAGGCTATTGTAACGTACAAAATCTCTATTCACATCGAAACAATGCTAAAGAAATGCTGTGTTGAATTATATTCTAAGAGAAAGAGTTTCTTACAAACTTCTTAATCCTTAAGAAGAAATCTCCAAAGTACGCCGTAGAGAAAGTGCAATATCGAACGGATTTATCTTATCTTGGTCTTGAAATGTTCGTGGAGGTTTAAAAAAGGTTTAAAAGGTGAGAAAAATGTTAATAATTGCCGGGAAAACCCTAAAAACAGCCCTCTTCTTTTTCCCATAAAAACGTTTCAACATTCAATAATACTCACTGTTGACTAAGAAATATAAGGGTATTCCCAACTTCAAAGAGTCAATTTTCAGTTTATTGCCGCCGAGTTCCGAAACTCAATAAAAGTGCTGAACATTTGACATTTTGATTATTTACAATTTACGATACCCAGAAGAAGACGACCTGACTTAGATAGTCGCAGTCCAAATCAAATGTGCGAAGAGATCAGGAAAATAATCGTATTGCTATGTGAGAACTTCGCTATCTGGTGAGTGTTGAGTGTGTGAACGTTGAAACATCTTCGTGACAACCACAATATTTTTGGTGGGGCCATGCTTCTGTTGTCAGGTGATTTTCGTCACAGAGATCAGAGAGATTTGCATGACTAAAATCATAGAATTTGTGGCAGTATGTAAAGACACTCCAATTTACAACATGCGAGTATTTTTTGCAACAAGATGAAACTGCAAATGAAAATAATAAAGTTGCAGTGGACACCTGGATCAGATTCATTACATTACCCACAGATTTCTGTCACATCGCAGACTCAAAAGGGGAGCTTATTCAGCTTGGCTTTGATTATTCATAATTTTCTGGGTGAACGAGTGATATTGGCGGCGAAAACTAAAGATGACGAGAATCTCAATTTTCTTCCATGACAGTTGGTTTCATTCAAATCAGTCGACACTGTTATGAACCAGGATGACGTAGTCAACTAACTGTACCACGGAACTTTTAAATTCAATGAAATTGTCTGGATTACCACCTCACAATTTGCAGTTAAAAGTAGGTTCAGTTGTCATCATGCTGCGTAATATAAACAAACCTCGACTTTGCAATGGACCAAGACTGTGAAAAAGCTGGTGGACAACGTCATTGAGGCAATAATCATAAAAGAAAAGAGAGGATGTCTTGATCCCGCGGATACCGATGTTTCCATTCGATTTTAAACGCTTACAATTTCCAGCACGACTGGCATTTGCGATGACCATAAATAAATCGCAAGGACAGTGGTTAGAAGTTTGCGGAATCAACTTGAAGTTTCCTTGTTTCGCGCATGGACAATTGTACAAGAAAAATAGTTTATGAGAAAGCTTGATTAACATACTGTATCATAACAGTGCGTGCCTGTCAATATCAAATTTATACCTCATAAATAGCCAGTATTTTAGGAAAACTCTGTTTTGTAAGTTACATGATGTGTCGAAAATAATAATATGCTTCGTTCAAAAAGGTTTTTTTTTTATTAAATACGGAATCGTTTTGTTTGTTTTAAGATTATACAAAAGTTTGTGTCTTTTATTTATCGATTGAGGCAGTACGGCATCTGCCGGTTCAGCTAGTACATATATAAAATAATAAAGAAAAAAGTAAGTAGGAAATAATTAAAACACAAATCACGTCACAAACGTTCCAATGCTGCTTCGAAAAGT
The DNA here is from genome assembly GCF_029955315.1 of Cylas formicarius. NCBI lineage: Eukaryota > Metazoa > Arthropoda > Insecta > Coleoptera > Brentidae > Cylas > Cylas formicarius. The sequence goes on along the minus strand of NW_026844361.1, from coordinate 2,915,892 downwards.
CAAAACTCGCATCGGAAAATTGGTGTTGTCTATGAGTCAGAGCTTGTCGAGGCTTCTGTGGTTTGAGGAAAAATTTTTCATTTCTTAGGGGTCCAACGTAACCGCGTACGATGAGCGTCCGAGGAGGAGACGATACGTTCCGGTGAAATCTCCTGTGTCCGTCATCAGAACAGGCCGGACGGTATCGTGTCATAACGCCCGGAAATTCCGGAGCGCTAGGGAAAGGTGGTGGTTCATCGCCATCAGCAACTGTAACGGGACCAAGGTACTTTTCATCGTGAAGAAAATAGTCATTGTTTTTTTTTTGGATAATTATATACTATATTTTTTATAAGTCAAAGCTTATTCAGGGTGATTCTAAAGAAATGGTACTCTCTAAACTATAGAGACTATAGTCCAAGTCACACATAATACAGTGCGGGTAGCATGGGCAATGCATTTCAAGTGGGACAAAACGGTACAGCATTGCCGAGAATCGTATAGCAGTCCTAGAGTCGATAATATCGTTGTAAATACATATAAGTCCGCATATTAAATGGATTACTCATACAAATATTAGAATAAGATGTTTTGAATTGGTTGGTAAAATAGGTAATAAACGGTGAAATATATTAATTAATTAATGAGGTGATGACTGAAATAAGGAAGTCAAGATGGCTTATAATACCTTCTAATATGAATTTTTTCTAATATATTCTGTGCCACATATTCAGGGAATACTGTAAATTCCTGGTATGTGAAGATGTTGAGAGAGTTTTGCACAAATGGTAAATCTGGTTTTGACGATGTGTTGAATGTAAGGATGAGCAACAGTGGCAAGTGTGGGGTTGCTTTCGGACTAATTGTATTGGAAAGGTTGTGGTGAAATGTATTTTGTGATGAAGCTCTTAATATCTCTAATCTCCCAGATGTAAGGTGTCTTAATTCTGGGTTCAGTGACTCGCGCTGATATACTTTTACAGCAAGAGAGTTGATGACCGATGATTTTTGGGCCGGATGACAAGGCATTCTGTCTGTGTCTGTCTCTACATGTTGAAATTGCTTCCGTCTTGTCCCCATCCGAGTTCGATATCCTTTCAAACATAATTCATGGCAAAGCTGTCCAGAATCACATTAAAAATTTTGAAAAACTAACGTCAACACTGGTGAAACCATGAAACTCTTGTCTACCATACCTTGTGGTAAATGTACCGCAAAAAAAACTTAAAAAAACAAACCTCCTAAATATAATATTCCAAAGCCTGGATAAATTGCTCTAAAATCTCTGGAATCTGATCCAGATCTCGCAATTTTAAACGCAGATAAAGGAAAACACAAGTGAATATCAATTCACAATTCTTATTGTCAACTTAAAAAAGATCCTACATCATCTGTAGAACGCAAACTTATTAAGACTTTTTCTCTATCAGAATCCATGAAAAAATGGCTTTAAAATTCCTCCAACATATTGCCTAAAAAAAAATCTGGCTTCTATATTAAAACTCGTTACAACGAAAACTGACAAATTCGTACTTAATGTTTTCATTTCGTTGAACAATTAAAAACCGTTACATTAGATCCACAGGATATTCTGGTTTGTTTCGGCGTAGAATCACTCTTTACGTTTTGATAACGCTTTCTATCATTTCGACAATGAATAACTCCGATTTCAATACAAAACATGTTGGTTCGTTAATAGATCAAGCATTTATTTCAACTAAATGAAATTCTCGTTCCCTGTGTAGCCAGAACACCTTGAACCGCAAATTTTAAAAACGTCTATGTGTACCTGTTCTGACTGTTGAAGAGTTGACAACTCCTTTCTATGACATACCATATAAAACTTTTAGCATTTTCTTTCCCGTGAAAAAGATCGCTAGTGGAAAATTTCCCAAATGACTGTCACAGAATCTGAAAGCTCTTATTATTCAAAAAAAGATTGCCCATAAAAAATTCAAGCAAAGTAGGCTTCCTTACGCCTATCTCTGTTCCACCAAATTGCGTTATCATTGCATTCAGTTATCAAAACAGATGTTGAAGGCTCCTTTCAACGAAACCCAAAAATATTCTGGTCTTACATAGATTTTTTACTAAACTCTAGTAAACATTTTGGCTCAGTCTATATCAACAATTCCCTTGATATGCCAGATCAGCTCTCATTGAGTGCGCACAACTTGTGTAACTTATTCAGAGTTGAATACTATTAAATCCTGATGTAGGGCCAGGACCAGATAAGGTTCACCCTCTACTTCTCGAAAACTGTTGCTTTATCTTATCAAGATCTCTGCACCTTTAAGAAGTAACTTTTATTAGTATATTCATTCCGAAAGTATTCTAAAACTTAAACACAAAATTTTTAACTTCGTGCTTATGATCTGACATTATTCATCTACCGAATTCCACCTACTTACTTTCCTGGTCGTGCTTTAGGGAAGATACACTCGATATATACTGACTTTTTCATGTCGTTTGACTCAAACACCATTGGTTAAGAAACTCGAGATTTTGGGTGTTTCGGGTACGTTATGACCTTGGATAGAAAGTCACATGACTGGTGCATTTGAACAACTTTACATCTCTCCAAATCTTAGTCTAATCTGGCCCCCCCAGGACTCTTACCTGGGACTGTTACTATTCAATATCAGTGACATTACATCATGTTTTAAGCATAATATTTTTCTTCTTTTTGCTGACGATCTGAAACCGTTCTTAAGAATAACCACTCAAACATGACTGCCTAGCACTCCTGGGATTTGGGCATGCTGCTAAATTAAAACTTTTTCAGATTTTTCAGTCCATGCTAGGGTTTATTAGGCGCAATACAACAGACTTCTCAAAAATCAATGTCATGAAAACACTGTATTATTCCTATGTTAGATCACATCTAGAATATGCTGCTTCGGTACGAAGTCCCGATTACACCTGCTATAAACAGCGGATAGAAAGTATTCAGCGATACATTTATCATAATTTTTGTAACAATCACGAATTCTACTACTCTAACCAATGCTTAGAATTACATTTAACAGCTCTCGCCTGTCGGAGGAAACTCTACAATCGTTAACATCCAGGATTGGTTTACATGTAATTGGCCTATTATTATACTATATAGTATTATAGTGTATATAGTATAGTCTATTTTTAAAATATCTTAAGGTCTGGCCTCTCTATATTACTGTTGGTTTCGTTTGTATCGTTTTGTAATAACCTTTTATAATTTTATATTTTGTGCGCTTGCAATTGTTATTGCTGTTGGAAATAAAAAATTTCACTGGAGTAAAAAAATTGGATACGAGCAGCGAAATTGCGCTCCATAATACTCTACACTGTATTCTCAGTGTGACTTGGACTACAGACACCAAAATACTTCCAAGTTTAAGTTTTATTCTAAATTTTCTATTCAATCGAGAAAGTTTTTGACAAATATGAATTTGATACTTACCCTAGGGGGCGCTAGCCACACCGTATTATTTGTGGTTGTGGTTGAAACAAGATGCAATTCTGAGAGAACGTATCTAATTATGCAGAGATATAATTGTTGTATACGTCGCGGGAGTTCCATGAATTCCTCTAGATGTCTTCCAGAACGTTTCTTAAAAAAGTATTCACTATATACAGTGGTTGCAGTATACATCCTTGTCTTATGTCTTTCTTTTTTGGTAAAAGCATCTGATAAAAATCCAGTACAAGCTTGCAATCAGGGGTAGCAGATGTTTTGGTCCGGTCCAGCACTGACCAGAGAAGATCCCAAGGCTATTTTGTAGTCCGCGAAGCACATATATGGGTTTGTTAAATTCACGTCCCATTTCATTTCATTATTCTACCAAATCCGAGAGTCTATAGAAATCTATAGAAATAGAAATCTAAGATTATTAGGCTGCTTATAAGCAATCTTAATAATAATAATCTTAACCGCGACTCCGGTCTTGAGCTCTCACCGTCATCAGTTATCCGAGACTATGGTTATGGTCCTCATTTAGCTCCACTCCGCCCCAACAATATATAGCTCTGAAGAAGCCAGCAGGATGATTGGTGAAATGTCAGCATACTGTCCCAAATTATGCAAAATAAAATGGATTTAACAAAATTAAAAAAAAAAATAAAAAATAAAAATTGTTCCAATTTCATCTTATTTGTAAAATTAACTCATATTAAGAGCATAAATGTTATGTTTGTTGCAACGATATTTAATGACATATTTCTTTAAGTAGCCAAGGAACCAAATAATTATAATAGGCATGTTAAGAAATCGACATTTAAATAACAAAATTTCGGTTTTAAATTTTTTATGAAAAACAGTAAGTATAAATTATTATTAATTAACAAACATAAAATCCTACTAGAGATGTCACTTTGCAGTAAACATTATGACAGTCTGATGACATTTATTGTTGTTGTCAAATAATAATTGCTTGATTACTAAGAAAGCAGAGGTAGTTTTAATATGTGGAGATAATTATATACCAGTGCGTGAAATAGTCGCTTCTAGAATTCTTACCGAATAGTTAGGACGAAATACCGACCCACAGTGGTCCCGTTCGCTAAATATCACTCCAATAGGTTTTTTTCTTGAAAATGTCCCCAACACTTGAAACAAAACTTTATATGGATCGGACGTTTAATAATCTTGAGGAACTTGAACATTTAACAAGATTTCACGGCAGAAATATAACACCAAATGCACTGAGCTCAAGAGCGAATTTTACAATTACAATTAATTACATGCATAGAATTATTTTATATTTTCTGCCCCATAATTATGTTTTTATTAATAATTTTTTAAAATTAAATAATTTTCCTATTTTATATATATAAAAAAAAAATAATTTTGTTCGAACAGAAAAACTGTTTGCATTACGTTTAATTCTAAACAACTTTTCATAACATTTGGCTCCATTTTTTTTAGTAAGTGTAAGTGTTCAATTTTTGTATTTTTCGTCCTACCCTGTATATTGTTATATAATGATAATTTATTTTGAAGTATTTTATTGTTATGTTATTTAGGCATGTTGTAATTATAATTAATAACATTAATTAATTAATCTGTAAGTAATTAATTAAAAGTAATTAATTGTAATTTTGTTCAATTTTTTGAAATAAGTATGCTGTGTGGTGCTTGACTTGCAAATATTTTAAGTGCGCCTAATATAATTATGATATGCAACTACTTTTGCCAATATTAGCATTTTAGTTGTGCAGTTGTTAACAAAAAATTTCATATGTTGCACACTAAAATGACCACCCTGTAGAACTTACCAACAAAAAATGAATTTTTAAGAACAAAAAAAAAAACAAGACACCCAAGGAATAAATGATAGATTATAATATTTGTTATCTGTTAATATAACTTTCGTATGTATTGTACTACTTGGATCTTTCCTTGCATAAAATCGTAAGATGAAAGGGATCACGTCTGGTAAAACTTTAAGTCCAATGTGGTCCAATTTTTTTGCATTTTGATTTCTTTCTTTTTTAAAAATGAATACGCCATCATTTGCAGTCTTTACTTTGCTGCGCTGCAGTACTGCTCTAATTCTTTTGCTGATAGTACTTCTTGTAAAAAATTGCAAAAATCGGCAACCTATATTTTAAGATCACTTGCTCTCTTGTATTATGCCTAAAATGGAAAAAAGTGTGGAATTTTCCCTATAATGTGTTATGATTATTTTCAACTTATTTTTATGTTCTTTTAGCGGATGTTTCTATAGGTTGCTTTTATTGAAAGTCTTTTATTTTCGAAAATCTGTACGGTCGGCGGTTCTCAAGACTTCGCTTAATCGACCACCTTCTAGAAGTATCGATTTTCAGGGTATCAGCATCAACTACCAACTGCTCATGACTAACGGAGCTCCCGGTGATTACTGGCATGAACACTTTTCTGCGGACGAATTTTGTAAGAGCCCCATAGTTTAAGTTCGTTCCGACCCCATTCACAAACCGTTTCTACCTTACCCTAGTCATTAAACGTTATCAGATCCACTATTACTTGACATAAAAATGACATAATTTTAATAGATATTTGACATAAGCAACCGACGCAGGAGGCATCCAAAAGATCTGCAAATAGCATTATAGTAGCCTGTGGAAGTTTCTTTGAAAAATTAACAAGCCTTTATGGATAGAACATTAACCGCAAAAGCAGAAAGCTAGAAGATTACCGACTGCGACTGTACACTGACTTTTTTGTTTACGTTGTAGAGGGCATAACGATTTAATTTCCTTATAATAATTTATCATATCAAAACCTGACTTGCTTAAAAAAAATTCGTAAATCAAGTTTTGCTTTACTTTACTTTACTTTATCCGTAAAGAAATAGACCCAATGAATAAAACTCTTCCGTCTCTACATCTTGAATTTGCTTCTATTTTGTCCCAGTCGAGTTTAATAACCTGTCAAATATGATTCATGACAAAACTGAAAATCCTGTTTTATCCTCCACCTAGAATCACATTCAAAAATTTGAAAAACTAACATCAACTACCAAATACTGTAAATGTATCATCGCACCAACTTTCTGAGACGGAAGATTCAGTTTTTACAAAAGGTTCCAACTTAGTCCTTGCCCTACGTATTATCCTAAACAACTAACGATTCCTCCAAGGACACGTTGGTATATAAACTATAAACTTTCCACGTCAAAGCTAACAAACTTGTCTTACGTTGCCCAGAGTTCTTTACAAATGAAGGAGTTTTTCCACAAGTGACTAGATAATTGCGGGAATCCCTCGAACTGGTGATTGGTCTCAGGTTTGGAAGCCAATAACTTAATTAACTAACTAAACCAACCAAAAATAATCATATCTTTGGTCTAGACCCTTTGGCATAACCTAAACTACCAAGGCTGAAGTTTAAACCCAATACACCTCACATCATACCGGAAATAAACGAGATTATCACGACGAAGATATCTCCGGATACCACTCTAACAGAATTTTATATACTTTGGTTATATACTCTGGTGTCTGTATGGCGCTGTGGGAAATGCAGATAGTGGTTGTTGTCCCAATAGTGATAGGTGCCACGGGAGAAATACCAAAAACCCTAAAAAGGAGCCTACAGCAGCTGGAACTGGAAAGTTCGCAGGGTGATGAGCGTTAGCAACAAGCATATCATCTTGTCTCTTCGGACCGTTGAATAAGCGCTTCCTGTCGCCAGGAGACACCTGAGAAGAGGGAATGTATAATAATAGCTTTATTTTTCAACAGAAAACGAAAATAATATTTAGTAATCAAATTATATGTTCCAACAGCAACATAGCCTTTGGCATTCAATTAAGATAGTTCGCAATCGACATTGATGTACACAACTAACGTGAATCAGGCCTCGAATGTATGTTTCTCAATCCATTCGGACTGCAGTTAAAAATATCACATACATTTGACAAGTTATTACAATTAGAACACCGTACGTTTATAGGAGAACTTTTTAATAGGTTTGTTCTGGCCAGAACACGGTGAAAAGTGTCTTTAGTGCGAGCATTTAACCGCGGTATACGAATATCCATGTACGCTAACAAAGTGGGACAGTTTATAACGTTATATAACACAATTTATAAATGAAGACAACTGACACGTCCTTGCACCTCCGTTCAAGACTATTTAAATAAAATTCTTAATCTAAACCTCTCATCAACCGCCCAGCTTTGACTAGAGTAGATCTGACTGCACATAATCGACGCGTACTCAACACTAGATTAAACAAAACTGAAGTAAAGAGTTTTCAAAGCAAGGATATGTGTAAAAGATTTACAATTACGCACATAATTAAGATTAGCCTCAGATACAATTCTTGCTATGTGATTCATGTGATTCGGTTTTTGATCGAAATGCACGCCCAGATCTGTAGATCTTACATTTGACATTCGATATGGAACATCTGTAATATCGTCTTCTTGACTGAAACTCAGAACCTTACTTGCACTTTCCAATGTTAAGGTGTAAATCATTTGAGGTGCACCAGTCAAACAGTGTATCCATGAAGAAGAACATAGGACACACAATGTCCCCCAACGTTGCACTAAAAAGGATACTGTACAGATTAAGTAAGCAGCTGGCAGCTGTACTTGAAATTCTTGAATAGTTGACTTGTGTGCTAAAAGAGGGCACTTGCGAAGATGTAGAATTTAATCTAACAGAGAACTTCAATTAAAACAAAAATGCAGTGTGATGCTACATTTCTGTCTTCATGGTTATAATGAAGTTAAAAATGTGCTTATATTTAAGACTCATCAAATAAACAAAAATCCTTTTCGACAAATATCAAACATGAAAATAATTCTTAAATCCACATGACATTCGACAGTACCTCTGAGAGGCATATACCTATATAATATTTGTCACACCGCTGGAAGCCTTATAAATAAAATGCTTTTCTGAATGGTAGGACATATTAAACGATTTTTTTCTATTATTGGGTTCAAAACGATACGATTGGTGTTACAAAAATTAATTAGAAATCAGATGCACAAAATAAAACTGTACACAGAGGGAATCGGTGAGTCATTGACTGACAACTTTAAAAACTTAAACTGATTGTAACCTACGAGGTTAGCGCCAAAATTTCCCGGCTTGACATAGACGCAGTTTCACTATCACGATAAAACTTTGTCTTCTTTTTAATATGTATCTTAGTAGGCAGCGAAAAAAAAATTGAAGTTTTGCGTCCAATAATTTTTTATTGACAGCATTTTAAACAAGACGTGTCCGAAAAAATGTCGCACATAACGCCCATTGAGTATAGAGCAGTCATAAAGTTTTTGACAAAAGAAGGGTTAGCACCTAAAATTATTAAAGAAAGGCTGGATGGTGTGAATAGCCAAAGTTCTCCTTCGTATGCTGTAGTGAAAGAACGGGCAAAACGGTTTCGAATGCGGCAGGAGTCCCTTGAAGATGATTCAAGAACTGGTCGACTAGTGGAGGTCATAACGGAAGATATTGTTGCGATTGTGGAAGAGGTGGTATTGAGTGATCGACGTTTAAAAGTCAAGGAAATCTCAGAAATTAGTAAGCTTTCTGATACAAGTGTTCGTCGAATCCTGCATGATCATTTAGGTATGCATAAGGTTAGTGCTAGATGGGTTCCTAAAAACCTTTCGGCTATTCAAAAACAACGCCGTGTCGAGTGTGCGCGGTCTTTTTGGAAATCTGTGGGTCGGAACCGAAGCCTGTGATAGAAATTATTGTGACGGGAGATGAAACTATGGTTCTCTATTATGACCCTCTATCGAAAAAAGAATCAATGGAGTGGCGTCGTAAGGGTGAAGCACCTCCAAAAAAATTCAGAGTCTGCCAGTCAACAAAAAAGCTGATGGCCAAGATCTTTTCGGATTGTGAAGGAATTCTTTTGATAGATTTTAAAGAAACTAATACCACTGTCAACGATAAATACTACTCAACATTATTACATAAATTGCGAGACTGCATACGTGTAAAACGTCGAGCAAAACTGACCAGAGGCGTGCGTCTTTTGCACGGTAATACACCTGTCCATACTGCTGGTGTTGCACAAACTGCCATTTTAGAGTGTGGATTCCAACAGATAGATCATCCTCCCTATAGTCCAGATATGCCCCCCAGCGACTATTATTTGTTTTGATACTTGAAAAAGGTCTTACGTGGACGGCGGTTTAACGACGAAGTTGAGTTAAAAGAGGCTATTTTAGCTCATTTTGCAGACAAACCAAAATAATATTTTTTTAAAGGGATTGAGTTGTTAATAAAGAGATGTAACAAGTGTATTGAAGTTAAGGGGGATTATATTGAAAAATAATAAAAAATTGTTACTCTATTTTGTTTCTTTCATATTCAGGGAAATTTTGGCGCTGCCCTCGTATATCTTATATCCACGTCACCTCGGCATTGAAAGGAATAGAGAGATGACTCTCTGTTGCGAGCGAGGTACTAACTCCAAACAAATTGCCATGTTGTTGGTAACACCGGCTCGCAGCTATCAGGTTTACCTTTTACCCCAGCATACTTTTTCAAAGTTCGTTTCGTTTTGCTCTTGCGATGTTCTGCTGGTCAATTTAAGATTAATATAATCTCATTATTTCAAAGTCAACGTTTTCTAATTTCAAAAAATGTCAAAGTAACTTTTAATTTTTTTTCCACCAACCGTAGAAACCTGTTTACGATTTGAGGTTGGAACGAACCTAAACCACGAACAAACCGAACGCTCTGCCCCCCAAACCCTCATTTTTTCCAGATATTCTGCCGGTACTGATGGCGTTCTCGATAGCTTACTCCTTCCTAATGGTGGCGATCGTCGTGTGCTCGCTGGAGTTGAAGTCGAGACAACTCCTGCACACCACCTACAAAATATTCGTCATCTCCGTGGTGCTGCAACTGTTCGCCATCTTGGTACTGAGCATAGTGTACTTGAAGTACGCAGTCAGCGGTAGGGAGTCGCCGCAGATGAAACGCTTTGGTTTGAAACGATTTTAATAGATTTTATAGTCCGTCCGGCTGCGAGAGAGATGATACAATTATACTTTTTAACATTACTTTCAAACTATACAGGTTATCCCAAAAGTGGCAAACGTATCAACATTAATGCCATAAACCTCGTTTGTTTTGAATCACCCTGCATACAGGATGTCTATCATGGGGATATTAGAAACCATAAGGGGATACGAAGAAGGTTAAATTAGAAAACAGTTGAGGTTGAGAAACATAAAAAATTCCCATCACCTTGAATATTCGCCCAAAAAAAACGAAATTTGCCAATTTGGTTCTTTTTTGTTATTTATTTAAAGAGATATACAAAAATAAAGGCACTTTCTTGTGGCCACTTTAAGAACGTTTCAAAAAAACGTTGGGAGATTTTAAGTACGACGTTTGGTGCCGACGAAATTATCATCAACTTTATTTTTTTACATGGCCGTGAAAACACTAGGTATAACATGTATTAAATAGCATATTTAATATATATACAATATATCTACAGATTTAAATGCATAAAATTTTCATCGAAAAGAAATGAACAGAAAATGCAAATGGGTGATTCCTGTCTAACTGTTAATCTTTTACTTAAAATCCCTAATATTTTAAAACTACAATCTTTTGTGCATATTATTCATCTATTTTATTGCAAAAATAAAAGCCTGAAAGGATTTTACTACAACTTCAAAGCGTCGACAACGAGACACATAATTTTTTTTTTCGTTCGTCGCTGCTGACTCGTTTATTCACGGTACTAACATAAAGTCAATTTTAGTTCTAAAATCATATAAACTCTACACTATTTAATCAACTTCATGTTTGTAAACAGTACTCAGATGGACGTACTTTCAACATGACATGGTACTGACATTTAGTTCATATACTGTCGTTTCTCTCCTAATGACAAATTATATTATATTATAAATATGGCGAAATATGTTCATGATCATCTAATTAATACGAGGTGTGTTCAAAAACTAAGGTGACTTTTGTAATTGGGCGGGCTACGTACTTCCCATCTTCCATATCCCTAATTTTTGTTCACAGTTTTAGGCAGTTTGCACCTTTACTTTTTTTTGTGAGACAGAAGCGTTAAACGTGTTTTGTGCGCTAGGCGATTTTCTGCTGTAAAAAAATGGAACAGAATTTGCATAAAATTTTGTGTAGAAAATGCTGCAAAACACTTGAAATATTGACAACGGCATGTGGTGAATCTACTTTGAGCAAAAAAATGTTTATAAGTGGTACAAACTGTTCCAAGATGGCCGAGAAGTCGCCAATCACGAACCTCGCTCTGGATGCCCCGGGACGTCAATTACTGATGAAAGCATTGAAGAAGTGAAATAAAGTCATAACTGGTGATAAATCATGGATATATAGTTATGACGTCGAAACGAAAGTCCAGTCCTCCCATTGGAAGAAACCAGAATCGCCAAGACCGAAAAAAGTACGTCAAGTTCGATCAAATCAAGGTTTTGTTTACTGTTTTCTTTGATCAAGAGTTCAAGGTCGTACTGTCAATAAAGAGTATTGAAGTTACGAGTCTATTGCGAGAAGAAATACAGATAAAACGTCCGAAATTGTGGGAAAACAATTTATGGATTTTGCATCACGATAATGCAACTGCGCACTCATCGTTGCTTGTGTCTAACTTTTTGGTCAAAAACAAAACCACAATCATGCCTCAGCCACCTTATTCACCGGATGTACCCTGCGACCGCTTTCTTGTTCGCAAAACTCAAGAAATGCATGAATGGAAGGAGCGAAGAAGTGCTTACCAGAAGTGTTTCGAAGATTGTGTATTATATCTGGGGGATTACTTTGAAGGGGACAACATCAATTTTAATAAATAAATAAACATTTTTTGATAAAACTTGAAAGTCACCTTACTTTTTGAACACATCTCTTACAAAAATTTCATTATTATATTGTTTATTAATCTCCAGTGAGAACAAATAATACAAGCCATAAAAAATCACAATCAGGTTGTAAAAAAATGAGGACTCAAAATTTTGTTTTATAAATACCTGCCCATACATTTAGACTAAATCGAACTTCGATTGAGTATTTCACAATTTGTAATAGTGTTTTCATCTGTTTAAATCACATTTTTTAAGAAAGCTGGAAAATCAGGTCTGTTTTGTAGCCAATTACAAAATTGAACTCGCCTTTAGTATTCATCTGGATGTCATTTTTGGGGAGAAAGGAATGAAACAATTTCAAGTTAATCTAACGAAATTTTCTTTAATTTTCTCATCCATCCTGTCTCCATATTTTTATTAATAATTTAAACAAAGTTGGATGAGGTTGTCGTCTTTCAGGATACATGTTCAAATACATTTCCGATGTCTTGACACGTTTCTATGGTTTATATCATAAAGTTTTACCATATCTCGTTTTTTTTATTGGTAAAGTTCTTTTTTAACAATTAAGAACATATTAAAATATCATCGACAAATTTGGAAATTCATAGCTTAATATAGTATAAAAGTTTTTGTTCAATATTTTGAAATTGGGGGAACATAAATACAACTTGTGATACATCAATAAAAAGGTAATAATATTGCCTAATCAACACTGCAAAAATCCAATATGGCGACCATAAGAAAAAAGTATTAATGATAATTTGAGAAACACGAAATGTCGTAAGGGATTTTTGACCTGACTATAAGATGAAGCCTAAAAAGTTCCAATGAGAATGTCTTTACAGACATAAGAAAATAAAAACGAAAAGATTCAGATTTTGCGGAATATTTCCGGAAATAACAAAAATAAATTCAATTTCAAAACGAAACGTTATTGAATTCATCGATGTGCAAGTTTGGCCTAATTTATGTCACCCTCTACCTCTTTCCGTTACGAAGTTCCTAATGGTGGGAGTCGAAACACGGTATATATCTTTGAAGAAGTTTAGGGGAGGGTGGGGCAAGGCGGCCCACTTAAGTTTTTTATTACTTTTTGTGACTTTTAACCATCAAGTCGATTTATTTTTGACTAACTTTAACTAAATGTACCCAAATTTTGGCGAAGCTTCTGGCCATCGAGCCCTACTCTCCCTTATTTATAATGTTCTATATAATTATAATTATTTATTAAAAAGTATTTATTAAAAAAAACGCTACTGATTAGTAACTATTTGTCTATCGATTAAAAAAAATTGTTATTGGTATTTAAAAATTTTTTCGAAAAAATAAATAATAAAATGGAAGTGAAATAACCAGAATTTATAATTATAGTAACGATAAAAAGTTGGTTAATTTTTGAGATGGGACTCCTTGCCCCAGGGGGAGCGATTTGCCCCAACCTTCCGTATGCAGAGAGAAGACAACCGAGTTTTTAATATTAACTACCAATCTTAAGCAGATCTGCAATGAAGAAGAATTAAATAATGTATTGTTTGCTGCAACGGAAAATGGAGAAATATCTGTTAAAAAAATAGAATCGCCAAATGTACCGCTCATTTTATTTTGATGGAACAAAGATTTCACTTTTTAAATTTTAGAATTTGTCAAGCACCCAGATCTGGCGAAGAAGAAGGGCGGAGAACATTTTGCCAATGGTATACTAGGAAATGTCAGAAACATGAAAACTATTCCCATAAGACCTTTTGGTCGGACGAAAGTATGGTAATAAATAATGGAACTTGTAACGGGCAAAATGCTCATTATTTTACCAAGAGATAGATAATCCTCAACTACATTAAATATTTAGACATCAGCATCATTTTGGGTTTAATATATGGCTTGGGATTTTTGGAACCCTATTAATAGACCTCTTATTTTGATAATCGTACTCTAAACTCTGAGCACGACTTTGAAGAAGCTTTAGACAACTTACCGCTCCCAAAAATTAGAAACTGTTGGCATCAACAGGATGGCGCAGGTCACTTTTTTGAACATTCTTATTTTTTATAGTAAGCCTTTTTTAAGTAATTTGTTTCATGAATTAACATGTGACGGGGTGTACTTATTTAGCTATCATTTCATTTTTCTAAATCAATCCATATAAAAAACTAATGTTGATGATGATTTCGACTAAAGGAAACGTTATAGATCTTTAAATAACAGCAGAACAAGATAAAAACGAAACCGTAAAACTTTGCAACCTTTTCCTAATTTAACCATCTTCGTATCTCTTACGTTTTCCAATATCTCTATGATAGACATCCTTATCTCGAACACATTGTACAAAGTGAGTCAACGATAGAGTAGAGTAAAAGTAAGTTATGAGAAATTGGTAAATAGACAAGGTGTAATCTTTGTTAGGGTTCACAATATAAAATTATTTTAAGGTATACAGGGTCTTAGGCACTAGTCTTAGACATAAAAAACGGTAAATGTCCGATAAGTATCTCAAATTATAAAAAAATGTTCCATGACATATTTAATACAAGTTATAGATCTTTTAGAAAAAATAATGTACAGGGTGTCCTATAAGTAATGGTACACGGCAAAATAGGAGATTCTTTAGGTAAAAATACGATTTAATGAAATTTAGCCTAGTCCAAAGGTGATATTTATGGTATCTTTCGTGCATTTGAGACTTCCTAACTTTTTTGCGCGTTAGGGTATGCAGATTTTCATTTAATAAATTTTCCTATTTTGCAATGCACCATTACTTAGGAGGCACACAAAATCAAAAATAAAATTGCAGCTTTGATATACTGCATCTCGGTTAATATCAACTTTTGCACTAAGGCAAGTTTCGTAAGTCGTATTATTTGTACCAAAAAAATCTCCTATTTTGCCATGGGGCACCCTGTTTATGATATAGAATTAAGAAATTCAAAAATTTTCTATTTAAAACGCTCCAAATGTATTCGTTTATTTTGAATACCCTGTAGCGTCTAATTTAAATTATATGAAAAATAATGGCGCTATCGTAATTATTTTGTAAGTGTGAAAACTAATATTTTTTAGAAATATTAAAATATTTGAAAAATTATTATGTTTAGGTATGTATTATTATTAATAAAAAAGTTGAAGAATTTAAAAACAAATTCTAAACCAAATTTAAAAATAGGATAGGGATTGTGTAATTTTTGAAACTAATGCGATAATGAACTTTACTCTATCGTTGACTCATCCTGTATAATTTAGTATTTTAAAAGAATAAATGAATCCAAACAATTTCGGTCTCCATTTTTTTTCGATATTGTCGACATCTTCTGAAATAAGGTATCATCCTAAATCGTTTTATTACTCCTCCTTACTTTCGAATAGAATAGATCAGGTCCGGTCCGAACCGCTGTCCTTTTGCAGGCAACATGCTGATGGGTGCCTCCGAGACTTGCTACCTCCTGCTGCTCCTGCTACTAGCAAAAGGGTACACGGTAACGAGAGGCAGGCTGCCCATAAAAGCCAGCGTCAAGCTGACCATATTCATGTGCCTTTACGTCACTACCTACCTCACTATATTCGTGTACGAAGCGATAGTGAGTGCGGGCGAACGCCTTTGGGAGAATTCGACTTTGGAAAGTGGAATATTTTCCAGGTTTTCGATCCGGGACAAGTTCTGTACCTGTACGAGTCGCCTGCAGGTTACAGCTTAATCATGCTGAGGATATTCGCGTGGTTCATGTTCATCTACTCGACTGTGTTTACTTTGAAACGATACCCCGAGAAGGTAAGTACACTTAAATAAATGCAAATTATCAATAATTAGCCAAATAAGCAAGTTTTTATTCAAAATATAACTTTCAGAGTCGTCATGAGAATTAATTACAGTGCGCTCTATATTATTTATATGCAAATGTAAGATTTTTCAAATTTCAAAATGTGCTGTACAGGGCGAGTCAATTGATTCGATTACCTAGTTGGTTTCAAAAGTTATGAGAAAATAGTAAATCAAAAAATTGTAAAGATGCCCAGTTGAGTATTATTTTAAAATATACAGAGTGGCTCAAAAACCCGTGGCGAATAACATATACATTTCTTCAAATGGAACACGCTATTTTTTGAAAGTTTGTTTTGAATTCCTTTTAAAATTTTTAATAATAATACATACCTAAACTTAATAGTTTTTCCCACATTTAAAGTTTTCAAAAAAAAACAATAGTTTTCACACTCCCAAAAAAATTACGATAGCTCCATTATTTTCAAATTGATAATGACATTATTCGAGGGTGACGTAAAGGATATATGCAACGGAATTTAAATTAGATGCCACAGAATCTTCAAAATAAACGAATATATCGGGATCATTTTAAATTGAAAAATCTCTATTTTATTTAATGAGCCATCATTGCATTGCATTGCTGGAAAAGTTGCATGATTAACTCATGTACCGAGTTTGAATAAATTTTAATTAGTCATTTTTCATTTTAACTGTTTATAAATATAAATATAATGTTTTAATTGTTTATAGGTTAGGTAATAAGTCGAATACCAGTAACATAGCTTTTGACAATAACAACACGAAAATTCATAACAGTAAAAAAATTCTTATTTGTGATAGTTATACGTTATTAAACGCGCTTTAATTAAAGCTAAATATAAGTTATTCAATTGAAGAAAAAGTACACCATAATTAATGGTATTATGTAGGAAATAGTCTTAGAGTAGTGTCTGAAATATTTTCGGTTTATTTTCCTTCTAAAACTATACTTTCGATTCCACTATAATACACATTATTACCTCAATTAGAGTCCAAAGGTACCGTAACAAATAACTGCAAATGTTCAGCTAAAAATATCGATAATAGAGCAGCGGAAAGGGACATTTTATATTTACATTACGTTTTACTTTTACCCCAGTGTTGCGCACATTAAAAACACGCAAACATTTTTCCTATAACTACCAAATGCACCAAGAGCTTCGGGAAGGCGACGAAGAAAAAAGAGTAGCATTTTCTTTTGAAATTATGGAAAAAGCAAATGGTAATAGGGAACCAAAAAAATAAATGTTATGGTGGGAATTTGTGGACATCATATTATTGGGCCATTTTGTATGGACTATGATCTCACGGCAGAAAAATACTTCGACTTATTAGACAATCAAATTAGCCCGCACTAGGAGAAGTTGTTCTCGAAGATCAGGCGATCTGGTACCAGATGGATGGTTGTCCTGCCCATAATTCCTGTATGGTTAGAGAGTATTTGTGAATAGTATATTATGCAACAAGTGCGGTAAACGGCATTTGACTCACGAGTTTATTTGACACGAGCGGAGCGAGTTTTTAATAAACGAGTGAATAATAAAAGTTTACCGAACGTGTTGCATACTATACTTTTTCTACGACCGTTAGTTTTAGGGTACATTTTCGCAAAACACGAATACATTCACTGACATGGTTGTCAGAATTGACAAACGTCAAAATTCAAAGAGTGGGAAATATCTCCGAAAATGTCCGAAGTGGCTCGGATTCATAGGAAACGAAACTGACGTGGTAAAGTGACGCTTCCCGCACGCGAGATCGGTGGGTAATTAGGTATTTTACAGACGGAAGTAGAAAAATACTTTTAACGGGAATTTTATTCGACCAAGGTGCCGATCCTTTGGCAACACAGGTCACCTGGCCTCTCACCGAAGAACTTTTTTCTATGAGATCACTTGAAAAGTGTTATATATAAAATTGTTAATTTTGAAAATCTTAGACAGTTACAAAACGCTATTTCTTTAGAACTTGCGAGAATTTCACAATATCAACTAAGCAATATTAGAAATGAATTTTCTCTACTCCTGTCTGTAAAACTCCTAATTACACACCGATCTAGCGTGCGGGAAGCGCCACTTTACCACGTCAGTTTCGTTTCCCACGAAACTTAGTCACTTCGGACATTTCCGGGATTTTACCACACGGGTTTGGGAGCAATCGGATGTTTTCGGAGAATTTTGCCGATTGTCAATTCTGACGGTCATGTCAGAGATTGTATTCGCGTTGTTTTACGAAAATGTACCCAAAAACTAACGGTCGTAGGAAAAGTATAGTATGCAACACGTTCGATAAACTTTCTAAATCACTCGTTTATTAAACATTCGCTCCGCTCGTGTCAAATAAATTCGTGAGTCGAATGCCGTTTACCGCACTTGTTGCATAATAGAAAAAATATACACAAGCGTCACTTTACCATGTCAGTTTCGTTTCCCACTTCAGACATTTCCAGGATATTACCGCACGGGTTTGGAGAAATCGGATGTTTTGGGAGATATTTTCCACGCCTTGAATTTTGACGTTTGTCAATTCTGACGGTCATGTCAGTGAATGTATGCGTTGTTTTTCGAAAATGTACAGAAAAACTAATGGTCGTAGAAAAAGTATATTATGAAACATGTTCGGTAAACTTTTTAAATACTCGTGACTCAAACGTCGTTTACTGCACTCGTTGCATGATATAGTATTATGGTTTATTTTAAATATTTTTTCTATTTTATGCAACAAGTGCGGTAAACGGCATTCGACTCGCGAGATTATTTGACATGAGAGGAGCGCAGCAGAGCGAGTGTTTAATAAACGAGTGGCGAACGTGTTGCATACTATACTTTTTCTACGACCGTTAGTTTTTGGGTATTTGTTCTGAAAACGTTCACTGACATGACCGTTAGAATCGATAAACGTCAAAATTTAAAGCGTGGGAAATATCTCCGAAAACATCCGATTGCTCCCAAATCTGTGCGGTAAAATCCTGAAAATGTTCGAAGTGGCTCGGATCCGCGGCAAACGAAACTGACGTGGTAAAGTGACGCTTCCCTAGATCGTTGTGTAATTAGGTATTTTACAGACTACTGGAGTAGAAAAAATATTTTTAACGTTGGAGCTTCTTCGAAAAATTAGCACCGATACTGAAATTTTAAGTGGGACACCGCTAATACTTTACGACAGTTTTTGAAAAACACGTTCCTATACCTATCTTCATCGGTTTTCTAGAAATTATCTATTATTATCTTTATTTACTAACCAAAACATAGCTTTAATTAAATTTTTATCACTACGCCACTTTAGCCAGTATAAATTTAAAATTTTGGAAGTAGTTTAGAGAGGTACATTATTACTTAATTAGTTAATTTTTCAAAGAAACTTCCATAAACTACTGTAATACTACTTTATATATACTATTATGGATTGGATTTTTTCTGCTGCGTAAGCAATTTTAGTTTAGCTCCGAAGAAAGTAACAGGATGATTGGCGAAACGTTAGCAAGTTTAATTTATAAACAATCGATTCAGTAGGAATTCAGACGATTTCTAAGTACTATATCTCAATTAGTTCTATATTATACAGGATTGGTCAAACTAATGATTTGTCTATCAGATACAAAAATGTATTACCACATATTCTAAGTGCAAATTGAATTCCCTTTCGAATGATGCTATCATGGTCGTATACCTAACTGGCTTGGTTTAGTTTCAGAAATAAAAGCAAATTTCTCTGAAAACTGGATTACTTTGACTTAATTCATCTCTCAGGTGGCCATGAAATATCCATCTTATGTTAAAAACTTTATTTTCCGCTTGTCAGTTCGATAAAGATTTACTCATATATAATATATGCTGTTTTAATAAATTTCTTCGTTATGCATGGACAATGCAACCACATTATAGCCAGAACATGGAGAAAATTTAATGAAACGAATCCAACACATTAACAACGGAAAATTTTCCAGAATTAAGAAAAACTTTACACACCATTTTACGAAAAATATCTTAAAATCTATTTAAACTAACAAAATATTAGGTACTTGAAATAAAAATAGAACACAGAAAAATGAATCCAATTTTGCGTTAGGTGTTCGAAGTGTTCCCCGTTGCATTCTAAACACTTTAAAATCCGTTGAAGTGCCTTCTTCATTTTAACGCACTTCATAATAAAAAATCTGATTTAATCAAAACGTCTATTACATTTACAGATAATCTTTTCTTAATTCTTGCAAATTTTCTCTTGTTCATGTGTTGTAAATCAGGATAAGTTTCGTTAAATTTTCTGCATGTTCTGGCTATAATGTTTCGACTTTTTCGAAAAGACGGCAACGTCGCAGCGTTAAAAATATTTTAGATCGATAGAGCATCGCTGCTTATGAAATTAATAAAATTTTCAGAACAACCGAATGTACAGTTCAAAAACCTAATAAAAGTATTGTGTGTTGCATTACGAAAAAACTATATAGGCCACGTTTCACCTTTTCGAACGCCTTGTATAAATGAAAATATTTTTAAAATGTAAGTTAACATTTTAAAATTATTTTCCGAAATTCTGGTAAATTATGGTACAATGTCGACGGCCTAGCGCGCAAATGTATTAAGTGTTTTTTTTGCGAATTGAGTTAATGACATTAAACCATTCATCAAATACCGAACATTAACACGCACAAAAGTTGAAAATGATTTTTCAAAGAAACCTCCTCAGGCTACTGTAATTATTTACAAAACTTCTAGATTCTTCCTGCGTCGGTTGTTGAATCGAACTTGCTGACGTTTCGTCAACTATTCTGTTGCCTTCTTCAGAGCGTATCCGAAACTGACGCGCTTTCTACTCTGTAACTGCTTATATATTGTTTGAGAGGGCGGAGCTAAAGGAGGGGCATGAACATAAGACCTGAGTCGCAGATTTTTTGTTGATAAAATTGATTACATGCAAGAGCTTTAGTTTTATCAATTTAATAATTTCCATATTAGAGTTCCATCCCCAAATTCATTTCACCACAACCTTTCAGAAATGATGATTCTGAAAGCAACCCCACATTTGCTACTGTTGTTTTTCCTTACATTCATAACATTACGGACCACATATCAAAAGTTCTTAAGTAATATAACGTCAAAAACCAGAATTAGCACTAGTCCAAAAGTCTTTCAACATCTTCGACCTGTCAAAGACTAAATTCCGTTTGAAACATTCCATGCATATGAGCCAAGGAATACATTGCAGACACTACTAAAAGAACATGAAAGATATTTAAGACTACAACAAATAAACTCATTAGCAGCTGCCTAACACCATAACGAAACCAGACATCAATTTTATTCGATGAACAAATAAATATCCGAGAATCTATAGAAATCGTGACTCATAATCAGTCAACAATTTACAATTTAATAGAGAGCATGAGCGTCAGTGTCAGTTAAGCTCTGACGAAGCCAACAGGAGGAATCCAGAAATTTTGTAAATGATGAATACAATATTGAGACTGTCAGAACTGTCTTTTAAATGTAGTAACTACTAGAAAACTATTTCTAAATTTCTACCTGAAGTTTGTTTTTCGAATACTGAAAATGGTTAATGGCACTTAAAACATTTGGGCGCTAGACCATTGAGTCAGTCTATATGTAGAGAAGTAATTATTTGATTTGTAGTCGGGTTTCTACTATCCCTTCAACATTTTCGGAACGATATGGTTCGTCGCCGGACCCACGTTCATCATATCCGCCAACACTTACATAGACAAGTGGGTGAGGGAGTCAATAGTATGGGCGGTCCTCCTCTTCATAGCGTTCGGAGGACACCTCATGTTCCTGGTAAGTCACTATTAATCCTATCTACGTTCTCTAAGGCTAGACCTCGTAAAAACACACCACTTTTTCAAAAACCCTTTTTACGTAACTGAATAATAACAACCTTTAAAAATTTCGACGTTGCTACGTACGGAATCGTAACATATCAGCACTGACTCAAAAATGACGTTAGATTCTGACCATGCCATCGGTGGCCAACAAAAACTTTCCGTACCACGTCCGTACCACTCAGATCGGCATAATGGAGACTGGCGGCAACCTCGGTACCAGCACCATCGAGCAGTTTGGCCACCACACGTACGAACCCCAGCAAACGGTAATCATCCCCCTTACCAGGAGGACCGAGGAAATATTTGAAGGCACGGAAGAGGCTGAATCTATATGCCATTTAGTACGACTTGCCTTTTTTGTAGGTATGTACAACCAGAGGGCGTTTTCGAGGAACCTCAGCCTCCAACAGACCATAGAAGAGGACAACTCGAGTCCGTTGAGGGACGACACGGTGGACAACGTGTTAAACTGGTCTTTGGCCAAAAACATCCCCAGTTTGGAGTTCCCCACGTTCGAGAGGGTGCACAGACGTGATAGCATAGGTAAGTTCCATATTTATATCACCGAGAGATAAAGAACAATAGGAAGAAGCAGGTAGCAGATGAGATGGTATAGTTAATTTCCATATTTTTAACATCTAGAGAAGAATCACAAGAAGAAGCAATGGTAAAATACATAAATACTTTTAAATATTCTAACTAACCAAAACCTTTTCTTCGGTAGCTGACATTTCGTCGCAGCAGTACCTGTTTTCGTATTAATTTAAAGTGCAGAAACTAAGTTTCAAAATATTTCTTTTCAGAAGATTCACAGCAGTTTGTTTATAGATGAGTCCTCATTTAATACGGCCTCACCGCCTAATTTAAAAAAGACACATTTCTGGTCAAGGGAAAATCCCAACGAAATTTTGACAATTAAGAAATCTGGTTGCCCATCTGTAATACTGTGTGTAATGCTGGCCTCCTAACAGTCCTGATCTTACTCCCCTTGACACCTTTTTTAAAATAAAGATTATATAGAAGGCCGGCAATAATTCGGGATATACAAAACAGAATGCGAAACGAAGATGAAACCCTAAATGGGCAACCAGATCTCTTAGAAGGTGTATCGAAAACCTACGCAAACGTTTTCATGTATGCGTGCAGATGAATGATGGTCACATCTTTTGTAAAATAAATTTAGAATACTAAAGACGATGTTTTAGTAAGACGTTTTTGAAAATTTCACAATATTTACCAATATTACATAATAGAAAATTATACAACACAAAAAAACTCTTTTGCGATAAAAAAGCAACTAATTTAGTGTTCATGGTTAATTTGATTTTTCAAACAATAGTTCCTCATAATCAATATTAGATAAAATGCGCGGTACTTGAAAATCTGTCAAAAATAACCCTAAAAGCTCATATATACTTGAAATCCAGAGAAAAACAGGGTATTTAATTTTAAAAAAATGTCGACCTGTCAAAATTTGACTTCATCGTAGGATCAATAGTAACAAAGTTATCCATTTAGTAATTTATAATATAATTTACAATTTTATAATTTACAATTTATAATTTTAATATAATTTACATTTATGTCATGTGGGTAACTGGCTGTCATTTTTCTGTACTGACGCCAGCCTGAAGAAACTAAATTCAACGACTACCAAACTGTCGTTGATATTCTGTGCTAAGATGCTTCTTCTTTAGGCTCGGCGACTTCCAAACTGACGGATATGAGTTTTCAAAACGGGATCGTGAGCCGCCGACCATCCCTCAACAACCATTTGACGGCAGACAATCAAAACGAGCCGACGAGTTTCGACAATTACGGTAAAGAAGTGCCCGTCGAGCTGTTTACGGTATCCGGGACCGTGGCGTCTAACCGGAAAGGATCCGGTGATAAAACTGGCCAGTAAACGCACAATAAAACAATGACGTAACGGTATAGTCCAGGTCGAAATATACCGCCAACTTCTGCAGCGATAAATCAGCCAATTACCTCGTTAAACTCCATTAAAGGGACGCAGTCGCACGCTGCGGTACTAACGATATGAAACGTCCAGATAAGATTTGGTGCAAAGCTGAAATCAATTTCGAGTTTTCATTACAAGCATTGAAAACGTAATTGTTGCTCTTAGAAACTGTGCAATGAAGTGTTACAATACGCTTCATCCAAATGTCAAAATTTTTCAAGACTACAACTTGCATTAAAAAGCAAGGATCTTGGAGTTTTTTCGGTTTTGGTGTGTTGGGAGTTTCCCATTATTTTAATGTTTGTAATATTATACCTGCTGATCTAACTAAAGTGTTCATCATTGTTAACTTTGTTACCAGTGATCATGAATAGATACAAAGGCGGTTAAATTAGCAAACTATGTAGAGTTTAGGAAAAAATGAAGCAAATGTATTCTTTTTAAATGGAACACCCTGTGTATTTTTTACTCTAACGTTCGTAAACTACCCACAGAACATCAAAGGTAGTATGCAATATTAGTCAAAAATTGAAAATAACCGAATTATCAGCGTATTTCTCTGTTAGACTAGACTAATAGATAAAGGCGCAGAAAAAATTGTTCAAAGAAGGCTGTGCAAAATAATGACGGTCCTGCCAAATACAAAACTAGTTGTCAAAAAATTAGTTTTAGTTATTAGTATTGTTGTATCAATTGTTATCAATTATTTAAAGTAATTTTGCTGGATTCGGAACAAGTACGGTAAACGGCATTTTACTCACGAGTTTATTTGGCACGAGCGGAGCGAGTTTTTAATAAACGAGTGAATAATAAAAGTTTACCGAACGTGTTGCATACTATACTTTTTCTACGACCGTCAGTTTTTGGGTACATTTTCGCAAAACATGAATACATTCACAAAGGTTTTTACATATGCGACATGTTCGAATGCCATTTGGCATGCAATAAATCGTCTGTAAAGGCATACATACACCTATATCCACAGCGCGTTTCTCGACATGAACAATTTTTTCAGGCCCTTAATCCAATCTTCACCAGTAATAAAACAGTTTTTGCACAAGGATGGAGACAATTTTTTTTATTATAAGTGAAGACGTTGACATTGGTGTTCTTGGATATTTTGAAGCATATCGTGGCAATTCTATTCGAGACATAGTCAAAGATTCTAACCTAGGATTAAAAAAACACACAAATTTTACACTTATATATCGGTGCCTTTGGCAGGGGATGCAAAGCGGAGACTTTTTTTTGTCATTAGTATGTCTTGCCGCCAAAGCAATTTTCGGTATATTTCGTGGACTGACTAATCAAATTTTGTCATATTCTGGAATTTATAATCCAGGAAATACAAAAATTTATTGTTAGTACATCCCTGAGTTCACAAAAACCAACACGCAAGAACGTACATTTAGTTAGTGGACTGTAGTGTGTTGAAATTACGTATTCATCCAGAGAAAGAGGAGAAAATCTCCACAGGTTGTAGTAGTAAACACAGTAGACACAACTGCTCAAAACTGGCGAGTATGTGCACTTCCTGTGGTTTCTAGTGTCGTCGACGCGGTGTACCCTTGCATTAACCAAAGTCCGTGTAATCTAGCACTACTGTGAATATTTTAGGACTTACCGAAAAATGAAAAATTGTAAAACTCTAGTTTTTGCCGAAACTTTCTTGTCGACGATCATTTTGGTACCACGCATGTCCACTAGTGCGGGAAGAAGTGAAAGAAGTGAAAATAATAATAATAAAATAAAACATTTTTTCGAGAACATGCGGTATAATTGGTTCTCGCATTACATTACATTACAATTATTACTGCTATTTTGGATGGTTTTCTAGATGAGCTTAATCTCATAAGTAGGCAGAATCTCCATTCTTAACAAGATGGCGTGCCAGCTCATAACTTCCGAGGCACATATCAATGTTTGACAACTATTTTCAACAACAAATGGATTGCTACAAATGGACCTCTTGCTTGACCTCCTAGGTCACAAAATATAACCCCACTTGATTTGTACTTGTGAGGTTATTTAAAGGACGAAATTTATAACGAAAGATACCAACACGTTGACGTTTAGAAAACTACAATAAGAGAAAAAATAAACCAGATAGATGGTAGAACAATACTAAAGGCAATTCGCTCAATAGAAAAGTAATTAGGTTATTTTCACTTTTAGGCTAATATTGCATGACATTTTTTTGCGTTCTATTGGTGATTTACGTTCGTTAGAGTAAAAATTATACAGGGTGTTCCATTTAAAGAGTTGATTTCCCTCATTATTTTCCTAAATCTTATATTCAATTGTATTTTATTTTCTCCATCGTAATCAGTGGAAAATAATGCTACCAGTTTACTAATTTAAGCGACTCTGTATCTCTACTCGTAACAAAGTAACAATGATGAACACTTAATTTAGATCAGCCCGTATAATAATAATATATAAAATAGAATAATATGTAATATTATTGACATTTTAAATATAATGTTGACATTTTAAGAGTAAACTTGTATATATTGTTAAAAAAACGAAAATTATTATTTAGTAATGAAAATTTTCCGAAAAATGGACATTATTTCCAGTTTTTTTTACTGATTGGGTAAAAAATATCGAAATGCGGATTTTACAACAGAATTTGGCAATAAAAGTTTAACGAAGCAACGGGTAATTCAAAGAAGGCATGGAACAAACACCCGAAGAAACTAACTAATAAAAATCCTAAAATAATTTACTATTTTAAATAATTTAATGACTAAAAAATTACTAAAGTTTAAAAAGGTATGAGAAAATGGCAAATGCAAGAGTGGTAGAGATTGTTGTTATGCAAAATTTCAAATTATTCAAATAGAAGAATACAAGGTGACTCAAAAAAACGTGAAAAAAAACGCACATTTTTTAAATGGAACATTTACAAAACTATTTTAATTTTTTTTTTCAATTCACTTTTTTATTAAAAATCATACATACCTAAACCTAATAGTTTTTGTCGTATTTTAGATTTTCTAAAAAAAATATTAGTTTTTACACTTTCACACAAAGAAATTTTGATTATATTTGATATTCGAAGATGACGCAAATGATATATGCAACGGAATTGAATTAGATGCTACTCGGTATTCATATCAAATTGGAAATTCTCGATTTTCTTAAAGGGTACAAACACCGCATGTATTATTATATTTTCTGAAAGGCGTTGCATAAACCCACAACTTTTATTAAGTATCATCATTTTTAATACTTTGCTATTAATTTTAACGTTTACAATATTTAACCTTCTTTCTGTCTAAGATTGTTACTAGCATATTAGTTGGCCATGACCATTAGCCTACAGGGCTCCGTTAATATTAAAAAATTTTGAATTTGTAGGAGCTGTTCTAATTGACGCCAAAACATTAATTTCACTAATTTCTCGATATCGTTTATTATACGTTTTTGGCCGACTTTTGGGAAAATATCCAAAATTTAGTAGGTTGGATTTAAGCCCACGGAATATGCTTTTATTGGGTTGTTTTCAGATGCACAAAACAAAACGGCATGTTATATTTTTCAACATTTCCAAAATTTTCGTTGACAGCCATAATATTTAGCACAATTTAATGAACAAATTGATAACTCCAGAGACAAAGCGTTTTTTGTTTCGGTCCGACAAATCTTAATAATAATAATAATAATAATAATAATAATAATAATAATAATAAATAATAAATTTGAAGAAAAACTGCACTTGAACAACTAAAATTAAAAACAAATGGTAAAGTTTTATGGCCTTATATAGGGTGTCCCATATAAAAATTAACAACTTTTTGTCATAATTCAAAAAATTAGAAAAACTAAAAATCTATTCGATTATCTATTCGATTATACGTAAAAAGATCTCAATAGATGTATTTTTATTTTTTTGATACCGTAAATATTAACAGAGATACTAGCAGTGCTGCAAGTCGTGAAATTTTCTGAATCATCCTGCAGCTCATAAGAAAATTCCGTTGACGGCATCTTGCGTTTCACAAAAAGTGGCACCATGACCCGCACTGTACATGATATTTGGGGATACCATGTAAAAATATTGTGCGAATCCTTTGACCAATTTCAAATTAAATTTGAAAAATTGAGAAAACTTAAACAAGATTTTCTTCTTGATCTTTTTTGTACCGGGTCGTCGTAATTGGAGTGTTTTAACACTAAAGTCTATTGCTGAACTAGAATTAAACTAAGAAATAGGACGTTTTCAATTTCCGGCCCTTTTGAAAATAAATTATAACTTTTTTTATTTATGAAACTTCTGAATACGGATAAAAACATTTTTAGGGCATTTTTCAAGGTAAATGCAATTGCATACTCAGATTTGTTCTACAGTTCTCTGTTTTCTCATAAATTTAACCATCTAGATTTTTTGGTATGAAAAACGGCGGAACTATAGGGCATTTTTTGTTTATGTGTTAGTAGGCCGTGCATATAGGTGTCAATGTCCGTTAAGCAGATAACTTTTATTCTTTATTGAATTTTGTATTCTGTCGCAAGTAATTTTAGGGACCAAACTTAAACATATCCAGAGTGGAACCGATCAGAAAAGCGTATATTTCTGACGTTAAAAAATGATTTAGTCAATTGCGGAAGTTTCAAAAAGCCAAGGCAGTTAAATGAAGAACAGGAAATCGGGGAATTGAACATAATTGGAATAATATTGGAAAAACCAAGCATATCCTTACGGGCTTTAGCTGACTCGCCACTAATTCATCGAAGGAGTATTTATTATAAGCAAGATGGTTGCCCCTCTCACAACGCACGGATTGTAGGTGTGGAAGAAGTTTTTAAATGAAGAATTTAGATAATGTTGGATTGGAACAAGAGGCCCCATTCTGTGTCCTGCGAGATCGTGTGATCTAGCTCCTCGAGATTTTTTTCATGGGGGAGATTAAAAGATTTTGTATTTAAAGATAGAATTTTCGAAACTACGGGAGAGTTAGAGGAAACCATTCGCGAAGCGTTGGCTTCCTTGGATCCTAGAGAGTTAGTAAATAGCTGCCATTCAGTAGGAAATAGATGCGTTCAGTGAATTGAAGAAGATGGCGCAAAATTTAAACATATAAGTTAAAATATTTCAAAATAAGTAATTTAAAAGATTAAATTTTAATATTTTGTATTCTAATATTTATTGTGTTTCGTTTATTAAGTTAAAATAAGTATAATTCTCTTTCAGAAATATTAAGATTAAATATTAAAAATAATATCTAAGATTGCCATACTATATTTACCTTAAAAAAAACTAATAATGTTTTCATCTGAATCCAGAATTTTCATAAATAAGAAAAGTTATGGGCAATTTTCAAAACGTCCGAAAATTGAAAATCCCTTTAAATATTACTTGGCAGTGAAACCGTTGAGATGTAAGTCGATTTTGCTCTATCTAGTTCAAAAATAGGTTGTCCCTGTCAAAACACTCCCATTTTACAGTATGTTTGAGGTCGGAGCATTATTATCCATAAACTTTAAGGCGTTGAAAATAATAATCCAAAAAAGGAACCGTCAACCAAGTTTGACGGGGCGCTGTAATCTAGCAACGAGATATCAATTGTTTTTTCTTAAGCCAAATACAGTGTAACACATAATGTCGTTATCAATTGGATTAAAAATAACCGAAAACATCATTCCATAGCCAGCTTTTTTAGAAATTCGACCACTGTGTGACGTACGTCAATCTAAGAAATCGGACTGTCAAGAAAAAATGGGGGAATACTATAAATTATATAAACAACGTATATTTATAAGTACGTCTATTAGTTTCCTATTGCAAAATTCGCATCTACGGGTCCTACGAAGTATTTTCGCGCAAACTTGCTGTCGCTCCACCTATCGTTGCCCATACAAACCAACATGTGACCTATCAAATACAGGCAGAACGCGACGTAAAAACTCGCGCCTAGCACAGTGGTCGCCAAGACGGGCGGCGACAAGGCCAAGCCCCGCACCTGCACCACGACCAAGTAGGTGTTGATAACCATTATGCCTACGCTAACCGCTATAGACATGATTTTGTTGCCCCTGAAACGAAAACCGAGTTAAGCGGTCGTGACGTCACCCGCGTTTGTTACGAATCACTTTGTAAAACGGCTGACAGCACCATCTACACTTACGGTCGGAATTCTAGAAGCGCGCGAAACCCGGAATTTTTAGGCTTCTTCCTATGGCCAGGTCAAAAATCCATCACGATGTTTCCTTTTTGTCAAACCATCATATACTTTATTTATTTTTAGTGTCGAATATTATTAGTATTAGTATTATAGTATTAAAATTATTACGTTTGTTGTATTTGTGTTCCCTCAAATTCGAAGTATTCAACAGTAAGCAATGAATTTTCAAATCTGTCGATGGCATTTTAGAATCTAGTGCATGTATCGTTAAAAATGGACTTTATCACTGAAGAAAAACGAGATACTTCTTCTTCTTTTTTTTCTCTGGCACTACAACTCATCGTGAGTCTAGGCCACGTTTACGGCCCCTTTCCAGTATTGTCGATCCTGTGCAGTGATTTCCCATTGCCTTATCCCTATTTTCCTAAGGTCTAAACGTTATTAATGAGGCGATTGTCTGCGCTTCTTACTGCCCTGCCCATCTTAGGCGGTTAGACTTTATACACGTTACAATAATTTCCTTTTCATACAATTCCTCTCATTCATAATTGTGCCTGGGTCTCCATTCATTAATTTTTATATCTCCATACGGACAGTATATACTTCCTAATATTTAACGTTCCCACACCAACAGTTTATTTATTTCTCTTTGATTTAGTGTCCTGGCTTCACTGCCATATGTAACTACTGATAGAATTAATGATTTATATAATTTTACTTTTGTTGTATTGTTGTACCTCATAGAAGGCTCTGTTCCCTGCTAAGATCTTTGATTATATGAAATTATTCGATAGAAATCTCGCTAAGTTCGCTTGGCTTTGAAAATGTGTCGAATACGCTGACATCTGGAGACCTGGCTGGCCATCTCACTGGTCCATTATTCCCAATCCATCTGTCTCCAAGCCTCGATAATCAGTTACCAGTATTGTGTTCTGAGACGGGACGCCATCTTGTTGAAACACGCTGTTGTAGTGGATCAAAGGTAAATCATCCAAATAGTGTTTAAGCGTTGTCGTTAAAAACTGATAATACGATTTTCCATTCATAGTACCGTTAAAATAATGAGGACCCAAAATTTTGTCTTCATAAATACCTGGCCACACATTAAGATTAAATCGAACTTGCGGTCGAATTTCTCGAAATTGCCTAGAGTTGTAAATGTAAAATCATATTTTCTAGGAAAGCTGGAAAATAGAGTCTCCTTTGTAGCCAATTGCAAAATTGTAATCGGCTTTCGCCATCACTTGGATGTAATTTTTGGGAAATATGAATTTTGTAGCATTTTAAAGCGTTTCTATATAGGTGTTTCCAAGCACTCGTATGAGAAGAAGCATGCATGTGCGTGCTGTGTGTGGATTTGATTAATCTGCAAAATGCCAACTCTTATCCAGAGGAATAAAATAATATCACGTTAATCCTAAGTCATTAACTACATTTTCTTTATTTTCCTCATCCATTCTGCCTCCATATTTTTGTCTCAGTGTTTCAAATGAAGCAAACTCAGTGAGATTTATATAGAATAATTTAAACAAAGTTCGATAAGGTTGTCGTCTTTCAGGATACATGTTCAAATACATTTCCGATGTCTTGACACCATTTCTGCCGTTTTTATAATAAAATTTTACCATATCTAGTTTTTCTTTTTCGTAAAGTCATTTTTAACAATTAACAGATTTGAAAATTCTTAGTTTACTATGATATAAGAGTGTTTGTGAATTTTTCGAAATTGAGGTAACACAAATACAACTTGTAAGAGATTTTTGACCTGGCCATGAATGAAGCCTAAAAAGTAACAATGAGAATGTATTTTCAGATTTTTGCAAATTTTTAAAATAAAGGGATAAAAAAATAAAAACAAAATGCGGAAGTTTTAAGTTCTCCGCCATAGTTCGGGAAGTATCAAAAATTACTTCAATTTCAAAACGGAACATTATTGAACTCACCGATGCGCAACTTTGCTTTAATTTAGATCGCCCTGTACCGTTACCGAGTCAAATTTGAAACACCCGGTATAGAGTATAGTATAATATAGAGTGTCTCTAAAAGATCTCTAAAAAAAGGTTCCGGTTCCCTTAACTCAGAAAATTGAAAATTGAAAAAAATATTAAATATAAAAGTTGCATCTGGATTTTTAATTTCTTCTTTATTTTAAATAGAAAACCGCGTGTAGTTTTGGATTCCCTAGGAAATTATAGACATATTTCATGTATACCCCTATACCTAAGTCTAAATGTTTTCGACAAATATTGAATTTTACGTCAAAAATTACGTCAACAATTTTTCCCATTATGGAGCCCCGATTATTTAATTGTGGATTTATTCCTTGTGAAATAGGGCTTATTGTCATACATTAAGTGGATATTTCGGATGTAAATTAATAGATGGTGAGCAAGAATTAGGTACAACAATCAAATCATAAAAAACAATTTTAACAAATGGAACCCACGTGTTTTTATAATTGTATCGATAATAATGCAATGCTGCTATTAAGTATTGTTATTAGTTGTTTCGTTTAAAATAAGAAAACTAGTATGTACCTCAGATGAGCCGAAAACCCTGTATATTAAATTAAACTTTTCAATTTTACTTTTGTTTTCTCCATCGTTAATTGTTTCTCAGTTAAATTTGGCAAGTTACTCCAAATGGATTTTTTAGGATTTTTTTTTGGGCGGAAGTCGAGCATAGAAGGGAACAGTTTTAGGTTTTAAATCAATTCTTGCTCAATAAATCCATTTCCGAATTTTTGGTACTACCCAATTTTTACTTAAAAATGGGAACTGCGAAAGTTAGCTTATGAAATTGACATTTGACAGGTCGTAAGATGCAGTTTTCATAGTTTCGGCACAACTTTTAGTATGTTTGGCTCTAGTTCATTGTTGCCAGTTGTACTATCTCTCCTATGTACGCACTTTTAAATAATAAGTCTCTCTTCTCCCTCAACTCCACAAAAGGATCACAGAAACTAAACAAAACTAATCAAATAACTGCTTATTTCTGCATAGGTTTAATGCAGAAAGGCAACAGCTACAGTCAACATTTAACTCCTCCGTTCTGTTTGACCGTGGTCCAATGGTGTTGTTGGTTTACCAAGTATTTGGTTGGTTGTTGTTGAATTGACCGAGAAAAGAGAGAACAGAGCATATACCTATGTATACTATTGTAACACGAAAGTTAAGTACGTCCCTCCACTCGACGTTTAACCGTAAGCGCCAGACAGGCACGAACTAAGAAGAAGCCGCCTGCAGCACGCAGTGCGAATCGAAGGTCGATCCCCGGTCCGACTCCGAACCCCTTTTCTTGTTTGTTATAGTGGCGTGTGTGATGTATTTCCCGACACTGTAGCGACAGTTCGACACTCAAACAGCATTTCTTGGCCCAACAAACTCGTAGCGACTTTTGTGGATCTGTGAAAGTAGATATAGCGCGACTGTTCTGAGAGACATATCCGTTAAAAGTGATTTTGGCTGAAATGAGTAAGTCAAAGAGCTGCCTTGGCTGAATTGAGTAGGTCAAGTCGCGTAAATTTTGTTATTCAGTTTATGTACTTACGGTCGAGGAGAACGTTAAAAAAAACCGGTCCTGAACCAAATTGTCATGACTCCAGAAATTTTTCAAAAGCTACAGGCCTATGGTTATACAAAACCTACTTACCAAATATACAGAGAACTATTTTCATGTGAAGAAAGTACTGACGAAGCAACTGACATTTTTGTAAGTAAAGCACGCGCTTTACTGCCTTGTTTGCCTGAAACGCATCATCAAATTCTTGAGAGATTTACCAGGGACAAATTAAAACATTTCGTGGCCTCATTGAAGCTGCCAGAATTGAAGAGAGGAAATGCATAAAAGTCTCAACTTTTAAGAAGACTAATCACAGAGTGTCATCTGCAACCAAGAAAAACAAAATTCAGTGCAACTACTGCAAGAATTTTGGCCATTCGGTGGAGGAATGCCGAAAATTAGCAAGATTACATGACAAGGAGAAGCGGGATGAATGAAAGACGAAAGTTGAAAAACAAAGCAGAAGCAAAACGGCAAATTGTTTGCTACGGATGCGGAAAAGTTGGTCATGCCAGAACCAATTGCCCAAATTGCAAATCAATCATATCATACGCATATCAATACGCTTTCCACAGATTTTTTTTGTGTCAATCATCAACGGAAGATGTTTAAATTGGTATTCTTGATGCATTAGGTGTAGCTTTCATCGACAGAGGAGCAAAGACCAATGTCGCATCTTAAGAAAATTGCTAATGAAGCACAAAATCCCATTTATAGTACGATCTTTGCTAATGACGTTAGCGGATGGAAACAAAGACTTGTGAAGAATCCTTCGAAAAGAACCAGACAAACTATGGGATTGTGATTGAGGAATGTGAATCAACGTATTCCTCATTCGTTGTATTAGTCCCAAAAAAAGATGGCGAAGTTCGACTTTGGGTGACTTATCAACGTTTGAACGCTATTACACAATCGGACAAATATCCACTACCAAGACTCGATGACATGGCAAAACGGATTAGATACATGACAACACGTGATTTAAAATCGGAGACAGAGACAAAACCGCATTCATCACACCTTTCGGATTACTTTAATACAACCGAATACCATGTGGCTTGACAACAGCCCCTTCCATGTTCCAGAGGCTAATCGATCGATTTCGATCTGGACTTCAAGAAATCTCGATACTAGCCTATCTAGACGACATCATCATCTTGTCCGCCACATTTAAAGACCACCTATGCGACTTGCAGAATACTTTTGACCGTCTGCAAATCTTCAAACTTCGACTGAACAGGAAAAAGTGTTCATTCGCATGCTATACAGTGCAGTACTTAGGACACTTGATAACCCAGGAAGGAATTAGACCCAATCCGGCGCAGACGGCAGCGATAAACGTAATGAAGTCCCCAAACATCAAGCAACTTCTGAATTTTCTCCAGACTTGTTCATGGTTTCGGAAGTTCCTACCAACCTACGCAGACGTCGCACCACGACCACTCACCGACTTAACGAAAAAACGTTTGTAAACTGAAAGATTTGCTCAGCAGTACCCCAATATTACAACAGGCAGATAACTGGCTACCTTATGTCCTACGCAGAGAAAGTGCCAATCGAGTATCCCAGTCGACTATTAACCTCCGGGGAAAGGAACTTACCACGGAGAGAGAAGCAGTCGCAGTCGTGTGGAGCTGCAACAAATTTAGAGGATACCTAGAAGGAACTAATTGCATCGTCAAGAGCGATTACCAACCATTAAAATGGCAGAAGGTTAGCTCGATGGTCATTCACTCTTCAAGAATTTGACCTCAAAATCGAATATGTAATTGGCCGATTGAATGTCATCGCCGATACATTGTCGCGACCAAATTTGGACGAATTTGAGATCGCATTATTAAGCATCGACTTACCCAGGCTGAATGCCAAAGAATTGCGCGAAGCAGAGCTAAAAGAGCTTGACATCGAAAAGTCTCCGTCGAGATGTAACTTGCTACATTCATCAAAGTTTGGAATGCCAGAGATTCAAACCGATGAATTTAAAACAACTGGTGTATTGCAAACCTCGATACAGAACAAACGATTCGAGGTTTTGTCCATTGATTTAATTAGACCACTACCGGAGACACCAGAAGGTGACAAATAGATATTTATTATGGAAGACACTGCCACAAGACGTATATAATTATTCCCCCTAAAATATGCTAGCGCCGAAGCCTGTTCCCGATAACGCATCGACGAAGTTATATTACGTTATATAATACTTAATTTTCCAAAAAAACTTCAAAAACCTGTTTATCATCCAGAGAGCAACCCAGTGGAGAGAAAGAGTAGGGATCTTAATACTCAATTGGCTATATTAGTCCAGAACGATCACACCAAGTGGAATGCCAAGCATCAGATTCGCTATGAACACTTCCAAGAGTCATTGCGTCTTACGTGAATTTTGTTCGCGAGCTTAGGACACCCGATGACGTAATCAGAGATTTTTGGTCAATAGTGGAAGATGAAAATTTTTCAACTCAAATTGCTCCTTACCTCCAACTCATATCCAAAACTCTACAGGAAGTTCGTGAAACCATTGAGAAATGTCAAGATCGAGCAAAGACATATGCCGACAAAAGTCGAAGGGAAGAAAGTTATACCGTAGGGGATCAAGTTATGGTAGAAGTACACGCGCCAAGTCAGTCAAAGGCCTCTTGCTCTTCCCAGTTTGATCCTAAGAAAGGTGGACCTTACACTATTAAGAAAGTGTGTAGCCCCACTATATACGAAGAAGAGGTACCCATGTGAAGAAGATATAAACCAACAAAGAAGTGTCCTTGCAATTAACGTCAAGATACCTTGATTTACATCACATACTCACACACGCCGTCTAACCTAGACGCCA
Organism: Cylas formicarius; assembly: GCF_029955315.1. NCBI lineage: Eukaryota > Metazoa > Arthropoda > Insecta > Coleoptera > Brentidae > Cylas > Cylas formicarius. The sequence continues at coordinate 2,879,497 of NW_026844361.1, read as the reverse complement.
AACAGGTGCGAACTAAAAAGAAGCCGCCAGCAGTACGCAATGCGAATCAAGGATGTTGGTTGTCGATCTCCAGTCCGACGCCGAACCCTTATTTTATTTTTCTTGTTACTTTCGAAAATCGATAAAATCGAATTTTTCTACGCTCATATAAAAATTTTTGGCATAGAAATGATCAACGTCGAAAAAATTTTTTTGTCTGTTTGTCCGTTCTCGTCTCTTGATTATTTTTTTTTTTGGTAATTTTGGCTTCCAGAAAAATATCTTCTTAATCGTTCACCCGCTCGGCAAAATTCTTTAACCAGCAGACGCGGAAGTGCAACAACATTTATTTCAGGCATTTTGTCGATTATATACAGGGTTTTCAAATTATAGGCAAAAATCTAAAAGACCTAGGAAATTGTTGTTTTACAGAATAAGTTATAGAATTATGGTTAACAGGTTCAAACACTGTCATAGGCCGCATCAAGAGTTAAAATTTTTGTATTTGCGGTTTTCGTCACATACGCTGCTGGGGTATACGAAAAAATCCATTTTAAAGTCGCTATTCGGGGGCTCGGTGAAGACGCGATGACGTCATTGATTATTATGACGCAGAAAAAACTTAGTTTCTCGAAAACCATTTACTATTTTACCATTTACTAGAATGCAAGTTGTTGGTCATTGCTAGTCAGCAACCAGCATCCAGCAACGTGGTTCCGGTACGTGGATGACACCTTCGTGATTTGGAAACATGGTATGGACAAGCTCAACAACATCTCAACAGTCAGCATCCCAGCATCCAGTTTACTATGGAGACTGAAAATCACCAACAACTTGCATTCTTAGACGTACTAGTGAGGAAGCGAGGTAACAAGCTGGGCCACACAGTGTACAGAAAACCAACCCATACGGACCGATACCTGCATGCTCTATCCAACCATCACCCAAGTCAAAAGTATGTGGGGTTATCAGAACCCTGACAGAACGAGCCCGAAGGATTTGCGAACCGGAGAACCTCCAGATGGAACTTGAACACCTGAAAACTGCGTTCGAGGCAAATGCCTACAGCAAGAGGGAGATCGAGAGATCAATGAACTCAAGATCATCAAGATCGCGGGATACCGAATAACGACCCTCCACCTCTCACGCATATCTGCCGTATATTCCGAGTGTCACCGACAGGATTGGCAGGGTATTGAAAAGACACGACATCAAAACAATCTTTAAGCCTACAAAGAAGATCCAGCAGACCATCAGGTCAGCGAAGGACAAGAGGGACTCACTTTCAGCTGAAGGAGTCTACCGCATTCCGTGTTCATGCGGAAAGGTCTACATCGGAACTACCAAGAGATCAATTGGAACGAGACTTAAGGAGCATAAAGCAAGCTGCAGGCTAGGGCAGAGAGAGAAGTCTGCAGTAGCTGAACACGCACTGGGCAGCGGGGAACACAGGATACACTTTGAGAGCTGTAAGTTACTAGCATCGGTCAACGGCTATCACAACAGACTAGTCAGGGAAGTCATTGAGATACAAAAACACCCACACAATTTCAACAGAAAGGAGGAGACCCTTAGACTCAACCAAATCTGGAACCCGATCCCTAGGAACGCCCGAGCAGTACCGATCGATATCCCGAGACCAACCGAAGCGGAACAAGCCCCGCCCACCACCAATCGGCATAAATACAACCTGCGCAGGAGAAATCGTCAGTCTACGTCCAACATCGGAGATGGAAGTACCTCTGAAGAAGCTCGCCACTCGTGCTAGCGAAACGTTAGGAAGTAATTCCAATCGACGACGGCCTTTAAACCCGAATCAAGATAATAGCTTATCAACGGGTCGCGAAAGCCTTAACCAATTTGTCGTAAACAGTATCAAGTTTCAGGTTTCGTCTATTATACAGAGTGCGCAAGATACTTGGAATAATACAATTGGACATCGTTATTACTAGTACGGCGATAAGTAAAAGACGCTTTATACAGGGTGTGTACACAATGTAATTACATCGATTTTACGAAAGTTCCATAGGTGGTCCGCAAGTTAATCCGTCCCTCTAGGGCAAGACCGCGAAGCCGCCACCTTTTTAAAATAAAAAGCTCCTACGCGCTACGAACATACCCCGCCTAGCTACTATTTTTCGAAAGCAATCTTGTTTGTTTTAGTGCCGTGTGTGAACTATTAAATTAATATACGAATAAAGAGTGTTTTGTTTTGGTAAACGAGCCTCGCAACGTTATGCTATACTATTTATACTCTAAAAATAAGAGAGAGAGGGAAGGTACAGGTCGGCAACAATGAACTGGAGTCAATGCACGCTGTATTTTGAAGCAGCAATGCTTTGTTGCCGTTCATTTTAACATTTTATGTGACTATTCGGGTGTGTAACTGGAGATATACAAGCATTCAAAGCAAAACGAATATGATAATACCATCACGTTATTCGTCTTGCTTCTATTCTTTAGAAACCTCTGTTTATCTCTGTAAAGATGTGGTTATATTACGCTGGAGTAATATTTATCGCAAACCAACGAAGAAGAGAGCATAGAAAAATAGTTAACGAGCGTTGTTTAGTAGTCTGTGGTCGCTTACATTCCGTTCGCAAACTCGCCCATGATTCTGGTACTGCTCGTAAACGCTATGAGAGGGATGAGGGCGAACGGCAACTGAACGCTCATTGCGGCGTTTAAGATGTCGTTAAAATTAGTTAGGTCGTCGATGTTGGTGAAAAACGCCACGCAAAACGTGGGTATGATGGCGAGACTTCTGGTGAAGAGGACACGCTTCCATCTCGCCCATTTGAGATTGAGGAAACCCTCCATAACGAACTGGCCGGCGTAAGTGCCTATAAAAAGCAAATAAATTAAGATGGGAACCGAGCATTTTACTGCGTTGGCTATTGAAAGGTATCTCTCAATAGAAGGCTAGTATATAAAAGTACACTAACGAAGAGAGACAGGATTACGAAATTATTGCAAAAATGGCACACAAGTTCCAACTGACTGCGTTGTTCTGTTCTACGTCAGAACTGCCAATAAAAAAATTAACTAACCGAAAATATTGTAGCTTTATCCGTAGAAAATCCATAAAAATATTATTTCGGTTGTAGATAATTATTCAAATAAGATATTATCGCTTTAACATATTTAAAATTTACTGGCAACGGTGCGAGTATATCTTACACACATACCATCCTCACATTCTTTCTCTCTTTCTTCGTGAGAGATTTATCTCTAGAGTAGACTTCTAGGCGTATTGATTCTATGTAACTGCGAGAGAATACCGTAGCAGGGAAAATAGATCAAGTAATAAGGAAGGAGAAGGATACTGGTTTGTTTTATGTTTATCTGTGCAGGAATGCCCAAAATTACTGAGGAAACTGTAACATGTGTGCGCCCACTAACGTGACATTTTAGCTTGTAATTAATCAATAGATTTGCCAAAGAAACTTCTACAGGTTACTATAGTTCTATCAGCAATCATCCTGTTTTTCTTCTTCAGGGCTTAATTGAAACTGGTTCGCATTCTACCCTGTACCTGCTTATACAGGCTGATCTAAATTAAGTGTTCATCAATAGCAACCAACTAGTGGCATTTTTTCCACTAATTACAATGAAAATAGCCGAATTATCAGCACATTTCCCTTTTAGACTAGATGGCTATGAGTGGGTGCGAAATAAACTTCCATTTTCATTTTAATGGTTTAAGTGTGCGTAAGAAACATGGAAATAAAAAATATCCTAGCCTTTAAAACGTTAACATCACAAGTGGAAATCAAGTGGGGTTATATCTGGTGACCTAGGAGGTGAAGGAATAAGTGCCATCTTGTTATAAATGGAGATTCTGCTTACTTATGAGGTGAAGTTCATTTAGAACACCCAGAATTTCAGTAATAATTGCAATGCGGGAACCAAACGTTAAAGCTGAAACGAACTTGTGGACCTCGTGGATATACAAGCAATAAATTTTCTCTTGACCAATACTGACGATTTTTCGGATTATGAATTCCATAATTTCAAAATTTTGATTCGTTAGTCCACAAAATATATCGAAAATTATTTATGTTTTGGCGACAAAAGTTAACATATAAATGACACAAAAAGTTCTTTCTGCATTCTCTGCCAAAAGCATCTGAGCTGATCGGAATTTATAAGGGCAAAATTTGTGTTGTTTTAGAATCTTTTGGACAGTATTAAAAGACAGGTTAGAGTCTTTGATTATGTTTGGAATTAAATTGTGACGAGATGCTCCAAAACATCCAAGAACACCAATTTCCACGTCTTCACTTGTAATCAAATTTTTTCGCCTCCTTCATGTGGTGGAACGTGCTGTGGATATAGGTTGTTTATGTATCGTTTTCTTTCACTTACAGACGATTTACGGTATGCTAAATAGCATTCTAACAAGTTGCGCTGTTCTTCATGTGTAAAACCCATTTTTGAATAGGTAGTCTACAGCCGCAGCCTTCCTTTAATCGGATCTATCTTGTTCTTGTCCCTATAACTGAATGGAGCCTATTCTTTATTTCTTGCTCTCCTTCTTTTGCCAGTTTTCGTTCTTTTACTTGTTTACCAGTTTTACTTCTCTATTTTTTTCTTTAAATTTTCTGTTGTTCTATTCGTTGTTAGTACTGAGTCATTTGATGCATAGTTGTTTCTTTTCTTTTATTTCGTTTATCGTGTTATCACTGACGGTATTTTGATATTTTCTCTCTTTTCCTTCTTCTATTCCTGCTCGTAGCATACATTCTTTCACGCGTTGGTATGCATCTTGTATATTGTCTTCATATTTAAATTGTGAAAGCTTCTGATCCAGTCTTCTTTGATAGAGGTTATGTATCGACCTGGAGTAAGTGAATTTTTGATTTTCCAATGTTTTTTTTTCGTTGGTACGAGTTCTTCTTCCTATCCAAGGGAACTCTATCTTTGCCAACAACACTCTATGGTCACTTCCATATTCTGCTCCTTTATTTTAATTGTGGATTGTATTTGTATAATAATGTAATCTATTATAGATTTTTTTATGTTTCTGCTTTCTTGGGTCCAGTTGTATTTATAGATGTCTTTATGTCAGAAAAATGCGTTTGTACCTTGAAGGTCTTTCATTTCGCATAGTTCGATAATTCTTTCTCCGTTATCACTAGCTACCTCTTTTCCGTATTTTCCTATTACGTTATTTTCTTTTCTACCCACCCTTCCGTTTAAGTCTCCTGCAATGATAATTTCCTCCTTTTGTTTTATTTGTGTTCTCTCTTTTTGTATTTCATCCGAGAAGCTTTCTTTTTCCGCAATCGGTCTATCGTTATTAGGTCCGTAAGCGCCAAATATAGCTCTGCTCTAGATCGTGATCCGCATTATTATGAGTTTCCCATGTTTTGATGTTTTTTCTAATTTTTTTTCTTTATTAATATACCCACTCCTGCTTTTGCTCTCTGCTCTTTCTTTACTCCGCTCCATGTGTGCTAGCCTTCCGGGTCAGAAGGCACCCTACTCGCTACCTACTTTGAATAGGTAATACAGTAAAATAATTTAAATCATTAATAACAATAGAACTAGTTTTCTATCTGGCAGGGCGATCATTATTTTGCACAGCCTTCTTTGATCAATTTTTTTTGCGTCTTTATCGAATCTTTAGAAATAATGAAACCGATTAGGCTAAAAGAAGAAACAGACGAAAAATTTTTATAATAAATGAAGACGTGGAAATTGGTGTTATTATTATTGTTTGTTACGCTCAAATAAAACAGTAAAAGGAACATGGAGTTTTGGTTAGTTTTCTAACCGCTCATAACCATCTAGTCTAAAAAAGAAATGTGCTGATAATTCGGTTATTTTCAATTTCAGGGTAACATTGCATATGATCTTTTTTGTTTTGTCGGTGATTTACAAACATTAGGGTAAACAATATACAGAGTGTTTCAGTCCAGTCCCTCAAACAATATATAAGAAAGCCAGCAAGATTTATAAATAGTTTTAATAATATATATAATATAAATAAATTTAATAAATAATAACTCATCAAGCTATTATTTATACTAAAGCTTTTCGAATTAATTTGTGCCGTAACTTGGGTACCTGTCATGGTTGAACTTTGACCCGCTGCTAATATGCCGATCGCCCAGATGTACATGGCCGGTGGTCCGTAAGCGCAGCCCAAAAAGATGCCCCCGTTGTAGATGTCCGAATCGACGAGTTGGTCCGCGTTGTCCGCGTCTACGGGAAACACGGACGCGTCCATGGACGGATGGTTCGCGCACAGATCGTGCTAGAGTTGCGAAAGTTTATTACGCTTACGCGACAGTTTAATTTTAACTGCTCGGATAGTTTTTATTTTAGTTCAGTTTTGTTTTTTCATTTTTACACGTATTAACTCTTTGTTAACTTCCAATAGCGTATTGTTGATTTTTTCAGTTATAGTTAATTTCTATTATATGCAGTCTTAGCGAAATCATAGAACAAATTATGATTTATTTTTTTTTTATAATGTTGTAAACAATTTGATTGAATCTCCTTTCGTTTTGGGAAAAAATATACTTTAACTGTAATCCCTACATTTCTCGAAACAGGCAAACGTTGGCTGTATCTAGACATCACTCAAATTACACGCTAAAACCTTCAAACGACACTTAAGACAGTATACCAATTAAACTACACGGACCCGAAGTCGTACCGGCCTGTTTGGCTCACCAGCTTCATTATGAAGACTCTGGAGAGACTGGTGGACCGGTATCTGAGGGACTGGGTGAAGCTGGAGGCCCCTTTAGAGCCAGCTCAGCATGCGTACCGAAGTGGCGGGTCTGTGGGCTCAGCTCTTCACCATCTGACTTCCAGGTTGGAGGAGGGTATGGGCTCGGGACGGCTGTCGGTGTGCGTGTTCGCTGACATCGAAGGGGCTTTCAATAACACGGCCCTGTACTGGATCTGCAGGGCGGTGGAGAGTACTGGAGTGGGGACGGCCATTGTAAGGTGGATCCGCTCCATGCTAACCGACAGGAGGGTGGAGGCAAGACTGGGTGGGGAGCAGGTCTCCATCGGTTCATCACGAGGTTGCCCACAGGGCAGGGTCTTGTCCCCGTTCCTGTGGTGCCTAGTGGTGAACGAGATATTGCTTATTCTGAGGGAGGAACACGGGGTCTATGCTCAGGCATATGCAGACGACCTTGTGATAATGACACAGGGGACGGACGTGAGGAGGATCCAGGGGCTCCTGAACGGGGCATTGGCAAGATTCTCACAATGGTGCCTGGACAGCAAGTCGGCTGTCAATCCTGGCAAGGTGGAGATGGTCATCTTCACTAGGAAAAGGAAGATGGAGTGCAACCTCAACATTTCGATGGATGGGGTGCCTCTTTCTGCAAGCGGAAGTGTCAAGTACTTGGGTGTATGGTTGGACTCTAAGTTGACCTTCCAGGAATATATAAGATTAAGGACCAGATCGGCCTTTGGAGCTCTGTGGGCGTGCCGGAGAGCGGTAGGGGGCACTTCGGGCCTGGGGCCAAAGATCATGCAGTGGATCTAAGGTACCATGGTGGTGCCTATGCTCACGCATGGGGCAGTGGCATGGTGGCCGGGGACCAAAAGAGCGGGAGCAAGGCTAGTTCTTGACAGACTGCAGAGATTAGCTTGCCTCTGCATAACGGACGCCATGAGAACGGCGCCCACGACGGCCCTGGAGGCTCTGGTGGGGCTGTCCTTTCTGGCGGATCGGGTGCAGATGGAGGCGGCCAGGACAGCTGTGAGGCTAGCGAGCTGCGGGCTCTGGAGGGAGGGAACCTTCAATCGGGGTCCGTAAGACATTTTAGAGGGCTGTCGCGGGGATCGCGGGGTCATGTGCATGCCGAGTGACGTTATGATCCCCGAGATGACCTTCTTTGATAAATTGACCTTTCTCTTTCCATCAAGGGAAGATTGGAGAGAGGGCAGAGTCGGCTCCTGGGATGGACTTGTCTGGTACACGGACGGGTCCAGAATGGGAGATCTGGCCGGAGCTGGAGCGTACTGCGAGACAACGGGATCAAGCTTGTCGGTCCCTCTGGATCAGTACTGCACTGTGTTTCAGGCGGAAATTTTCGCTTTATTGATGGCGGTCAGAGAGGCGCTTCGGTTCAACTACGGAAGCAGGAGAGTCTTCTTCTGCTCGGATAGTAGGGCTGCACTTATGGCGCTGAAGTCGTACGTAGAGCGTACGCGCTCCTTGTTGATAAAGGAGTGCAAAGAGGTACTGAGGAGGGTGGCTGAGGAGAGAAAGGTCACGTTGGTCTGGGTCCCGGGTCACACCGGTATCCGGGGCAATGAGGCAGCGGACGCCTTAGCCAGGGAGGGCTCCTCGCATAGGCATATAGAGCCAGAGCCCCGCTTGGGGATCGCCCCGTGTGTGAGGCGGGGAGCTCTCGAAGCCTGGGCGAGAGACCGGGCCGCGGGGGGCTGGAGAGTTGCTCCGGGAATGAGGCAGGCGCGGCTTATGATGGATGGACCCGCCCTTCCTCGGACCAGGGAGCTGCTTAGACTGACCAGAAGGGAGTGTAGAGCACTAACAGGGGCCTACACAGGACATTGCAGGCTTAGGAGGCATCTTTGCTTGCTAGGCATTGGAGACGACCCGGAGTGTAGGTGGTGCATGGAAGGGGAGGAGACCCCGTATCATCTGCTCACCGAGTGCCCTGCCTTGACATGGGCAAGATTGGGAGTCTTCGGAACGGCCCTGATCGATCCGGACTCAGTGCACGGTATTGGGCTAAAGGAGTTGCTGACCTTCTACAGGAGGGGCGGCATTCTGGACGCCCTCTAGAGCGGCCTGGGGGCACAACGGGCCCATCTGGTGGCCTAAGTGCTTGGACGCCCGCGAGGGCGCCCCCCTTTAATACCAATACCAATACCAATACCAAATACCAATTAACCCACTGCAATAAAAAGCTGTAATTATTTGTTAAGTTGACTTAGCTTGTAAGGAATAGTTTAACGTAGTTCACTTACTAAATATAATTTTTTGGTGACCTTTCGTGCTTTTCTTTTATTGGACAATAAAAATATGAAAAAAGATATAAATTATGCTCTGTTTCTTAATGCAAGAGAGTTATGAATAATTATTGAACTGTGCTGTTTGCCGTACTCTATAGAGTATTATTGTACCTGTGTTGACGGCGAAGACTCCCGGACAGTGGCAGGTAGAAGTTTAAAATTAGAATTATAATTACTTTCCGGCAGTTTTTAAACTTTCACAGGCTACTATTTACAAATCTTCTGCATTCCTCAAGTTTGAGGTATTGTAAATTACTAATATGCTGTGACTGGGCGAGTGTCCCTCGCAAAAGTATCCAACGTTACGTAAAATATGAAGAAGAAGAATAAAAGGAGATATGAACGGGGTCGAGTCTACTTGCCCAGACATACGAAGTGGAGTTCATCAAGGCTCAATTTTGGCTCCTGTTCTGTTTATTGTTTTCACAACAAAATTCTTAGATTTTCTCGAACATTGCAAAGGACAATCATATGCTGATGACAAGCAGCTCTACCATGTTTTTGACCCCTATAGGTTGCAGTTTGAGTGCCAAAATATCAACAGGGACCTGGAACGAGTTGACAGAATTTCCAGAGATCGCGGTTTGTTTTAAACCCAAAAAAATCTTCTGTAATGTTTTTTGGTCGCCCGGTGGATGTTGAGCGTCTTGCTTCTGAAGTAATCATAAAAATAAATAATATTACTGTTCCACTTCAAAACGAGGCAAAAAATATGGGGTTACTTTTAGATACAAAATTTCGCTTTGAAAAGCATATTTCGACTTGTACGCAAAGGGCTATTGGCCGTTTAAAAGGGTTGTATGCGACGTTCTTGTTCTCTCCGTGTTTAATCACTGTGATGTCGTATATGGGCCTTGTTCGACAGCTAATTCGTCACAATGTATTGAAAAAATTCAAAAATGCTGCTTGAGGTTTATTTACGGCATCCGCCGCCGAAGATCTATCAGCTACAAGCTGAAGGAAGCGGGTTGGACGAACATGAAGAAGCGGCGCTTGATCCATCGCTGTTGACTTTATTTCAAAATAATTAAAACAAAATATCTCGAATACCTCTCCCAAAAATAACTTTTAGAACAGACGTGAATAACTTAAATCTAAGATTTAAAGGGGTCATAGTTCCTCGTCACCGATCTGGTATATTTGAAAGATCCTTCAGTTACGACTTGGTTAAACTATATAATGACCTGCCCCATTCCGTTCAGAATGTGACAATAAATTCTTTTCCAAATAAACTAAAAACGTGACAATGTTCTAGAATTTAAAGAGAAAAAAATGAAAAAAAAAAACATTGAGAAGTTACAGAACGCAGGAAGAATCAAACCAATGTGCACTGCTAGAATTCTTTAAAAATTTGTGGTACTTACAGTACTTTAGCCTCGACTTTCGCTAATAGTTTTTTTATTTACAGCGGTAGGTTTAGGTTTTTCTTTCTGTTACATAATTAAGTGAGTACTTAATGCAATCGTAAACATTGTGTGTGATGTATGTGTGAGGATAAGTGTAGAAATCAGCAAGCAGATATGTCTGGGCGCTTGCCTTTTCTTGTCATTTTCCTTGTCGAAACTATCCGAATAAAATATATTATTATTATTATTATTATTATTATATGATATGGTGTAAACAACGTTGAAAATGACGATCAATTTGGAAGTTAATTGAAAACGTTTAATCATATTTGGGTGTTATAATAACTCTTTCACAATACGAATTTTACGAATTTTGACGTTTTTCGGAACACAAAAACAGTATCTTACGACGCACAGAAGAGGCAGGGGCCACCCGAACGTTAAAAAAATCCAAATTCAAAATATGTTAGTTTGCAAAACAAACTAATTACAAGTCATGTAAACTTATCCCTTTAATAATTTTTTTTTGTTATTGAGTTTTTATTTGTTAGAAAACTGTGCTATACTGAGGTTTACATTTCTAGTTGAAAACTCAAATATAAAAAACAAGGATGTCTGCCTGTAGGTCTAGTAAGTAGTTAAATTTTTCGTATAACTCAAATAATCTCTACTAATTTGCTGTCTGCACATATGCATTATTTTCATTTTTGCCTATGATTTATTTTTATTATTTATGAATTTGCTTTGTTAAAAAGTTACACATTCCGCCATATTCCACTGAAGTTTTTGTAGTGTGTTGTTGACTGTCGTTCATATTAAAATATCCAATTAAAATCTTTTTTCTGCTCCCGTCTGTAAAATACCTAATTACACACCGATCTAGCGTGCGGGAAGCGTCACTTTATCACGTCAGTTTCGTTTCCCACGGATCCGAGCCACTTCGGACATTTCCGGGGTTTTACCGCACGCGTCTGGGAGTAATCGGATGATTTAGGATATATTTCCCACGCCTTCAATTTGACGTTTGTCAATTCTGACGGCCATGTCAGTGAATGTATTCGTGTTGTTCGGCGAAAATGTACCCAAAAACTAACGGTCGTAGAAAAAGTATAGTATGTAACAAGTTCGGTAAATTTTTAAGTTACTCGTTTATTAAAAATTCGCTCCGCTGCGCTCCGCTCGTGTCAAATAAACAAGTGAGTCACATGCCCTTTACCGCACTTGTTGCATAATATACTAATTTTCTACTCCCGTCTGTAAAATACCTAATTACACACCGATCTATCGTGAGGGAAGCGTCACTTTACCACATCAGTTTCGTTTCCCATGTATCCGAGCCACTTCGGACATTTCCGGGAGCAATCGGATGTTTTCGGAGATATTTCCCACGCTTTGAATTTTGACGTTTGCCAATTCAGTGAATGCATTCTTGTTGTTTTACGAAAATGTACCCACAAACTAACGGTCGTAGAAAACGTGTAGTATGCAACACGTTCGGTAAACTTTTTAAGTCACTCGTTTATTAAATTCGTGAGTCAAATGACGTTTACCGCACTTGTTGCATATTATACTATTGCGAGATTTTGCTTATTACACTTCAATATACTTTTCATTGTTTCGATGTTTTTACAAAATGACAGTATCTCGAATATGTAAGAATAAATATTTTTAATTTTGTTCCAGAATGAAGTCGCTTACATAGAAATAATCTAAAGCAATCTTTGGAATAAGATTCAAGCATGTTTTTCTGTAAAAAGTAACAGGCAGTACAGCTGCATTAAAGAATTTGTCAAAGGAATAACCAATTTTTCAGATAAGAATGTTTCGGAAATCTCGCTTCTTGTATCTAATTTGCAATTCTAATCTGCAATTCAGAGATAAGTGGCAAAACGCATCCAAAAATCATCATGTATTCTTAGAAAAAAACAGAAATGGCTTGAAGGTGTATTAGGTTTGAGAAGTACACCGGGCAAATACATACCGAACGTACTAAGCGACAAAAAACTCCAGATTTAAGACAAAACGTGCCAGCAATGAGATAACTACATCCAGTTCTAATAGGGGAGCAAAATACATAAGTGCTTTGAACAATGCAATCTCCAGAAAAGAAATGATATAGATCGTTTTCCATCATACAAAATTATACACGAAGCGAAGAATGCTTACCCACTTTACCACCATAATAGAAATTTCATCCATATGTACGGACCTACTAAACGATACTTCTGAAAGAGATATTTTTATTATTTATTTATATATTTTATATTTTGATTCAATTTGATGACCATGAGCTGAGCCTTTTGCTTTTAGTTTGTAAATATGGCTACGATGGAGGCTCTGATCGTAAGAAATATAAGCAGAAATTCGAGAATTCTTGGGAATCAGACCCAAGTGCCTTTGTTAGATAGTTAGTACCATTTAAAGTGGTTATTAAAGATCGACAGAAATTTCTTTAAAGGAAAAATAGCACATAGAAGGCCAGATGGACAATCTACAATTTATGAATTTATGAAAACTTGTTTAAATCTTTCACTATTGGGACGGCGAGGATATTAGTGGCAACATATCCGTGGTCCACCTCGTTCTAATTCATGGCGCAGAAGTAATTAGTGCGGCTCTTCTTCCCGTTGGTCAATTATCGGAGGAAACAGCAGAAAGTAGAAACAAACAAAGAAGTAAAAAACTATAGGGAAGGGTTTTCATTAAAAGTTTCCCGAATCAAAACAAAAGAAGATATCTTTAAGATTTTGCTTTCATGTGACGCTTTTATTATGGGCATTCGAAATACCCCAAAAGGCATTTTTCAAAGCAGCTTTATCTATGTTTCTACCAACAGATGTTCAAAATCAGCTGTTAGCTAATGAAAATTCTAATGTAAATTTTCTTAAACGCTTTTACTACATTTTTAGGTATCTATAAGAGTTTGGAAATATTCCACTACTTTTTAACCATTAATTCCGCAAATCTCATTGTAAGGTGGAGAGGGGGAAGGTTCCCATTAACTATTTTTGCCTTGATTATGACAAACAAACTATACGAATAGAAACAGTTTGTTTTAAATTTGCCATTGCAATTTTTTTCAAGTTTGGGAAACCTCTGCCCCACCGTGCGTCGTATTAGCTTCCTAACTGAGGACCAGGTTATAACTTTCAATTTTTGTATTTTAAATTATCACCTAAGACTTGAGGCAAAAAACTGTTCGATTTTGGGAAGATTTTTTGTGGGTTTTTACAAAAGTGGGTAAAAGTACTGAGGTAAACAACATAATGCCTAAATTAATAATAGTCAATATGTTCTTGACAATTTGCTTGTATGAGAAAAGTGCTTTTTATGAAATTTATTTCTTACCTTACCACACAAACAACAGCAAAAAAATAACACCGCAGTTTCTAACCTATGAAGTGCCAGTAAAAAATGACATTTTTCATTAGAAATATGTTCCAAAATTACTCCTCAGATGACGCTAAAAAAAATTATGCAGCGTTGCTAAAATATCATTGCGGATTCGTCAATTAAGTGAATTTCCAGTAAGCGTTAATCAACATTTTCTTAACAGAAGGATTAGGATGTGTATTGGTGGATTCGAGTATAAAAGCGTCTCTGAGATATTGTAAGTCGCTGATATGCTATGATTGGGCGAGTGTGTCTAGTATACCTAACCAACGTTACGTAAAATGTGAAGAAGACGAATAAAAGGAGATATGCTATGGTTGACAATGACGGTTAATTGGAAATTAACTGAAAACGTTTCCTATCCTATTTTCATGTTATAATATTGATAAACTCTTTCACAATACGAATTTTACGAATTCTGTCAATTTCCAGAATGCAAAAATGTGGCTTTCGCGTTTTTTTAGTGTCTTGCGACATCATCAGATACTCACCACTTCCTTATTGGTTTTCGAATAGAGTCCGTGCGCGAACACTGCCAAAACGAACACGTTGATGAACAAACTGACCAAAATGGCGATCGAGCATTCGACGAAGTAATAAAAGTTGGCCTCGCGCACTTTGTCTTTTCTCTTGCGATCGACCTCCCTCGACTTTACCAGAGCCGAATGCAAGTAGAAATTGTGTGGCATTATGATGGCACCTATGATACCGACCGCTTGGAGCACGGCCCTGTCGTCGCATCCCTCGCACCAAGGGTAAAACATCCCTTTGGTGATCTGCAAACTGTCGGGTTTCGACGCGATATATTCGTAACCGAAGGTCACCGTCATCACGCCGATGAGGAACACGAAGAACGCTTCGAGTTTCCTCAGGCCATACTTATCCAGGAACAGGAAAGTAAAGGTATCCAGAATCGTAACCAGTACTCCCACCCAGAGAGGTACCCTGCAAACGTTTCGTCAGATTTTTTTTCCAACGGGCGCAAAATGACCCGCCTTTTGTCCGATAAGAGGAAAATGGCAATGGCAGTGCCTATAACCTCTTGCATGTCAGATCCTATGATCGCGAGCTCCATCATGAGCCACAGAAGGATCCTCGGTACAGTCTTGTACTGTCTGTAGCACAGCTCGGCCATGTGAACACCCGTGACGACGCCTGAGCGCGGCGAAGCAGAGAATAATTTTTGGTTGTACATGGTTATATATATTATACATACATATATATATATATATATATATATATATATATATATATATATATATATATATATATATATATATATATATATATATATATATATATATATATATATATATATATATATATATATATATATATATATATATATATATATATATATATATATATATATATATATATATATAGAGTATATATATATAGAGTATATTTTATTTAAAAATTACCCATAAATGCATCGTTTCCAAGTTTCCAAGTGTTGTTTTTTTTTCAAATAATGTTTTTTATATTAATTGAAATCTGTTCTCACGGATTTGTTTCAAATTAGGTAGCGTTGTTGATAGCGATAAAGGGCTGATTTGACCCTAACTCAGTAAAAATTAAAAAATGGGCCAATTTTAGAAAATTTAGTGATAAAAATGTACGCCACTGACTTTAATTTAATTTCCATACTTCTCTAGAGATGGAACGACTAAAACTCCTACTTTTTCTTCTCTTGAATTTTTCTAATCTTGCTCCGTTTACAAGATAACAAAATAAAAACTATTTTATTGCATGCCCCATTTATCATAAAAATATTTTTCAACATTCCAAATATTTGCGAAAAATTCGATGCGATAAACTCATTTATTTACGAAAGCACTGTACAGGGTATTTAAAATAGAAACGGCAATATTTCCGTATCTTCTTTATACCCTGTATATTAGGGTGCTTCAAAAAAAAATATTTTTTTTAGCTCATACCCTCTCAAATTTTCTTTTTGATATAAAAAAAATCCTCACCAAAGATGAACCCTGTAGCTCAACCCTAAAGGGTCGCTATTTTTATTTTAGTTTCCCATTTAAATAACATGTAAAAAGAAAATTGTTTTTTAATTTCAGTGAAAAAAGAATTTTTCCGATGTTAATTAAATGGGAAACTGAAATAAAAATAGCGACCCCTTAGAGTTGAGCTACAGGGCTCATCTTTGGTGAGGATTTTTTTTTATATCAAAAAGAAACATTTGAGAAGGTAAGAGCTAAACAGAAATAAAAAAAATTTTTGAAGCACCCTACTTTATATAAATATATAATGAATACAATAAAGTTACTGATGCGGGTCCCGTCGCGTAGAGAAGAGCTTGGCAATAAACACACTGCAAATAAGCAACAAAAAGATGCAGAAGTGATAACTATGCGTTATGGAGGATAATAATATGGAGGATGAAAAAATGAAATGGAGGAAAAGGAAATAAAAACATATTTAAAGCAATTGAGAGATGATATTGCAGAATATAAGGAATAGGCGAGAGAACTAAGAAAAGGTAATCATAAGCTGCAGAAGGAGTATTGAAGAAGTTGAAAGAGAAAATTAAGAAATTATAAAGAATCTAATATACAAAAAGGGTTATATCGCATTGATAGAAACGAACAAAAAAGAAAAGAACGTTATACTAACTGAACTATCTGAACTGAACTAACCAGTCTGAAAATAGTGTTTTGAAAGAAACAATGAAAAAATTTTTGATAAGAAAATGCGTGCCTAACAGAAGTTAACACAAAACAAAGTATAAAATAGAAAGTATAAAAAATAAAAGTAAGCTAAAATAAACACGGACCGATCGAATCTTTATTAATGATGACACCTGACACCGGAAATCGAAATTAGAAAAAAGATTAAAGCAAAAGGAAGGAAGGTAGAAAATAGTATAAGATCAAATAAAAAACTGGTAGAGGTAGGAAATAAAGTTGAAAAACCTGGTAAAGGTAGGACAAGACAAGAAGAAAAACGGACTAAAACTAGACAGGGAACCTAACAATGACAGGGAAGAGATGAAGATAAAGGTTCATATGAAGAGGGGAAATTAAAACCTCTGGCGCGGAAAAAATTCCTTGTAGCTGCTCTCCAGAAAAAGACACAATTGTGACAAGAAACTATAAAAGATTATCTGAACAGTGGTGGCCAAAATAGAATACTGTGATGTGGATTCATAATAAGTAAAGAATTTAAACATGTTCAACCCACTCGCCGACAGGTTCTACCACATTGAGACAGAAGGGAGGTATTTAAAAATTACCCTGATTAGCATCCAAGCATCATCAGAAGAAAAGGAGATAAATACAAAGGAAGACATTTATAGCGAATTACATAGAGCATATGAAGGTGTACCTAACTATGGCTTTACCAGAGATAGGCAAGGAATAGCGGCAAATGATCCACGTTCTACTAGAAAAAAATGACGCAAGAGCAATCAGAAACACAAGAAAGTAAGGAGACCCCGATGTGGACTACGATCCCTTAATGGTGGAAGTTGCAATGAAATTATTCGAACCGCAAAAAACAAAAAATAAAAGAGGCAAAACGGAGAGGACAATACGACCAACAATTAATGAGGAACAAAGAATCTGTAGAAAAAATATAAGCGGAGAGCTAGATAGCATGAGCCAACTGGAAGATATTGAGGAAAGATGGAGAAATATACGAAAAGCATGCAACACAAGGCAACAAAAGGGTTCGGCATATACGAAACAAAGAAGAACGACCAAAGCACTACTAAGAAGGAAAAACACAAATTTTATGAAAACACACCAAGGAATACAAAAGATAACTATAAAAATAACAGAGTAAGGAACCTATATAAAAGGAATAAGACAACAAAAACCTATATATGCTATGCCTAGCTTTTGACTGAGTATTATTGTTCAAAGAACTAAGCAAGAACTCATAAAAATATTAAAATATTGGAAGACAAAGCAGCATTATTTGCTTAAATGAAACCAATACCTGACAATTGTAACAGACAGAAATAAAACCTACAGATTCGAGGAACTACAAAATATACTACCTGGAAACGGAGTTTACTAGAAACTCGGATATGACAGTGTAAATATGAAGCATACTGATCGCAGGAAACCGTAGTATTTATGCATTGAATAAATTACTAAAGTGTAAAGTTATATCCAGGAAAATTAAAGTGAGACTATACAGAACAGTCATAAGACATATTGAAGTGAAGTATGAACACTAAAGAAAGCAGAACCAGACAGATTCGCAGAATGGTAGGGAAAAGTACTAGAGAAGGTTTACAGCGAAAAGAAAGAGGGTTAAATTTAGACGAGAGGGGAAAACAGGAATTAAAAGATATTTATAACGAACCAGATATTTTATACGAGGGAAAAGTGCAGAGAAGCAGGGAATACCAAAAACAAGACGGAAAGCAGATGCAGATGGCAACCGAGACGAAACTGTAGGAAAAAATGACCACAAAGCCATGAACCTACTTGGTCTTCAGCGCAGATTTCATATTATTACTTCAAAACCGTGTATTTGTGAAAGCACTATACACTGTATTATAAGAACAGCATGAAACAGAGATTCTACGAAGTATTTTAAAAAATTTCATTAAAAAATTAAAAGAAAATTTTTAAAAAATAATTCAAAAAAACAAAATTTTTAACCCAAATTTACGACCTAAGCAGCGTTCATTTTTACCGCAGCCGTTAGAAGGAAACCGTTTATTTGTGAAAGCACTATACACGGTATTTAAAAAAAAAGTGTAAAAGTTATTTATTCATAAATTAAAATTAAATTTTTAAAATTAAAGATCAAAAACCATTATTTTTACTATTGATAATGTAAATTTACTACTGGGAGTAGCACCCCTTTCTATTGGAGTTCTTAAATGGAAATCACACACCGTATTTTATAAGAAAGCGCGTCAATTATCAATGTTCGTCGAAACATCTCAAAATGATCATCAGGTTTATGCAACTACCTTCCAACGGCAACGATATACTCGTTAAGCGATACAATGAAACAGAGAATTGGATTCCGAGATAAAACTATTGGGTAAATATTGACGGGATTAGAAAAAAAATCTTCGAAAGGTTTTTCCCAATCGTTGAAATCTAATGTTTACCCGCGTTTGCGTAAACAAGGGAATTTGCCCTTGTTCCGGATAACATTGAAAAATCACTTGCCCAGTCTAGCCGACAAACGTTGCATCAGCAAACCCAGGACCGTGGCCGATAGCAGTAACCACAGCAGACGGTACTCCACTATGGTACCGCACTGGAGATCGCTCTCGATATTGCCGGGATCCAGGAACGCGATTGACATGAGGAACCCGGGACCCGCGAACGCCCATAGCTTTTTGAAGCTGAACCCGGACTGCAAAAATACATTTTTGAACGGCTTTTTTTTTTTGTTACTTTCGGACCAAAATTTGGTGTAAGTTCAACACGACCTCAAAAATAAGATGGTGAAACGTAAACTGTAAACAATCGATGGATGAGTCATCATGAAAAGTGCAGGTGTCTATAGCGTTATATAGTACGAGGGCAACGCCAAAATTTCCCGGCCTGAATATGAAAGAAACAAAATAGAGTAACAATTTTTTATCATTTTTCAATACAATCTCCCTTAACTTAACTTATTACATCTCTTTATTAACAACTTTAAAAAAAATCTTTTTGTTTGTCTGCAAAATGAGCTAAAACAGCCTCTTTTAACTCAACTTCATCGTTAAACCGCCGTCCACGTAAATCCTTTTTCAAATACACAAACAAATAATAGTCGCTGGGGGCCATATCTGGACTATAAGGAAGATGATCTATGTGTTGGAACCCACGCTCTAAAATGGCAGTTTGTGCAACACCAGCAGTATGGACAGGTGCATTATCGTGCAAAAGACGCACGCCTCTGGTCAGTTTTCCTCGACGTTTTACACGCATGCAGTCTCGCAATTTATGTAATAATGTTGAGTAGTATTTATCCTTAACAATGGTATTAGTTTCTTTAAAATCTATCAAAAGAATTCCTTCATAATCCCAAAAGATCGTGACGATCAACTTTTTTGTTGACTGGCAGACTCTGAATTTTCTTGGAGGTGCTACACCCTTACGACGCCACTCCATTCATTCTTTTTTCAATAGAGGGTCATAATAGAGAACCATAGTTTTATATCCAGTCACAACAGTTTCTATCACAGGCTTCGGTTCCGACCCGCAGAGTTCCACAAAAGACCGCGCACACTCGACACTGCGTTATTTTTGAATAGCCGAAAGGTTTTTAGGAGCCCATCTTGGACTCACCTTATGCATACCTAAATGATCATGCAGCATTCGACGAACACTTGTATCAGAAAGCTTAGTAATTTCTGAGATTTCCTTGACCTTTACACGTCGATCACTCAATACCACCTCTTCCACAATCGCAACAATATTTTCCGTTATGACCTCCACTGGTCGACCAGTTCTTGAATCATCTTCAAGGAACTCCTGTCCCATTCGAAAACGTTATATCCATTCTTTCACTACAGAATGCGAAGGAGAACTTTGGCCGTACACACCACCCAGCCTTTCTTTAATAATTTTAGGTGCTAACCCTTCTTTTGTCAAAAACTTTATGACTGCTCTATACTCAGTTTGCGTTATTTGCGGACACGTCTTGTTTAAAATGCTACCAATAAAAAACTATTTGACGCAAGACTTCAATTTTTTTTCGCAGCCTACCAAGATATATATTTAAAAGAAGACAAAGTTTTATCGTGATACTGGAGCTGCATCTATGTCAGGCACGGAAATTTTGGCACTAACCTCGTATACCGAGTGAATATTGGTTCCCCCGTACATTTTATAGCAAAGTTATAATATAACTCTTCGAAGGTGTCGGTGTGATTAACTTATGTGCCGAGTTTGAATAAATTTTAATATGCCAATCCTCAGTTATTGAATTAAATAATGAAAAAAAAAAGAAAATTTTTATAGTTTAGTTTATAGTAATAATAAATCAAACAACAGTAAAATACATTTTGACAATGTTAGCACGAAAATTCGTGACTAACAATATTTTTATTTGTGATTGTTATATGTTATTAAACGCGTTTTCATTAGAGCCAAATGTAAGTAATCATAATTAAAAGGTATTATTATCTAATTCAAGTCCAACAGCACCGTAATAAATAACTGCAAACGATAGAGATTTTACTGCATTTGGAGGAAGAATGTGGGTGTAGCAGGGTCACTATATTATCTAATAGCTGTATGGTTTGTTCTAACTAAAACATAAAGACGAGCCTTACCGAAATAGTTTTCGGATAAGTGTAGGGAAATTTAGAAACCAGATACTCAGGTGGGCTAGCAATTAAAAACTTTCTCATCTTATGGCGTGTGAGCTTTATGTTGAATCTCATGAAATTGAAAGACTATTGAAGCAACAAGAGAAGTACTGACATCTAAGTTAAAAACACTCCGTTTGATCAAAGCAGTTTTTATTTATTAATTTGATTTATTTATTCAGCGCAAATCATACAGTTTCTGCTGAAGCTGCAAGACCCTCAGTTTAATCCGAATGTAGTTACAGAGAAATGAAGAAAAAAATTTTTACCACCTGAAGGAATTTTAAGACAATTTTTACCTATTATACATATTTATACTATACTTTTTGTAAAACTTCTGGATGCCTCCTGCCTCGGTTTTTGTTGAGTCGAACTAGCAAACGTTTCACTAATCATCCTGTTGGCTTCTTCAGAACTTGACTGAAACTGGCTCGCCTTTTACTCTGTACCTGCTTTAATATTGTTTGAGGGGGGGCGGGGCTAATTAGACCGGAGTCGCATTAAGATTGTTAGGTTGCTTATAGATTTCTATAGACTCTCGCATTTTTCGTTGGTAGCAGAATTGATTATATATAATTTTAGTTTTATCGAATAAAATTTTGGGTCCGGTTTCGTGATTGTATTCTGCTGTAAACTCCTGGCATTTCAAATGGAATTTTATCTTTGACGGATCGAAGATGTTGAGAGATTTTTGGGCATGTAGTAAACCTGATTTTGATGTTATATTTCTCTAGAACTCTTGATATGTGGTCAGTGAAGTTTTGAATGTAAGGAAGGACAACAGTGGCAAGTGTGGGATTGCTTTCGGTTTCATTGGTATTGTTGTGTTGTGGTGAAGTGTATTTTGTGATTGAACGCTTAATATTTTTAATTTGGAAAATATTAGAGAGAAGAGCATAGACAAGATTTTTTAATTCTGAATGACTCTGGCTGCGATAGTTTTACGGCTCTGTAAATAAGAGAGTTGATAACCGAAAATTTTTGTGCGGTCTGTGTGCGTAGGTTTTCTGTAAACATAATGACCCAATGTTAGGTCTGATTTTCAATTGATAAGAGTATATAAGAATGGAGGTTGTTATTAGTTTCTATTTCAATGGTAAAACGTATGTTAGTGTATATAGAGTTTAAATGTCTAAGAAAAGCTACCAGGGGTTCCTAACCACGAAGCCAAATAACCGTTATAAGAAAATATTTTCCAGACAAGAATTTTTCAATTAGTAAAGAAGGATTCTACTTCGAAACTAGCAAGAATATCTTGTGCATCTAATGTAATAATTTTTATTTGTTCAATAATGTGAAAGAAATTAAGTATGAAACTGTCAGTTTTGCCTGTAAACGGTTTTACAAAGGAAGCTAGATATTTTGCTAGAGAATATGTTGGAGAACCAATGGTGCTGACAAAAGGTCCAACGCGTAATCCTGGTTTGTGAATCTTCTCGACTCTCGACTCAACGAAAACCGACGAAGGAGGAATCCAGAAACTTTATAAAAAGTATTACAGTAGCCTGTGGAAGTTTCTTTGAAAAATATTTGTACTATATTTTAAACATTAAAATAATATAAGGCAATTGAAATGTTATCCTTTTTGATGTTATGAACGCCATGCAACCAGGATGATGATTCATACTTTAGTGTTTCACGGCCTTGTGGTTTAGTAGGTATTGGTAAATCGCCTTTAAATTGGCTTCCATAGGAACGAAATAAATAGATTCTAATATTTTTACATGTTGCCGGATGAGTTTAAACACGACAATTAGTTTTCTAAAATTAATGAATACAAATTCCTGGAAAATGAAAGTTTAGTTGATGAAATTGTTTAAGCAGCTGCCGAAACAATGTGCAACTTATTAATTTTAATTCTGGGACATGATACGAACAAATATACGGAATTTTTTAAAAGTGATGCCTGAAAAAGACAATCGTGAAGATATTTTATGGGCATATTTATTTAAAAAATCGGAAAAAGGCGAAGTACGTGTTCATTGTCATATAGTGTGAATTAACTTTCATGAATGAAAAATCCGTAGGATGCAAAGTAAACACTTATATTATGTATACTATTATATTAAAGGCATAACAGACAAACAATGCTTTTGGTTAACATTTTAAATGCCGAAATAAATAGTGCAAAGCCATTCATAATTAATGAAGAAAAGGAACTGAATCTATGTATATGTATAAATGCCCAGAATGGCAAAACCTGATATTCAACATTTACCAGCCAGTTTTCTATCTTTGTCTATTACGCCCCGGCGTCCTAAACTCGATAGAGATAGCACCAATTACCGGATGATTTCAGAAGTTCCCACTACAAAACAATGTAATATTTTCGAAAAACCGCTGCCGAAACTCGAAGGGTCGTCTTTAATTATTATGGATAATGCACGACATCATTCTAGGCATAGCGAAAATGTACCAAATGCATCAATAAGAAAAGAAGAAGTCATTAATTAGATGCGCAGTAAGCACATTATTAATTAATTATTAAAAATTTCAGAAATTGCAAAACAAACTTAACGTGTGTTACAGACGAAATATTTGCTGAAAGTTTTAAGATTGCCTCCTTACCATTGTATATTCAATGCAATAGAATTGGTGTTGACTTAGTGCAAAATATTTTATAATTAAAATATTGTAAGTGAGGCAAGGCGCGATGATACTGCAGTAGTTATCTGTTTGGAATAAAAGAATATTGGAAAAAAGCGAATACACTTGATACAACGGTAGCAAAACTTATTAGTGACGGCTGTCTTGCATTCATCAAATAGACATTTACGGCCAAACAACATCTATTGAAGTTTAAGTGGAATCAAGATGAACAATATTTTTTATTCTGTCTGGCATTTTATTGCCGACTATGCCATCACAAATCCCATCGACTATAGAAAGTATATGGGCTTACGCTAGTAGATGTATAGTGCCGATATAAGCAACAGAAACCGTACATAACCTCAATTTCCTAACCCCCCCGCAGCGGGGGCCCCCCGCGCGTGGCGTCCTAGTGTCCCCCCTGTCTACCAGAGTGCGCTCCGCCCCCCACCCAGCTTGTGTAGCGTCCTGTTTTGCCCCGGTTCCGCCCGTCGCTGCTAGATGTCGCCAGCTTGTGTAGCGTCCTGTTTTGCCCCGGTTCCGCCCGTCGCTGCTAGATGTCGCGCGCTCCGACCGTCGTAGGCCCCCCCGGTAGAGGGCGGTGACGGTGCGGCGCGGTGACGCGGTGGATCGGGAGGATAATTAAATAAACTTGAATTTTAATACATTTTATTTTATTTATAAAATTGGTCTGGCGAGGAGTTTCTTCTTCTTTTTATGTCGATTCAGTCGACCATCCCATTGTTCCTGTTCCTTGCGTTGTTCTTCTTCCCGTTCCCGGAGGAAATCTAAATACGAAGTGCACTCCTCGCCGTCCCACTCCGTCGACCACCCACCCGGGTACTCCTGCTGCTCCTTTGTTTCTTTTGATCCACCGGGTTGCTCCTGCTGCTGGTGATGTTCCCTTGTCGTTTCATGTCGTACCGGGAATTCTAACCCCCGGTACTCTTTGTGTGATTTGAATATGTGACGCCCTAAGCGATGCGCCAACATAATATGCGACTTGTCATACGGACAAACCGCGATTTTTTCTAGAACAAAACAAAGTATGATATGTAGCGTTTCCTATAAAACACACATTTTTTTTTTTAAACAAAACTTCCAAAAAGGGGGGTTATCAAATAATTTTAAAAATTGTTTTTTAAGTTATACGCGCATACCAAAATTCACGTTTCAATTCACTGTCATTTAAATGTACGTGTATTATTGTCAAAAGGGCAAACTGTAATTTTTTAGTACAAAAAATAAACAAAAATATGTATATATTTCGCGTTTTCCCCATAAAACGCACATTTTTGAAACAAAACTTTCAGTAAGTGGGGGTCATCAAATAATTTTTAAAAAATTGTTTATTTTTTAAAAGCCAAAATTCCCTATTCACTGTCATTTAAAAGATATTAAAAACGCTCAATTTAATTCGATTATTATTGTCAAAAAGGCAAACTGCAATTTTTTAGTACAAAAAATAAAACATATTTCGCGTTTTCCCCATAAAACGCACATTTTTGAAACAAATTTAAAAATTGTTTATTTTTTAAAAGCCAAAATTTCCTTTTCCATTCACTGTCATTTAAAAGCTATTAAAAACACTCAATTTAAATCGGTTATTATGCAACGTAAAAAAGATGAGTATCATATTTTAAAACAGGTAGAAACTAACCAAAAAAGTGATAACCCAAACTGAAACCCACAAGAAAAGACGCGCACTGTATAAAGGTAATTAAAATATAAAACTTACCAGTTGTAGGGTCGTAGGGAAATGGACATCGCACTTCTGTATTCATTGCACTGAATATACACATGCACTCCCTTCCATGGTTGAATTAAAAGTCGAAAAGGTCTTCTACCAACAAGTACCAACGCCGATTTGAATAGACGCGATGTTGTCGCCAGACAACCGTGCAGGTAGGAGTCTCAGGGTCAACACGCTTTCACACGGGAACGCAACCGCTTCGGACGTTGGACGAACGTATGTTGCCGCAAAAGATCAAGGCCAACTTGCTTTCATTTTTTACAATCTCCGTATGGGATGTGGAATTTCATAACGCGCCGAGTCTAAATGTCGAGTTGTTTTGCTTGTTGAGAATAATAATTAATTGCCCCCTTTATATTTGCTCCGTGGGATTAACGTAATGGGAAAAATTTGTTGCAACGCATGTGGAGGTGTCTTCGTTTGTTAACTTTTAGAAAGTATTCTCGCACCGTATAAATACATCTCATTTTTCTCTGTTTTGTCAGTAGTTGTTTTTGGTATTATTCGTGCAACGTGGAAGCTAACTTAGTGGTTTGGTGTTCGTACAAAAAAGCAGTAAGTACCTTTTTTATTGTTTTATTTTAATTCTTTAACATTTGTTATTATTTTATAAAGTTCCTAAAGATCATCTTAGTACTCTCAACCCGTAACCGCAAATAGAATAGCAGCAATCTTAAGCGTAAGTTTTTTTTATTTTTTTTATTTTGAGATAAAATAATTAATAATAATTTATAGATGGACTTAAGTCAACTGAATCAAACCTGTCTTGCAGAAGGTGATTTTGAGCAGCCGATTGTCAAACTGCATGAATTGCCGATAGGCGTTCCGTTTAAAATTACTAGAGCCAAAATTGTTAATACAAAATTTGGCAATTCCGTGTTGCTGCAATTAGAAAATTCCGTAGTATTTCTTCCTACTCGCGTGACAGAAGCTTTCCGTCCGAGACTAGAACACTTTGCGTCGGGGCAGTACAAACTGGTCTACGAGGGATCCAAAGATATTGGAAAGCCCAACTCTTTAAAGAAATTCAAAATAATTCAAAATTAATCAACATATTATACAGGGTAAGTCTTATTTACTGTTATATATTTAATAAACCACGATGCGCGTAAAGCAGATCATTCATAGAGCGCAAATCTTAATTTTAACCTTACAAAAATTAAAAAAGCATATTTCCGACAAGTTCACTCTTAGAGATAGTGATGTGTGGCTTAGGAGACTAAGTAAAAATATTGAATCTTGCAACCAAATCGTTTCTAACGAAAAGGATTTATCTATTGGGTTAAAAAGAAAATTACAAACTACAATTCAACATCTGAAAGCTATTAGAAAAATTATTCTTAATTATCAACATAAGCATTTTGGATTGGGATTACAAAGTAGTAGCCGCGAGACAAACACAAATGAAATGGTTGTATGGGAATCGGTAGCGTCGTGTTTCCAGGGAAGAGTTCAGACTGGTGTCATAATTAATTTACTTCATAAAGATTTAATTCAATTTTTAAACGATTCTCGTCCAATATTTCAACAAAAAATTAGTCAAATTTTAAAGAAATTTTTATTGCTGAAAGTAAATACCACATTTTGCGGTGAATTTATTAAGGCAAAAAATGATGTCCAAGGCGAAGTTGATGTTAAATATCTGAGTACCGGAAATGCTGTAGTTGATTTAGGAACAGAATTGAATGATTGGTTTGTTGAAAATGTCCAAGATAAAATTTTAAATCAAATGTCAGAGTTTCAGGAACGTGATTCCGGGTGGGCTTTAAATAATATTATTTATTTAGAGATTAACATTAATAAATTTGAAATGGGTAACGGATCATCCTTCGTTGTGCGACATTGACCAAATTATGTTTATCGAGCGGGCTATACGAGGTGGAATTTCGGTGTGTGTTGGTAGATATGCGGAGGCCAACAATAAATATATGCCCAACTACGATTCATCCAGGGATGATTCCTATATCATGTACTTTGACGTCAATAACCTCTATGGCAAGGCCATGTGCGAGCCTCTTCCTTACGGAGGATTCGACTGGATGTCTCATCAAGAGATTGATTCATTTACTGTCATGAACATTCCAGATGAATCTTCCCAAGGATATATCCTAGAGGTAGACCTGGAATACCCGCAGAAATTACATGACACACATAGAGATTTTCCATTTTGTGCCGAACATCGAGTGCCCCCCAATTCAAAGTTACCAAAACTAATGACTACTTTGTATAATAAAGAAAAATACGTCATACACTATCGCAATTTAAAACAGGCTCTCAAAAACGGTCTCGTACTAAAGAAAATTCACAAAATATTAAAATTTAACCAATCTCGTTGGTTGAAATGTTATATCGATCATAATAATAAATTAAGAACCCAAGCAAAGACAAAATTTGGTATAAATTTATACAAATTGTTTAATAATGCCGCTTACGGTAAAACAATGGAAAACATTCGCAAGCATCGTATTGTTAAATTTGTTAAAGCGTGGGATGGTCGCTACGGTGCGAAAAATTTAATTTCTAGTCCTAGATTTCACAGTAGAACCATACTTGATAACAATTTGTTGCTTATAGAATTAAAAAAATCGGAACTTTGCTTTAATAAGCCACTTTATATTGGAATGTCCATATTGGATTTGTCGAAAACGACCATGTACGAGTTTCATTATAATTACATGCTTCCAAATTTGGGTCCCGAAAAATGTAAAATTCAATACATGGATACGGACAGTTTCATTTATAATATCAAATGTTATGACGCATATGAAAGCGTTATTAAGGCCGATTTAACAAAATTTGACACGTCTGATTATCCTAATGACAATCCCTATAATATACCGCAAATCAACAAAAAGGTTTTGGGGTTGATGAAGGATGAGACTAATGGCACCATCATTAGTCATTATGCGGGGTTAAGGTCGAAAATGTATACTTTCAAAATTTTAACGGGTTCGGTAGTTAAAAAGTCAAAGGGTATTCAGTACAATATTGTAAAAAATAAAATTTCATTTGATGACTACGTAGAATGCTTAACAAATTTTAGGGAAAAGTACGCCACTCAACGAACCATTCGTTCATACACTCACAATGTATTTAGCATCGAACAAACAAAAGTTGCCTTGAGTCCTTTAGACGATAAACGTTATCTTTTGCCGAATTCATATGAAACGCTTCCGTGGGGACATTATAAAGTGCCGTAATTATTTTTTAATATATTTTTTAATATATTTATATTTTACATTAGAAAGCCTTTGTATTATAACAATTTGCGAAAATATTAGGTGTAGTGCTGATTTTTTGCTTGAGTCACCTTTGCCTTGGAAACTAACGATACTAATATTTAAATATTATTCGAAATATAGATGGAAGTACCTTAAACAATTAGCGCTCCAGTCTGATGGCAATTCTTTATTAAATTTAGAATTCATTCTGTTGAATAAGAGATTTGGATCGTCTTACAGAAATAGCATTTTGGCAACTCCAACCATTGATTTTGACGGAGAATCCGCTTACTGTTTATGGGTCAGTTATTACAGGATAAAATATTCGGAAATTTTAGTTTGTAAATCTTGTCACTTTATATTTCAAGTAGTTAAAAAATTTAAAAAGAAAAATTTTAGACTTTTATTGGATCACTATCATTTACAGCTGGATATAAATAATTTGAATGATGTATATCACGATAAACAATTTTGGTGTCAAAGCTGCTTTGAAGAAGTTTTGTTCACTGTAGAAACTGAAGATGAATGTAATTTAATGCTTCACGATGAGAGGAAATATGGAAAAAAGTTACGCTTTTCTGATAGTCCATTGAACTATTAATACTGTAGATAAGACTTTTATGTATTGATTGTATTCCATTGTATTGCAACAAGAATAAACATGTATATCTTTAGACGCTATTTTCTTTTTTACCACCACCACAACACCGCATAATAATTACACAGAAGTTTGTAATTGTATAATTTATTTATTATATACATTATTACTATTTTACAATTTCGTTAAATGCTAAATTATTAAATTGTTCTAGTTTTCTTTTGCACTCTTGAGCTTGCATCCGCGCCACTTGCAAGTCTGTATTAAAAAGCGCAATTTGTGTTTCAATTTCGTTGATATTGCACTCTAATCCCGACAACTGAGACGCCAAGTTTCTTTTTAAATTGAATGCCTCACAAATGACACTTTTTTCTCTACCGTCCGTGAACACTTCGAGCCAATCAGCGGATGACGTTGGAGCTGCAAACGCTTCACTTGTGGTAGTTTTCTTCTTCTTCTTGCGGGATACGACCGACGCACTTTGTTTTCGTTTGGTCGCAGATATTTTGGTTTGTTGCTCTACAGGAACGAAGCTGGACGGGAGCACTTCTGATGAAGGAAATTGCAACTCGAAATTTTCCAATAAATTATACAATTCGTTGGATGTCACAATTTTCTCTTGAGCCATCATATACACGTATTTATGTCAGAACTTCTAAATCGAGACTAAATTTATTTCAAAACGTCTACGTTGTCTACCCACGAATCGTGCGACTTATCCAATCCCAACCAGCGCACGAGAACCATATTGCCTCGTCTGCGCAACACCTTTTCGACGAGATATAAGTCCGGGTTAACTGTCTTCTGCAATTCTTCTTCATAAAATCCGCCCATTATGGGTTTACCCTGCATATCTTGAAGCAAATACGTTACGGGGTTAGTAACCCGTACTTTAACAATTTTAAACAATTCCGTGGTCCAATTCGGTGTATAACCTTTGTTGAAAACGTGCTTGACTTTGCTGATTCTAACGATGTCGCCGACTTTAAGTTTACGAGGACCGAATATTTTTATGCTACTATACGCGGTTTTCAAAATTCTCTTTTCGTTGCTCTTACTCACATCGATGGGTTTCGTACCCGTCGTTCTATGTTTTGTGTTATTGTATTCATCAACGATAGAGGCGAGCACATCGATCCATTTGTACGTCCCGCGTAAAGAAAAATGTCGAAACAATTTCTCTTTGAGGGTACGTATCACCCGTTCGACAATTGAGGCCTTTTTTATGCTATACGTACTATAGTGGTTAATTTTATGCTTATCCACAAGTTTCAGAAACGTGTCGTTGTAAAATTCTTTACCGAGATCCGTTTGCAAGTTTTGAGGGTGCCGTCCGTCCTTGAGAATTTTGGAAAACGCCTTGGCGACTTCGACCCCGGTTTTGGTTTTCAACGGGCGACACCATACATATTTTGAGAAACAGTCTATCACAACCAGCACGAATTTAAAATTTCTGTTTTGTTTGCTGTAGCGATCTAATTGGGCCAGATCCGCTTGCCACAGGTCATCCATCCCTCGTATTATAGTCCGGCGGCGAGCATAATTTCTGCGTGCCGGCTTGTGCAGTTCTCGAACCAGTTGTACCTTCTCTTTATTCATAATGTGTGTTCGGTTGCGATGGAGGATTTAAAACCCTTTGTTTCAATACCTTCATTATATTCTCATTTTCGTTCGTAAGTCGCTCCATTTTGGTTACAATATCATGAAATTGCTGTGACAAAACGGCGACTTTTGTCATGTGCTTTTCCAAATCTTTCTTTGCGCTCATTTCGCTTAGCTTTTGGTGGAAAACTTCGCGAAACTGCATAATTTCATTTTCGAGTGTAGTGCTACTCATTTTCAGTTGTTCTTCAAGACGCGAGAATTTAGTTTTGTCTTCAATTTGTAATCTTTTCGTGTACGCTTCGAGTTTCTGTCCAATAATCTTTCTCAATGCAATTTTTAATAAATTACTTGTCTCATCCACATATTTTTTGTTAGCCACGTCACCGTCATCGCTAGGCGTTTGGACATTGCAAATTTTTAAATTGTTCATATTGACGTTTCCGTCTGGCATATAGTCGAGGGCGCTTCTAATCACAGTATTAGTGAAGGGTCGTCGCAGCGCGCTAGAACGTCCAAACTTGTCCAGACTCATCGTTAAACTAACGTATAAAACCTGATTCTTTTAGCTCTTCAACGATTGAAACTATTTCGTTATCATGAGACGTGTTGCCTGCGTGTTTCGACGCGATTAGTAATTTCAGACGCTCTACGAGTTCATTGACGTCGTCCCAGTATACATATTCAGTAGGAGCGTCATTATAACGCATATTATAACCTTGACCGCTGTACGAGTACGAACGCGACTGAGATTTTATTAAGGGTCGGATGACCTTGGTATATTTTGGTACAGTCGATGCGCCTTTCAAACGTCCGATCGCGTCCCTGTGCACCTGGGTAGCCTCCATTATTTTTTTATATTGTGCCAAATCGTCTTTTGTGTATGCTATGGGATCTTTTAAAAACACCAAATTATACAAGCCGCGGGTACCGGAATATCTCTCGCCGTCTACAATAATATCGCCAGATCCTTGATGAAAATCCAGCGATTTATTGCCGAGAAACCATTTGGATGATATTTTGTCGTAAACGGGTCCGTAAACAATATCGGTGTCGGGCGATTTTACCCATAAATTTTGAATATATGAATGGGAAATTTCTGGATATTGTTCCAGGTATGATTGAAGGGATGCGTTGGCCACGCTCGATGTGTCAAACACATCATCTTCCTCCTCATCGATATTTTGCATCTCAACGCTCTTATTGGGATCCGGCGTTTCCTGAATTTCTTCCATAGGCAAAAATGATACGTTAACCTTATTTTCTGTTTCTTCGTTCGGTTCCTTTTTGTGTTCCCGCTTGACACCTCGACGTTCAGTTTTTATTTCTGCCGGTGACGGTGATAGCTTTATTTTTGCTATACGTTCTAGCGGCTCGCTGACGGGTTTGAAAAGCTTCCGAATTGACGCATCCTCTTCGCTCTTACCCAATTTTAATGTTAAATACTTCTTTCGAATAGATCTAGACAACTCGTTTACTTTTTTTTTTAGCGCCGCGTCGGCGATGTCGGCGGACGTCGCCTTCATGACTGTTTCTATCGACAATTAAATATCGACTTTTATATATTTGTCGAAACCCTTGCGGTAGCGTCCGTTTTTTACGTCGAAATCTTTGACAATTATCAAACAGCCGTACTTTTCTTTCCAGCACTCGGAACAAATTTGTTTAAACGTGTCGTATGAAACGTCGGGTGAGACATGTTCATCATAAACGTGACGTAAATTCATGTCATCCTGTTTAAACAACGCGACAATATTGCAATTGTCACGTATCAATTGCTTGGGTACCTTGGAGTATGTCTGACAGAGATAAATAGCGTCGATGGCCTTGTGTCGGCACATCGAAAAATACTCGCGAATTTTATCTTGCTTGTCGCACGCCACGTCGTCGAAAATAAACAGAGAATTCTCTTTCGCGTCGCTGGGGTCGATTATCGAGTCTCTTTCACTGTAGGGATAATATCCAACTCCTTTGACATTGCTCAATACGCGAGATAACAGTTGATATTTTGGTTGATACAACGACTTTGAGTAGACGTAAACATTTTCGAAACTTGCCCCGTTGGGGTTAAAGAGTAGCGCTAACATGGTGTTGGTTTTGCCGCAACCGCTAGGTCCGCAAAACACCGCCCTAAATGAATTGGGTAGCAGTTGACCGTGTTTGCTTTTGTTAAAGAAACCATCTCCGCAAACCAAATCTAAATTATCGATGGGGAGCTTGAGTTTCTGCTGCACCACCCGCATGACTACAATGTTTATTCGAGACACCTCGTATATATATATATACGACACAAGCAATTTCCTTTAATTAGTATGTTATGCTTCGCGTCCGGAAGTGGTCTCGTTAACACGCTTATTAACAAGTTACCTTTTGAAGTACACATTCCGGGTTACCAGTTTTGCGGTCCCGGTACAAAATTGGAAAAACGCTTGAACCGAGGCGATAGCGGGGTGAATCCTTTGGACGCTGCGTGTAAGGTACACGACATTGCCTATTCGCAAAACAAATCGTTAGACGAACGTCATAAAGCGGATAAAGAATTGGAAACGCGTGCGTGGCAGCGAGTAAAATCTAAAGACGCAAAGTTTGGTGAAAAAGCTGCCGCATTCTTTGTCACCGCGACTATGAAAACTAAACGTAAGCTCGGTATGGGTCAACAACGGCGTCCCTCTGTTTCGTTTCGACAGGGTGTCGTGAAAAAGGTTCGCAATGCATTAAAGAAGAAACAATTGTTTCATATCGATAACCCTAAAATGCTTAGAAGATCGGCACTGGAAGCGCTTCGAGCTGGCAGAGCCGCTGTAAGAAAAGCGGGAGGACGTAAAAAAATTAGGGTACCTAGAATTATACCGTTCGAATCAAAATCGGGCGGTATTTTACCACTTTTACCGTTATTAGGAGCGCTAGGGGCTTTAGGTTCGCTCTCGGGCGGAGCCGCTGCTATCGCTAAAACTGTCATCGATGCGAAAAACGCACGAAAGAAACTCGAAGAGGACAACCGCCATAACCGAGCTATGGAAGAGATTGGAAAAAAGGGATCGGGTCTATTCTTGAAAAAGAGTCCGCGCGGCGGATTCGGTCTTTATCTGAAGAAACAAAAAAACTCCCAATAAAGCTACCCAGAAGGGCTCTATACGACGTCGATTTAATATCTCTGGCGCGCAAATTAAAAATTCCTCACTTCAGGGGTGTTTTTATGCGAGATAGTTTACCCCGTCGAATCAGATCGCAAGAATGCGGAATCGTAAATTTGGATGTTCGTCGAAATAGAGGAACCCACTGGGTAGCATACAAAAAGAGGAAGGGAAACGATGTTGAGTATTTTGACAGTTTCGGTAACCTTAAACCACCCGCGGAACTTGTTAAATATTTCGGCAACAGCGCCAATATCTACTATAATCACGATAGATATCAAAAGTTTACGCAATACAATTGCGGTCATTTGTGTTTGCAATTTCTCTATAAAAAGGACTGAAATCGCGGACCTATAAGCAGTCAACATGTCGATCATATTTACGTTAAAAGGGAACACGTCGACATTATCCATCGACTTTGTCAATCCGCTGCAGTTGGATGAAGATGTAGAGTACGGTTTAGCGCTGATTGGATTCCACTCTTACAACAACATTCCCAACATAGATAAGGGTTCGAATAAATTTTACTACTTCGATGGTAACAATAAAGAAAACGTAATTGAAATTCCGACCGGGTCCTATGAAATTAGCGACATTGAAACCTACATTAACGAACATCTGCCAAAAAATAAGGAAGAGAAGAATACGATCCCAAAGTTAATAGAGGAGATATCAATCAAACCCAACAATAATACGATAAAGTGTGAAATCTACAGCCCCGTATACGGGGTAAACTTTAAACAACACTCGGACAGTATCGGAAAATTATTGGGGTTTTCACAGAAAATTTTGGAGCCCAATATTATGCATTCCTCAGATTTACCCGTGGATATAATAAAAGTGCGAACGATACATGTAGATAGTAACATAACGTCTGGAGCGTTCTACAACGACAGACCTTCGCACACAATTTACGAGTTTGCCTTGTCCGTCGATCCGGGGTACGCCATCGACGAAACTCCTAAATATCTAACGTACTTGCCAGTAAACAAACGACAAATCTACAACATTACCCTACAGGTTCTGGATCAAAATTTTGAGTTGGTTAATTTCCGAGGTGAAGAAATCATCATTAGATTGGAACTTAAAAAATTAACGTAATGTTGATTTTCAACTCAATCGGAGACGCTGGTGAATATAAAAAAGCGAACATCCAAACGGTAGGGTTAGTAACAAAACCGAGGCGTATCCGTAAAGGTCGTCTTACATTGAGCAACAAACAATTTCTCCGATCACTGGGCTACGATGTTATCGAATCAAATATTCGACATACACAGAAAGCCAAAATTTGATGAATCTATCCAGCGCGTGGAGACCCGCACCTATCATCCCTTTGTGAAATCTTTTTTGAACAACGACACCATTGAGATCACGATCAATCAAGGAGATGCCTGGCTGCTTATGTACGACGCTGCTATTTGCATTAAGGGATCGCTGAAACGTCTCACGGGAACCGACCAAGTGCAATTTGTAAACAATGCAGGAGCATTTTTTTTTGAAACTATATCGTACGAGCTGAATGGGAAAGAAGTGGATAGCGTGCGTGATCCGGGTATAGTTAGTACGATTAGAGGTTATCTATGTTACTCGAAAGATGACTCATCGCATCTAGATATTTCCGGCTGGAATTTCCCTGAAAATGCGATTCACGATACAGAAAATGGACATTTTAGCATGCGAATCCCGTTACGACACTTTTTAAACATATTTAATGATTATAATATGATAACTTGTGGAAAACAAACCATAAGATTGGTAAGAGCCAGACATGACAAAAATTGTATGATAATTAAACCAATGGGCGGTGTTGCGGCCAGTGCAATTAAAACAACGGCGGAATTAAAAATTGATAGTGTCGATCTTAGGGTCAAGCACATATTTCCAAACGACGAAATCAAATTGGCTCTGCTGAAATCGATTAGATTAGATCAACCCATATTGATACCCTATAGACGATGGGAACTTCATGAATATCCTGCCCTAACCGCGGGCTCTACCAAAGAAATTTGGTCTGTCAAGACGTGCGCGGCTATCGAAAGCCCCCGATACGTAATAGTCGCTTTTCAAACAAATCGCAAAGACAACGAAGCGAAAAATGCGACGCTTTTCGATCACGTCGACGTAACGGATATAAGATTAACACTAAACGGAGAATATTACCCTCACGAACGTTTACGATTAGATTTTGAAAAGAATGACTTCGTGGAAGCGCATCACAATTACACGGATTTCTACCCCAGTTATAAGGGATGTGAGGAAAAAACTGCGTTGCTTGACTATATGGCTTTCAAAAACTGCGCGATTTTCGTCATTGACTGTTCTCGAAGAAACGACAGTGTAAAATCCAGCACTGTCGACGTAAAGTTAGACATCGAAGCAAAAAAGGGATTTCCCGCGAATACACGTGCCTATTGCATCATCATTCACGATTGTATCGTGGAACAACTACCGCTCAGCGAGATTGTTCGAAATCTAACATAAATACCGCCGGAGGAACCTAATCTTAACCAGTCATATTAAAAATGCGCATCGTTGCGGTAGATATTCAAGGCTTCCAGTTAGAAGATGGATTTGTCGTTAAAGAAATGGCTGTCTACAATGGATGTCAAATTAGTCATTACGTTTTGAAACCGCCGCGTGAATATTGCACGTTGACCGGTGCAGAAAAAAGGACGGTACGCTGGCTCGAACAATATCATCACGGTCTCAAATACAGTTCTGGTTTTGTTCAATATTCCGACATTGATACGTTGATCGGACTACTGATAGAAAATGCTGACTTGATATACGTGAGAGGAAGATCAAAAATGGAATTTTTAATGTCGAAAATGGATCAGGAGGATGTCGCATGCAGAGTCATTAACGTGGAGAAATTCGATGATGATAATTGGTTGAATCCGCCGAAATTTCAACCGGATCACGCCCATTGCATGTTTCACTCCGGAGGAAGACTGCGCATGTGCGCGTTGAGAAATTCTGCCCTTTTATATAATTGGTTGTATTCAAGGATCCCTGTATGAAATAAAACTTTCTTTATTTAAATAAGACTTTTTATTTCAATCCAAAAAAATTAATAATACATTTACACGTAAAAATAAAGCACGCTAATGCTATGATATGAATACAAACTGCGAAACTGTAATCTATTGAAGTATAATTCTTTTTTCGTTCCATTTCTCGAGTAATATTCTGCGTCATCTCACGCAAAATAGCGACTAAAAGCGTTTGGTTCATCACTTCTCTTTGTTATTTTACCTATAAAAGATTAGCTAGGAACCGAATACATTTTAGTATTTTACTGACCTTGAACGAGATGAGAGTCTTGTTGCTATGCTACGCTGTCTTTACTACCTGTTCGGACGTGTCGACGATAGTCGCCGCGCTGCCCGAGGAAGGTGTGATTGAATATTTACAAAAATTCGGATTCCTTTCACCTAACGACAACGAATCTTTAACGCAGATCAATGCGTCGAGTTTGCAACGTGCCCTAATGGATTTTCAGGATTTCTATAATTTACCGGTGGATGGTACTCTTAATAACGAAACCGTCGAACTAATAAATAAACCCCGATGTGGTGTAATAGAAAATGCCTTCACGACTGTTTCGCGATGGCAGAAAACGGATTTAAATTGGTATATTCAAGTACCGCCCAGTCACTATCAAGAGTTAAAAGTGCTGGCAACCGAGGTTTTTAAAATATGGAGTGATGAATCAAATTTAAATTTTTTCTTAAATTATTCAGAGCCGGATATAATGATTTTGATGTCTGACAAATATACTACCCACAGACAAAGCATAAGATGTAAAGGGAACGAATCCTGTCCTTTTGCTTTTGACGGAAGGGGTAACATATTAGGACATGCATTTTTTCCAAATCAACAACAAGAGTGCGTGGAAGTTCATTTGGATAAATCCGAAGATTGGTACTACGGTTTAGAAGTGCCTGCGCCCGGAGGAAAAACGAGCTTGTTTACTGTGTTGTTCCACGAAATTGGACATACGTTGGGTTTGGCGCACAGTAACGATCGCAATGCCATTATGTACCCTTGGTATAGCTTAAATTCTAAGACATTGTCATACGACGATGTTGCAGGTCTTCAACGTTTATATGGTAAAAAAACCACAACCACCGTCCGCGTAACAACTCCGACCACAACAACATCAACTACCACTACTACCACAACTACGAAACCTCCGATAGGGAAAAACGAAACAAAAGTACCAGATTTGTGTCACGTAAATCCATCCATATTTTTGGTTACGTCTAACCATCATATGTATCTATTTTACGACAAATGGGTTTGGATAATAAGATTAGGTGATAAAGTCTACATGGAACCTAAAATGATATCAGATTATGTCCCTATTTACGCTCCTATTTCGCATATCTACCAGAGACCCAACGGACAACTTTTGGTAGTCACCGGTGATTCGTTTTATTTACTTCACTTCCCGAGTTTCACGGTAGTGGGCGACCGACAAAGCGTCCAGCGACTGGGTGTGCCTGCGGGTAAAACAGTGAACGCTATTTTTAATACGTATGGCGGTCGAACGTATATATTTTACGGTAAACGCTACTATGCAGAAATAGACGAGTGTTCTTTGAGTGCGAGTGAACACGGTTTTACTACGGAACTGTTTCCGGGTCTGCCCGACGATTTGTCGGGCGCGTTTCGATACACCAACGGACATTTGTATTTTTTCAAAGAGAAAACGTATTACGAATACAACGAATTTTTGAATAAATTAACGAGAGTCGGTGAAATAGACTTGAGTCTTGTCGCAATTAATTGTCCCACAGAGAGTGTCTTTAAACAAATTAGGGATTTGTTAAGAAAGTTATCGATCTTTCACAACAATGAATAAGAAGTTAGTTTTCTTCGACGATTTTAGAAGCTTGGATACCGATCAACTTGAATTGATTCCTGTGCAACATTTCTTGGAGCATGTGAGACCGCACGATTTGTTAAATATGTGGCATAAGTTACCAGTACGACATCGCAACAATTTTGAATTGCAAACTCATTTGCCCTGCTTTGTTCACTATAACAGACCGGACAGCAAAATGCATATCGACGGCCCGGCACCTCCCCAGAATAAATGTCATTATTGTTTGAGTGTTATAAAAGCAGTTACCGAGATCTAGGATAGATTCATTCGGGCTAGAAACATGGTTTTGTTAAGTGCTCACTTTGTTTTGTTGTCGGCTGTGGTACAAAACGTTTTCTATATACATAAACCTAAGGATGTGATTGAAGCGTTCGTTTGTTTCAAAAATCGGTGCATTTGGCCCGATACGTGGACGCGTATGCAACTCGCTCAGGTCAACGGAATCGACAAGCTACAAACTTTTAGCGTGACATTGTCGAATAACACTACCGCAGATAAGCCGTATTTAAATTACAAGGTACGTTTCGTTTTCGCGAACCGGAGCTACGAAGACCACGGCGAATGGCAAACGATCGCTATCAAGAATTCCAATAACACCAGCGGCGGCGTTAACGACATTTGCGGTAACGAATACAACATCTCGGCAGATCGAAAAACTATTTTAA
This sequence comes from Cylas formicarius, assembly GCF_029955315.1. Taxonomy (NCBI): domain Eukaryota; kingdom Metazoa; phylum Arthropoda; class Insecta; order Coleoptera; family Brentidae; genus Cylas; species Cylas formicarius. The sequence goes on along the minus strand of NW_026844361.1, from coordinate 2,840,017 downwards.
TCCCGCTATATGTAACTACGTGCGCTTGTTTGCTTCTTTTGGCAAAATGCTTATTCAAATTGACTAAATGTAAATATCTCTCTTAATTACACCGATAGTGGGGGGTTGTTGATATATAAGTACATTTGAATTTGATACCGAAGTCAGTCTGTTTGTCACAATGTGTAACAAAGTGGTCACTATCGATGAAAACACGATTTTCGAAATAAAGAATTCAGGTGTCCGTTTCATCTTCAAGAACAAGCACATAGATTTTCAAGTCCAGGATTTTTGGGATTTTTTGTTCTTTCTGGAGGACGAGGTGGGAGAAATCATGTTCTGGAACGACATAACAGTCTACATCGGGAGCAGTATCGAGGTGACCTATTCGAACGAAGAAGAGAGCTGTGAGTTGATACTGAAACAGGATCATGGCGACGAAATTATCCTCGACCGCGATGAAGTAGAAAATCTCATGGACCAGAAACACCGCTTGTACGAAGCATTACGTTGTCTACATATGAGCTAATAAATATTTACTATTGTATCTATAGTTTTTCTTTTATTAAACCGTGATTATTGAGACACTCTGTATAAGTCACTCGACTTGTTTACCGACGACCCGATCCACCGCGTCACCGCGCCACACCGTCTCCGCGCCGCACCGTCACCGCCCTCTACCGGGGGGGCCTACGACGGTCGGAGCGCGCGACATCTAGCAGCGACGGGCGGAACCGGGGCAAAACAGGACGCTACACAAGCGCGCGACATCTAGCAGCGACGGGCGGAACCGGGGCAAAACAGGACGCTACACAAGCTGGGTGGGGGGCGGAGCGCACTCTGGTAGACAGGGGGGACACTAGGACGCCACGCGCGGGGGGCCCCCGCTGCGGGGGGGTTAGGAAATTGAGGTTATGTACGGTTTCTGTTGCTTATATCGGCACTATACATCTACTTACGCTCCCCTTGCTTCCACGTCTCTTTATTCGTAACAATAAATGAGAATGTAGTCAACAAACTGTAGGCGTACATACAGTAGATAAAGCTACTTTCAAAAAAAATTAACAAACCCAAAGAAATACACGCATATACTGGTAAAATTCAAAAAGTAGGCAGTTCAAACTCGTTATAATTTAAGCAGGTCCAAAAATCTCACATCAACAAATAATTTTCAAATGCCTTGCTTATATCATTCGTCGATGGTACAACACTGAACGGGTTAAAAAAAGTCCCAAAAGCACCTTTACTGGGATCGCAGGCTTCCAGGATTTGTTTAGTGTTACCTTTTCTGTAAGGGGGATGTGGATCTTCTCCTCCATGTAATCGATCTTTTGGATTTTCTCGGGTGTATCCGCCATTTCGGGAGCGGCTTTTTCACTTGGTCACTTGTGTCTCGGTTCACAATAGCAGCGAAAATAAGAACCGCAGATTAAATACCATCGCGCGTATTATCAACAATAATAGCAAACAATGTCGTTGAAACTATTTTGCAATAACGATTCGTTTCAAAGTACAGGGTGTTTTTCGATTGACGCATTTAATAGTATCTACCTTAGATGATCATCAATGCCCTATATGGGTTGTTATAGGTGTATGGTCTCTTCATAGATATAAGAAAGTGACCAATGAACAGACCATACCCATATAGTTACCAGATATACAGGGTGCCCCACAACAAGACTGCAATAGCTTTGGAGTGTGTTGTTGGAGAGATTTCAAGTTAAAAATGTCAAATGAACATACACCAGGAAAATTCTAACTGAGCTATAAGCATTTGAAATTTTATTATTGCTAGTATTATTAGTATTACATTCGGCGTTTAATATTATTATTAAACAGTCCAAGTGACTGCGAATCTTATGCATTGTGACAATAAACGTGAGTTACATTAAAATACTCATCAAGGTACAATGTTTACTTTTTGGAATGAAGAATACGACATTCACTTTTTTTATGGATTGTGTAATAGAAACGGAATAGCGGCAACGGGTGAATATTGTCGAAAATTTCTCACCCTGCTCGATGTTTGAAAGAAACAGGCAAGTTTCCTACGTCCCGTTCAACATGACCTTGTTCAAGAATAGGCAATACTTAATACGATTGATGATCAATCTTCTACTAGTGTCCGAAGAATAGGTCTTAACGTTGGCCGGATGAGCGTCTGGAGAACTTTACACAAATTCGGTTTGTACCTGTACCACATTTTATCTATACGTGTTTTAAAACCTGCCGACTACGCTTCAAACTTGAATTTAGTTGCTGGATATTGAGAAATCAAAGGATTTGTCGCATAACGGTGTCAAATACACCAGTAATTCACATTGGTGGACACTTGAAAATCAACGACAAACTCGGAAATCTCCCATTTTGAAGATAGATTTTTGGTAAATATTTGATCGTGGCGTCGTGATGTGGCATTATTGATGACCGCCTCATTGGTCCTTTTATACTTCAAGAACGTGTCACGGTAATTCGTTATTTAAGTTTCATAGAAAATGATCTTAATGTAAGACAACGAATGTGGATTCACCACGATGGCGTACCTCGACAAGTAAGAGAATTTCTCAATCAAAATTATACAAGAAAAGCAAGAAGTTAAGCAGTTCCTTGGCCAACAAGGTCACCTGACCTTAATCCCTTAGATTACTTTTTTGGGGAAAAGTGAAAAATTTACTTTATGCAAAAAGTATTGGAAACAGAGGTAGCTAGAATTATGGATGCTACAGAAACTATTCGTGCTGATCGTGAGACTGTTAGCAGTTCAATTCTAAGAAGAGCCAGACTATGTATACAGCGACTGGGTGGACATTTGGAACAACTCATTCAATAAAATTAGTTATAAATAAATAAAAAATAAAGGAGTTTCTTTTAAATGGTCTTTAAAATTTCAAATTCTATGTTTGCGTAATGAACTACCATCAAAAGTGAGGACACTGAGTAATAAAATTTTTTAAAGATATTTAATAAAGTTTCTTCAAAGGCACTGTTTCTACTCCGTGCAGAAGTACATGGACAAAACTATGGGTATGTATTTTTTGACTTAATTTGTGTTCTTTTAGCTAATTCTTTCTTAATGTGTAATAGTCTCGTTTGTTGTTATTTTGTTTTACTGTTGCCTATGTCACTCACTCTTTTACAATTTACATTATTATTTGCCTGTGGAAAATAATTTGCCACAATTGCTTTTAAACAGAAAGTGCTTTATAAAGTATCTATCTATCCATCTATAAGTTTTATAGCAGAGAGCATGTTGCCAGTGCTGTATATTACCGGCGGTTTTACACCATACCCAGAATAATTGTTCCGTGTATCCCAAAGCATAAGTAAATAAGAAATTTAACTCAATAGTAACTCAAGGTAACAACAAGTCTTGCTAAAATTTAGTACGAATAATTATTCCAATGCAAGGGAGTTTTTAACCCCAATTTTACGTGGATCTTGTCTACGTTCGCTTTTGTTTATTTCCAACAATTTTTTTATTCAAAGTCCCTGCCAAACAATTGTTTTTTGTTGTGTATAATTTTTTCTCTTTGTACTCCAATGCCTATAATTTTGTTTTTTAATGGTACCATTTGAATTAAACGCAGTTTCTTCACTATACAGTATGACGATGAAAAAAGGGATTTAAATTTCACATTTCCATCATAGCTTGACAAAACTCTAGTCTGCAGTGGGGATCGTCTTCGTTCAGCTCATGTAGTAATATATTCTTGTACAGATGATAAATTTCTTCTTTCTTTTCTTTTAACTTCACTATTTGAAACTACTTCAGAAGATGCACGATATAGAATGATTATCCTCAACATCTAATCAAATGTTTAATCTTATGTTCTCATTAGTTTTAGGACAACCAGCTCATAGACAATCTTTTATATACCCTGTTTCTACAAATTTTCTCTCAATTTTACGCAATTCTCCGAGTTTGATTTAGATACGCCATATTCACTTTAACTGAAGAAATGTAATTTTAACAATTTAAAAAATTTTCTAGCACTGACTACTTACGTGGTACTACTACTACTCACCTGTCCATTTCAAAATTACATTTTTTTTATTCTTTTGCTCACAAAAAGGAAGAGATCGGTGAATCCGTGAAATTTGACAAAGAATTCAAAAAACGAATTAAAAAAAAATGAATTTCGTATCGAAATCTAAGTTTTGACCCACCCTGTATATTTTCTGTTAACTGCAAAATGCAAAAAATGCGAAAGAAAAAATTATGATGAAAGTGTGCGATAATATTTGCATTAAATCGAATACCTGATTTTTAAATGAATTTGTTCTATATTTTAGCCATTCATTGTAGAATGGAGACATAGGATTTGCATCTTTTTTTCTCTATTTTCTTGCTTATATTATCTATGCCAAATAACTTTTGCTTATTAAATTAAAAAAAATCTGATGTACCGGGTGATCATTTATAAAGTCGGGCGATGTTTCAAAATACCGCTACTCGTCGATAGATGGCAGCCGGGTTGTTAGCAAAAAAAGTATTGAAAAAAATATTTAAATAATAACAAATACGAGTACTGTACAAGGTGATCGATCACTTATAATATCGCTCCTTTAACTGTTTTATTTAACGTTCGGACAAAAACGACAAATACAAAAGTTGTTAAAAATAGTAAACTATATGTTTTTTTTATATACAGGGCGTTGCAGAAATCGCACACAGGTAAAAGTTACATATTTTTGATAAAACACTCTGTATATTATAGGCTTAATAAAAATCTACCACCCAAAATCCAATAGTTTTTGAAATAAATGCGAATTTAACTTAAAAGTAACATTAAAAGAAAAATAATATTCTTAAATTTATCATTAATATCATAGATGGCTGTGAAGTAGGTGGTCACCAAAAAACAAAATGTTTTTATGACTTAACAATTTACCAAACCTTACGATTTTTTTATTATTTTGAAGACAGAAAGGAAACGTCTGCTAAAGCAAATAAGAGTTATAAATTGACGAATGCATATTGCAGACAAAAAAATCTTTCATCGAATCTATGAAAAATTTCAACAAACATCCTGCCTAGTCAGAAAGAAGAGAATATTGTAAAGAGATGAAGATAGTGATTTACTAAAAGCTAAATAAAATCCCAATATTTCAATAAGAAAAATATCGGAAATCCCGAAAAAAGAGTTTATTGATCAACAAAATACATCGTACGGGAAAGATTCAAACCACTCTCAAAAAAAGCAGAATACAATACAATTCAAAATTAGGCCTATCACAAAATTAACGCCCAGGCATAGAGTAAAAAGGGTTGAGTTTTGCGATACAATGTTCGAAAAAATTAACAGAAATTATACCTATTAAAAAATGTTTTGTTAGACCGACGAGCCATCGTGTTCAACCAGTGATATGATAAATCGAAAAAACAGCAGTCAATGGGCCACAGAAATTCTCATTGCTTAAGGGAATTCCAATTTCAAGCACTTCAAACTGTAAATGTATTTTAAACAACACGATAATAGGTCCTCATTTCGCCGACGTTACTTTAAACGGTGATGGTTATCAAAATTTTCTTCAGAACGAATTCTAAATGAGGAATATTGGCAATCTATCGCTGCCGCTTTAGAAAAACATCCATCAGATTACCACCTACGTATTATATTATAACTAATTAAATTTAATATTGCGCTTAAGTTAACAAATACTCCGAAAACTGTTGAATTAAGGTATCGGATACAGTTAAGATATAACTAGGTATTAGTATTAATGTTCTCTTCTTTCTGGGTAGGCTCGATGTTTTGTTGAAAATTTTCAAAGATTCGATGAAAGTTTTTTTTTGTCTGAACCGTACAATCGGGATTAATTACAGTAAGCCAATTTATTTTCTCTTATTTGGGTTAATAAACGTTTCCAAAATTCATTGCTTTTCTCTTTGCAAAGAAGGCATTTTATATTTGATAAAAGTTTCGCTAAATCTGTTACCATTTTAATTTTTGGTGACAACCTACTTCGCAGTCACAAAGGATATAAATTATAAATTCTAGATTATTTTCTTTTGAATGTTGTTTTTATGTTAAAAGCGCAAATATCCCAAAAATAATTGGATTTGGGTATATATACATATTATACAAAGTGCAGGATTTTTAGGGGATTTACATTATATAAGTTTTATCTGCGGCTGATTTATGCAACAGCCTGTATATATAAAAATATATCTTGCAAATAGCTTATTATTTTTTGAACAACTTTTGTTTTTGTCGTTTTCTTCCCAAACTCGATTATTTATTTATTTAATAATTACTTTATTTATAATTTTAGACTTTCGAATAAAAAATATACATGATTAAAAAACGTACACATTTTTTAGGGGTATCCGTATTTTGAAACACCTTCTGTACTGTTAAATGCTCTTCATTGCTTAAACATGGCGGAAATTTGAGTCCCGTAGAATTCAAGATAAACTTATGCACTCTGATATTTGGCGAATGCGCCGGACATTCATTAAATCGGCAGATTGATCGGTTAATTAGGCCGTAAGGTCAACTGGAATCTTCGACCATGCGGGCAAATAAAACACACTCGTTGGACATTCATTTCTTTTTATTTCGAGTACGATCGTTTCTCTCTGGGCATCGTAAATCTAATGATCGTGTTAATCAGTCACACGAAAATTTTTTTGGTTACGTTTATCCCTGTATTTTCCACGAAAACATTAGCACAACGAAGAAGTTCTGTATAAAACGAAAACGCGGCAAAACAATGTACCCTGTAGGTGGCGATGTTCGCCATTTTTTGGGCCCAAAAAAATGTATAAAATTTTTGTAGCGTATTGCAATATCATATAAAGCAGCGTCCAAAAAAATATGAACAACTCCTCATATATCCAGCACGTGAAAAGTTACTATAGACATGCTGCAATCTACTATCTAAGTTTAAAATGATTATTTTATAAAAACCTTAAAGTCTGGGAAGTTGTCCAGATTTTTCTGAATAAATTTTTTTGCAAATAATAGCGCGCATATCACAAAATCGTCAAATAACACCTTAAACATACAAAGCCGAAAATAATTTAAAAAATATAAAAGAAAATATTCTCGAGCCGGTCGAAAAAGCACCTTAGAAATATGGCAGTCGAAATGTACGTACTAAAGACCAATCGAATAATAAATATCAACTAGTATTAATAATAACACCGTGGTTCGCATAAAAATTTTAAAAAAATCTGCGAATTTTGGAAACATTGCGTAGGAAAGGAAGTCCACTATATACGTATTCCATAATTATCAGTAAAATATAACGCGAATTTAAATCAGTGACTTCGTCTTGAATACGACTGCTCAAATAAGAACCAATGACGTCAGAGATAACGTAATAATCACCGAGGCACACCATTCGTGTTTAAGCTTTCAGCATTATTAAGTTAACTGTCAAATAATAGGTTATGTACTCTGTTTTTGCGGTCATGTGAGTCGTCATGCAATTTTTCAGAGAAACTTCCACTGATCGGGTACTTTTTGTACCCTTATATCACTTTATTCCGTATTAATTATGACTTAATATTTTTTCTGTTCTTTTTTGTTGACGTTACGTTAAAATGTTAGATTAAGTCTGGGTTTCAGATCCAAAAGAAGAGCACTTGATGTGAAATGATTCTCATAACCTTATGAGACAAACGATTTTGCGCGATATTTCTGATAACGAAGCTTTCAATGAGGTTACAATGACGTTAATTAAGATATAATGTTAGGGACCTAACATGTTGCTAAATTATATCCGATAAATTAGGTTTAAAAAAATCTAATCTCAGAATTTTCCATTTTCAAAAAATCCAAAGGAAATTAAACGTCTGCTACAAAAATGTACCTTCAAGAAACCAGCAACCAATTGTCCATAGCTATTGAATTAATAAATTAAAGGTCGTTAACTTGGAAATAAGTGTTTTGTAATATAAACCCAGCCAGACGTCATTGGTGTGATGTCAGAGAAGTGTTACTGATTTAAAATCACCTATACACAGCGCCCAGTAACGGTAAGTATAACCTAACATGTGACTAACTATAATATAAACTTTTCCACCACTGATGTAAATCTAAATACGTTACCTGTACATTTAACATTAATCTATGATACATTAAGCGAATATAAAATTGATAATAAAAAATTGTGAGTTTGTGGTATACTTAGTCTATTTTCCAAGTTTTTTTCTCTCCCGTGTGACGCTTCACGTTTACTCCTCTTTAAGTTTGCGTGAACTGGTAGCCGACTATTCCGGTTTGGTCTAAAAAGAACCTTCTGTTGAAGCTGCCTTATCATTTGCACACGTATAACCAATATCAATTTTAAATAGACATCAATCAATTATCAAATCGACGTAAGTTTGCCAGAGTTAACCTTGAGTTGTCTGCAGTAGGCAATAGATGCACAGCATCTAGCGCATTACCTTCTGAAGTGATCGTCGAAAACAAGAAATTCGTTAGTTTTTTGCGATTTAATTGAAATAAATACGTGAGTTTTTCGGGTGTAGATATTTTACGCAGTATTTCTTCAGAAAGTCCTTTAAAACATTAGCATTCTATTTCTGTCACCTCCTAATATCTTTTTGCTGCTTATAGTTGTATTATAAGGCAACGAAAATTTATATTGGGTTTATAAGACACCTTAGTTTTTATAGTTTTTAAAAAACCTGATGCGGGTTACTTGAGTTTTTTTAAAGGAATTATAGTGCTCTTAAAAACCTTTTTAGAAATACATAAATTAACATATGGACGATTTAAGCAACTGAGAAAAAAGAAGCATTCGGTTGAAAATATCCAGGCAAAATTTTACTGAAATCCTCATAAATAAATATAATAAAGACATAACATTAATTTGTAAGTATAGTCAAAGAACTTAAAAGCAGAAATTCCGTTCAGCGGAATCGATGTTTAACCCAAGATTAACTGCTAACAATAAAATAGTCGAGGGGCTAAGTTACGAGTTACGTTCCATGATTCAGTTTTGTTGAAAGCAATTTTATTTTAAAAATGGGTAATATGTGTGTGGTTTATGATAAATTGTCTTCTAATGAGACTAACTTCAATAAATATAGAATAAAAGTGCATAATCTGAATCACAAGATTGTTTCCTATGATCAATCAAAATATATGTCGTGTTTTTAGAAAAATTGTAATAGTTCATATTGATATAATTAATAAATAAATGGGCGTAATAAACAAATGGAATGTGTGAAAAAGGAGTTTTTAAACAAAAAAGTTTGTTTACTTATTTAGGAACATTTTCGTGTCCTGCAATTTTTTCAAATACTTACAATGCATAACGAGATAAAAAAAAAGATTAGTAGGCTGCTGTCACTTCTTAATGCGTTTCTTATTATTGCGTTATTTGACATGGCTCAGTTATTTAGAGTACAAAATAGTACTCATTTAATCAATCTATTAATTATCTATTATTTAATTGATCAATAATAAGAGTTTTAATTCATTAATAAAAATTGTTTTTTTGCTTTGTCTTCAGTGTTTTGTTTAGTTGTTGCGTTTTATTTGAGTTACATTGTTTAAATAAAATGATTTTGAAGAAGATATTTCTTCATAATTTACGCATGAATACATAAATTGGTTTCAGAAATGTTTGTTCTTAATTGATTTTTAAAATACAATTGTTCAGAAGAGAATTGATAAATGTTGGTACACAATGCAACTGTTTGATAGCACCCAACTAAAGCTTTTTTTTACATGCAATTCTTTACATTGTAATTGTAAATAAAAGAAAAAAATATGTCATTGCATAAGTTTTGCCTAAAATTTTGTTGAATAGAATCCACATTCAATCCCCTCCACTCATTTACAAAAAATGGCAAAATATGCAGAAAGTTTGTTTTTATAACAATACTTCCTTAATATTTTATTATTCTACTTTCGTTTTAAGGTAAGAAATAAAAATGACATTTTTCCGGGCATATTTATAGAGGGATAGATAGCTCTTTAGTGGTTGACTTTAGGCCTAAAGTTTATACAACAAACTACCCTTTAGTTTGACAAAGTATCACCACCTTCAGTTTTTCGCATTTCTTTTGACACACCTTGTATGTTTCCTCTAATGATTTATTAGTTTATAATTAATTACAGATTACACATTTCTTCACAAAATTCTTTTATTTCTTTCTTGCAAGATTTTTAAATTTTATTCTCTTATTTCCAAAAAACTTGGGATGTCAAAATACTACTATAAAGAGTGTGTATTCGTATATTCGTGTGTATAGAGGTTAGGTCGGATAATTCATCTGTTTGACGTTAGATGGCGTTACTAATCTACAGACACGATGTCATAGAAAGACCTTTTCCATAAAGTGAACCTGACTGACCTCATGGGGGCCGAAGTATCTGTTGGCACATATTCCAGCATATGCCAGCGGAAGTTCGAGCGATTGAAATCTGTCTAAGGATGCTGGTAAGGAAGCAACTTGTGCAACGCTGCCCATCCAAGCATATAGCAAACTGCAAAGAGGCTAGGGTGCCGTAATAATTTAACACTGCTTTGGAGCATAGTGGAAACGTTTTTTATACTATGATAACCACAGCTTCAGAGGTTAAGAAGTTGGACAACATAAGCTGTTAACAGTAACACGTCCACTTGCACCTTTACACTTATTAAGTATTAATTTCTTACGTATGTAGACCTAAATTTTATTTAAATCAATTATGTAAATAGTACAGTATGGTCTTTTTTTTCTAGGAGTCTGTTTTTATAACCTGTAAATAAAATTAACAAAAATGTTGCCGATGTCACAAAAGCCATCACGCACAGAACCACAGTCGATACTTAGGTAAGGTTGTTGTGATGGGAGCACTGTTCTTTTTTGTAGTCTATGACAAGTCGGTTAATGAAAGTTAAGGGAAAAGCACGTGTTGTATAATTAAAAGTTTCCTTCTCATAAGTAAATAGAGCAAATAGATAAACATGTTGTCTAATAAAACTAATCCTCCTAGCCATACACTGTAACAAATAATTCTTTAAATTAGATGAAATATTCAAGCCAGCACCAAAGTGTTCACACTACGCCTTTTAAAAATGCCGCCATCTGTCACTCGTCAACTACAACGACAACAACAACAAGTAGGGACGACAAATCAAGTCCTTGAACGTAACTTGTGATTTAGCCGCTCGTTAAAATAGTAAAAGTTACTAGCCACGACTGCCGGGCTCATTAGGCTATAAACTTTCGCTAGTTTGTAAAATGTATACGATTGGCCTGTAAACTAATACATAACGGCTACCGTGAAATCGTTGAATTATCCTTAAAGTTCGATAAGGAACTCAGGATTTTATTTCGCTGCCCTGTACAAAAACGGGATCATGCGCAAGCGTGACAGAATAAAAGAGCGCGGCGGAAAAAAAAACAGAAACCAAACGAATGGCGACTTACCTCGAAACGAAAAAATTTGCAAAACGATTTGCTCGCGCACTTAGAGGTAACTTAAAACTGCAACGAAATAACGAATTAGTAAAAAATCAAAACACAAGTGTGGGCGGGGACGAACGCCAGTGACACACAAACGAGAGAGAAACACGAAAAGGTGTACAATAAAACCAAAACGTACTAATTCGACCCAACTTTATTAATTAGAAGAATAATATGACATGCGTCATGCACATATATATACTGGGAGCGAAATATTGTCGAAAAACATCCGCTTTAAAATAAAATAAATGTATAGATATATATACAGTACCTTGCATAGAAGGATTAAGCTAGGTGCCACAAACAAGGTCAGCAGACACCTGCAGTATTTGCTCTACCCACTTGCAGGTAGGGCAAATACTACAGTTACCATTACATTACAATTACCATAATTTTGTATTTTATGTTTGTGCAACAAAATTCGAGGCCAATGGGATGCTAGAAATTCAACTAGAAATTCAACTATAAGCGATCAAAAGAAAACGAACCTGTAGCCAGAGTTCTAAAACGTGGTTGGTTTAGATCAGATATTGTTAGAGATTACTTCAAGGCACACGCTGAAAACCAGAACCTACCAGCTGCTGGAGTCCTGGTTAAAGTGGCCCCCAAAGGAACTGTGACCACGTATTGTTCATTCGGCATTTATGAAAATTCAAAATAGCTGGACCAATTCTTTTGGTCTACAGTACACCATCATAGAAGAAGCACGTATAACTTATAAACTGCACCAACAAGTCAGTCGACAAATGTTTTGAATCTCATCGGCAAAAAAGTATTGCGGTTTTGGGGAAATAACTCAGACAGGAGAATAACCAAATCAAGATTGAACTTAATATTCACCAAGGTTTGGTCTAGACGTATAACCATATAGAGATATAGAGGCCCGCATATGCTGATAATACAACAACTTATGAAGGAACTATGAAAAAAATTTAAAATATTCCTTTTTAACCAGTGCGGCATTCAAGAACCAACATAGCCGCTGATAGATCGTCGTAAGTTTGGATGCCACATTTGTACGGCAGTATTTTCTCATGTCTATGCCTCGACCTCGTTAAATATTCAGGCAAAAATGAGTTAAGGTGTGGATATCGCTGTCGCAAAAGGAAAGATCTACGAAACTATCATTGCCCCTTGAGACGCATCAATTTTTAACGTAGCAACTATATCATCTAATGTATGAAAATATTGTGAATGGATTATATCCATAGGATAAATCAGCTATTCTGGAGTGAAAGGCATCGAAGCAATCGACGCAGAATATAGCAGTGAAGACGACCTTCTATTGCTAACACAAAGAAGCGCTTAAATAAAGAACACAATAAAAATAATCCGTTAAACACTAGTTTTGAATTGATGTCAACGCCCGACATGTTAAAACAAATACTGGAAGGGCCAATAGCACCAAACAACAAATCATTTAATTACAAAGCTCAAGTAGTTACCAAAATATGGTGAATCTACAGCAAAAGGAAGAAACGTTTCATTAAAAATGTACAGGGAGCTGTCCCAACAAGATATAAGACAATGCGTTGGGCGTCAGTAATAGGCCCATGATAAATGAGGCTATACTGCCTCAGACAATGAGGAATATATTTGCAGAGCCTGTCAGTGTTATACCACATGCATGTTTTTGCATAGCATAAAAATAATTTACTTCATATTATTTTATGAAAAATTTGTTAATTTCATTTCTTTTTTGAGAAATAAAAATTATTTATCCGTAACCAGGCCTTATTTGTCGCACTTACCTTATACAGGGTGAAATTGAATCGCGAGGTGACGATACATTTACATTTTCGCGTCACCCAGTTTTTTTTTTTTTTTGCTTAAACGTCGAGGTGGCGCGACTTGTCGGTCTGACGCACGTTTTGTTCCGACTCCATTGCACTTCAACCGTAGCTCATGCAACAACTCCATGCATTTTGGGAACGCTATCGATCGGCATTTCACAGAAAACCTTCATAACATGATAACTAATAACAGGGATTTTTTTGCTGCTGTTTGTTATTAACGGGTTATAACCTAATTGTTCTGACGTTCTTTTTTATTGGAAAATTGAAAAAAAAATGTTTGATGACTTTTTAGGATGCAGAGAAGAACGCTCTGTAGAACCTTAAGAAAGAAATAATGCTTACGTCATTTCTTTTGCATGTTGTCAAAGGCCACCCAGGTAATTGTTTATATCCCGGTAGTTCACTTGGCGCATCAACTTGAAAGGCATATTCGATTCAAACAATGGCGACGGCGTTTTCATTTTATGCTTAAATTTTGCTGTATTCTTTCTTTTCGTAAACAGGTTTACACAAAGGTAAGTGTGCCTTTTTGGCTTGAAGAGACCTTGCTCAAGAGAGCCATGTCACACATGTGTTCAAGAGTAAGACAACAGTAAGACAGTGTCTCACAGTCTGGCAACTTATGTTTCATAAGTGTTTATAAAGCTAACAATAATTTTGTTTTACAAATCACAAGACGGAATCAAAGAAAAGAAAAATTCTCAATTTTTCCCAAGATTCTACAAGCTCTGGTCTTGCAATAAGAAAACAAGCGGCTTCAGACAATGGGTAGATAAGCAAGAAATGTTAAAGAACACGATAGAATGTCTCATGTGCAATGTAAATAAAATATTCAGTGAAACGTAAACATGGCAGGGATAAAATGGTTTCGAGATTTTCGCAATCGACTAAGGAACGTTCAGTACGAACCACAGAGGAATGTAGCTTATCTCGTAAGCACAATGTTTCGGTTTTTTAAGAACATATAATCGCAATGAAACTACAACTATGACTGTTCGAAAGCCACAAGTAAAAAAGGTAAGGAGTGCAAAGCGGAATACCCTGGTAACAACATGTTGCAATAAATTAAGAACACACAGAGAATATATGATTTAAGCAGCTCCACCACATTAGGGTTAGTTGCACCTGAATACAGATTTCTAAAGAAAATCCGAGTCTTCAAATTTATGATAACCATGAAAACCATCTTAACCTAGCTGTCCTTACCGTGGCAAAAAATAATGCGGAGACTTTTCCTTCGCACTCTACCAATAGAATGCAACCACTTGACGTGAGTTATTTGAAACTGAAACTATTTTGAAATGAGTCTAGCCGTTTGACAGAAACTCACTTAATAACGTAATAATCGTAAGTGCATTGAAAATAACACACCAACAGCAATAAATTTGCTCGATGCTATTGAAATGGTTTCGAGTGCGTGACTACAACTTATTACCATACATAATTTTGTTGATAGTGATCTTGCAACGACAAATATGCCTACAGAAGAGGCAACTGTTGCGCAAATTGGTCAAACAGTGATTGAAACTGACGAAGAAAATTATGAAGAGCCGCCAGAAGAAACATCCCCAATTTTTGATGATGCTATAACAAGGATAAACAAACGATTTTTGGAAGGCATAAGCAGTATTTTGAGGGTATAACAGAGTTTTTTACAAAGTAGACACCATTTAATTCACATTTCTAATATCTAAGTATAATTTGTTTTTTCATGCCAGTCCAAACCTCCATCTATAAAAAAATAAATTGTAATATAAGTATTATTCTGTTTTTCCTGTCACGAGCAATTCATTTTTATTGATATTCCACGTTGTTTCATCGCTCACCAGAAAGAAAAAAAAACAAAAACTTACTTTTTTTAACTAAAAAGTTATTTTAGTATTTAAGAAGGGATTTCAACCCTTTTCTTCCTCATATCGTATCTTTATATATATTATTTTTAAAAGAAATTAAAATTGAAGCGTTTTTTGAAAAATTAACAATTTCTCTAAATAATAAATATTCTCATATTTAACCCACCCCTGTGGAACTTGAGTTCTTAAAAATCCCTTCTTATAGAACCTCTATAGCCTAAAATCCTGCTTTATACCAAAATTCAGCTTTTTTGCTTCAAGCGGTTTTAGCAGGGTCGTGAGTAATCCGTGAAACAAGTTTTTGACACACCCTGTAAAAATGCTTAAAAAATCTTAAAATGTAAAAAAATAAATATAGACGTTACCTGAATACATCTTGTTTGAAAAAAAAAAAGATTTCAATTAATTGTTTGGATGTAGGTTTCATTATTATTATTTTCATTTTTTTTTAATAAACATTTTCTCAGTGTAGAATTCAATACACTTTTCTTAGAGTACATTGGAGGACTACTTCAAACGGGACGTCCCTTTTTCAACAGTGACGATCAAGACTGCCCATACATTTAATGTAATGATTTATAGTCCCGCTAAAAACCAAATGAAATGTGGGTGCAGTGCATGAATTGCCGAAAATGGTCGCACTGTTCATTATGTTCTTGTTATATCTTATTTTATTAATACTATGTTTATTTTGCGATTTATAACATTAGTAATTATTACTTGTTAGTTTTTGAAATACATTTCCTTTTTTAATTAAACAAAGCAGTGTGTCATTTCGTACGTATTTCACCTACGTTTTCGTTTTAAATATATGTTCAATTGTCTTAAATAATGAATAATAAAAAAGGAAATATAAAATGTGTTTTCATTTCTTTTTGGCGAACTTTTGATACTTTCAAAATGACAATGCCAATGAAAATAATGAAACCAACATTTCTTGTTCAAATACGGCATCAGCGGTATCAAACTGTGATAAAAATGATAGCTTCTCTGAAAATGCTGTTGCTGCTCAAAAAAATTAATTAGAAAAAGAAGACAAAATTCAAGAAAGGGATTGTAAATTGTCCCGAATAATTTAAGAGGTTTTTCAAAAGCAACTTGAAGACGTAAGGTACGCCTTAAAAGGATGCAAAACAAGAAAGTAAGGGTAAAAAACATTAAAAAGAAAAAGAAAATCAAGAGACATGACAAATGAAAAACCAATGTTCCAGATTCAGATGGACTTGACAGCTGATGGATATTGTGCCTGTTGAATTTATGAGAAAATCAGAAAAGGACAAAACTAGGACATAGGACAAATTCTAAAACAAAAAGATTCGTATTACGAATTTGAAATCACTTGCCCCAGGGACCAAAAGAATTCGTGGGTTTATTATCTATTATTAAATTTGAAATTGGTTTTAGTTTGTTAAATATTGAATGAATCAAGTATTTTCAAATTCCCCTTAAGTTTTCTATTGCACTTGCATACCCAACATAACAAATATACTTACGAACATACAAATCGGCCCACTGTAACCTTTCGACTTTAACTACTACTACTAAAAAAGAAACATACTGTTTAAAAGATAATGCTTAATATGGACTTAAATTTGTCAAGAGTAATGATCTTTTATATGCGTAGCAATCGGCAATCAAATGAAATATGCTTATGCGGTAGCTATAACGAGAGCAACAAAGTTGTCAAATACTAAAATTAATTGCCTTTGCAACCGAAATTTTGACATTATTTGTTTTTAATAATTTGGTTAGTGTTTAAGTGTATTAGTTGGATGAAAACAACACCAGTGACAGTGACAAGAAGACTGCTCAACGCTTTGCACGAGATCATCTGAATTCGACATTGGAACAATGGGGTTCTGCTCTTGAGATGAGACTAGAATATGCCTCTGTGGTAGCGACCGACGAAAAAAAGTATACGGAAGACCAGGAGCATGTAGTCCCGACCTCAATCTGATCGAACATTTAACCTCGATCCCAGAAGCTTATCGTTGCAGAAGAGGAAGAGTGGTTTAAGATTTCGCAAGAAACAATATGGAACTTGATTAGATTACGTGTAAGAGATATTATTAGGGCAAGAGGAGGTCATACCCAATATTAAAAAATAAGTTTTAAGGTGGTAATTGTCACAGTTATTTCTTTTAGTAATAAAAAATAATTAATTTGTCTCATGCAGTTATTTCACTTCGAGAAACCTAAGAATCCGGAACAAATTTTAATCAATTTAAACTTGTGTTCAATCCTACTAAATCGTGTTTTAAACTGTTTTTTTATCTGCGGAACGATTTCTAAAAAAAATGTAGTTAAAGTCAAAACGTTACAGTGAGCCGATTTCTATGCAGGCAAGTGTATTTTTCTATGATCAAAATTGTACCTTTTTTCTCACTGTACAACACGCGGGTCACTTGAAAAGTTTACGACCTCACCCTGAAGATGGCGGCGCTAGTTACTAACAGCTAGCGATCTTAGTTCTGCGCCTCTTTATAGCTGACCTAAGTTTGAGCCATATAGAGCTGTTATAAAATATTTGTTTTTGAAAAGCAATACACACACACATATTAAAATTTAATCAGACTCTGTGAATGGAGACTCTACACTGTCATTTACCACAGTGAAATTTTGGGCAGCTGAATGTAAACGTGGCCGTAAGAGCTTACGAGATAATGAACGCTCGCGACGCCCAAAAACTGTTAATAGTTCATCAAATAGTGCTAAATGTCCGAAGAACGTGTTTGTAACATCTTAAATCAAGATTGAGGCATGAGAAAGCTGTCCACATGTTGGGTGCCACGTTTACTTACATTAGACCCAAAACATGTCCGAAAGAACGTTTCCAACGCGCCGATTAATTACTGGAGATGGAACTTGGATACAATAGTATACGCCCGAATCAAAAATACATTAACAATAATGGACTGCGAAGGGGGAACCGACTATGGAAAAAGCAAAATCTGGCAGGGAAAGTGGTGCCGACTATTTTTTCTATGCATCATTACTTGACAAGCTGAAACTGAAAACTGAAAAACTACTAACCAGATCTAGCCCCAAGTGACTTCTTTTGGATCCCGCATCTGAAAACTGCGCTCGGAGGACAAAGTTTTTCGTCAAATGAGGAGGCAAGAATCTTCGTGAACAATTATTTTGCGGAGAAAAACGCTGGGTACTTTGAATGGGTTAGAGGAATGGGAGCATCGCTGGGAGACGTGTATAGAGGCTATATAGAAAAATAAATTGAGAAAATATGTATCATTGTTAGGTCGGACACGTTTCGAATGACCCTCGTAAATGATGCCTTCCTGTAGAGCACACAAGACAAACACCGGGACATTCGACACCATATCAGATTTTTCGAAAGTACATAATTAAAAATACAAATAAAACGTGTCTCACTGACGAGCGCTTTCTCCTGCGCAAGTTGCTTCTCCATTATTTTGCGAGTTGGATATTAATTTCCTAGCCAAAACATCGCGTGTAAACACAAAATATAAATTTGTAGGTTATAATTTTGCCCCATTTTTATGACTCCTGATTCCTGAGTCTCACTTACATTATCTGGCCGAGCGGATCGAATGCGTTCCCAAAAAAAAAAAAGACAAAAAACGCCAAACGAAAACCGAAACGAACGAGAAAAAAAATTACCTAAAGAAATATCGAAACGCACGCAACAAAACCCTACATAACATCGACAAACATCTCGCACGGGTTGCCCATCGCTATCTTAAACGACTGTCTACTACCGGCAATGTCTTTGCTGTTGCCTCCCTGGCCGACGGCCACCTGGGTGCCGCTACTCCGTTCCGAGCCGTTGCTCGAGCCGTTCCCGTTGCCGGTGGGACCGCCCCCGTGCAGATGACGCGGTCCCAACGACGTCAAGTCGCTGTCCGACGCGCTGCTGTGCGCGCCCGCCCCCTCCTTGAGCGGATCGGATCCGTTCGAGCTGCCACCTGTCGGGAAAATAACGGGTTTCTATGCAATCGACCACAATCATCGGCGATTTTCTTCCGGGGAAAAAATAATAATAAAAATAAAACCAAGGGGACGTTTATTGAGGACGAAATTACAACAAAAAAAACAGAATTGAAAAACTAAAATTCCGTTTATTTACAAACAAAACTTAAGGGTGACAAACTGCGAACGCGCGACAACTATCCGGCTATAAAAGTCGAACGGATGTGAGGTAAAACGAGTGTTGCGAAAATGGCACCAAAGGAGGAAAACAAAAAACGAAGAGCCGGATACTTGCGTGACACTAAAACTAAAGGATGAGTATTCGAAAATTACGAAACGAAAGCGCTAAAACACCACCAAAAACAAACTATAGGTTTTAAGTTAATTAGGCAAATTGTTGAGGAATATGTCACAATTTCTGAAAACAAGCAATAATTTCTTAAAAATAAGAATTTCTGAAAAAGAGGTCAGAATTTCTAAAGAAAAGTCAGGATATCTCTGACAATGTTTCGGAAGTACAAGGCGGTCAATATTTTAATCTTATTTAGAATTTTTTCAGTAACTGAGAAGGATTTTATACACAGTATAATAATAAAAATTGACTATATTAGTTTCTTTTAAGAAGACAATTAACGAATTTGAGACGTTTGAAATTTGGAAATCGCTCCGTCTAACTCAATCGTTTTCCTAACCTATTTGCATTTAAAAAGTTCAAGGTATTTCTTTTCAATTTTGGTAATAGTAATAAAAATAACCTTCAAATCAAATGTTGGAATTTGAAACTTATGTCACTGACTTACTTTTGCATAATTAAACCAAAACCTATATTTTATATTTATTGCCGGCTTTCAGCGCTTTCGTAGAAAACTGTACAGGCGCAAAGTAAATAAAACAATAGAAATGGCGAAGCCGCTACTACATTTTGGTTAGTGTCTTTTTAAAATTTATTCCAAACTGTTCCTTTTCCCTCACTGATTAGCAACTGCGCCTAGAGTCCGAAGGTAGTAAGTTACACACGCGCTCAGGCTCCGCCTCCCTGAACAGATATCTATAATGGCTTTTATTGGATTACAAAAAAAACCATTGGCGTTACAAGTTTTGAGAGATGTGCAATAAATACCAAAACACTTTAAGTTTTATAATACTTTATAAACTATTTGTGTTGGTTACTTCACGTTTTTTTGAAGGTTTTATATTTCGTTCTAAAAAATCCTTTTTACAAAACTTTCACTGTAGCACCTAATAAATATTCTACATCTACTATGAAATGTAAAGAATATTAGATTATAAGCCTAGTAACAAACGTTTCCATATATTTTTGAAGTTATGATGTTTAAAGACGTCACAAGAAAAAATAGCAAAAAATTAAACATAGCAACAGCTTTTATAGAAAAGTCAAACTAGACTTTTTTTTCCAAACTTTTGTGGTTTTGAAAATTGAGGCTACGATTTGACAATCAATATTGAAATTTGGTTACTAATAGTTTTCAATTGGTTTTTGAGTTACAGTAAGTTTCACACAATATGCAGAGTGTCTGCGGCATCCTATTGTTTTTACTGTTGATATACAGGGTGTGAATGTAAGACAACGAATAATTTTCATTTTTTCGCTTAGAATTAGGAAATTTCTTTTTAACTTAAAATCGGTATTAAACAGTGATAGACGCCGTTTGAATCGCAACGGGTAAATATTCGTAATGATGAAGCCAGAGGTGTGCAAAAAAGGGGTGTACGAAGTTGGAAAAAAAAATAAAAATTTTTATTTGAAACCTATACCGATTTTGTTGCTGCTTAAAATTGTATTGAGTTTTTTTTATCCCTATAAAAAAAAGTAAAATTAAAAAGGAAAAACAGTTTATCTATTTTGTAGTTCAGTGATCTCTCCTAAATGGCAAACATTAAAATCTTAATATATAAGAAACAGGGCGACTAAATTAAAAATGGCGCTCGGGCCTGGCGAAACGGACGCCGATGACGTAACCGCGTTACCGCTTTCGGACTCTACCCGTTACGCTTGTATTCGCACCAGTAAAAAAGAAAATTCTCAAAAGAGTCTTCTACGCACTCCGGTTTCGTTTACGAGGATTGTATGAGCAGGACATCTGAAACAAACCGAGTTATCCATTCTGATTTCGGCTCC
This sequence comes from Cylas formicarius, assembly GCF_029955315.1. Taxonomy (NCBI): domain Eukaryota; kingdom Metazoa; phylum Arthropoda; class Insecta; order Coleoptera; family Brentidae; genus Cylas; species Cylas formicarius. The sequence continues at coordinate 2,818,885 of NW_026844361.1, read as the reverse complement.
GTACTTCGTTCTACATACCTAAGTTTCTACTTTTACGACTAGTTTTACTCCGCACTCACCGCCATTTATTTACTTATTTTATTTTTTATTTATTTATTGGTGGCTCGTTTTCTACTTCCGCCGGTTAATTATATTAGAACGACCGCACGAGAAACGAAAACAAACGAAAAAACTCCGAAAAGAAGAGACAAAAATGAACGAAGGACTTACCGCTCCCGCTAAGCACTGACTCCTCCTTGTTGTAACCGTAAACCGTGTTCTCGCTGTAGAACGGCATCGGCATGTACTCGAGAGGGTTGTAGGTACCGCTGTACGGCATATAATTCGGCACGTTAGGCAACGGTCCCACGCTGTCCGTGTCGCCCTGCAGCTTCAAGTTGGTCATGGCCGAGCACAGGTCGCCGAAGATGTAGTAGCACTGCAATAAGCAAAATGGAGCCGTAAGGGCTAAAAGTCGACCTACCCCACCGGATCTTTTTTAAATCCCTTAAAATTTGTACAAATTGGGACTTTTCAAAGAAACTTCCACAGAGGGGCGGACTTAAAGGAGGGGCATGAACATTGTCTCGGATGACTGATTCCCATATTGGTGAAAGGTAAAGACCTTAGTCGCGGTTAAGATTGTATGGATGCTTATGCATGTCTATAGATTCTCAGATTTTTCGTTGGTAGAAGAATTGATTACATGCAAGAATTTTAGTTTTATCGAATAAAATTTTATATCCGATTTCGCGATTGTTTCCAGCAACTGCTGATGAGTTTATTTGTCTTAGTCTTAAGACTCTTGCATGTTCTTTGGGCCTAGTTGATATTTTTCGTCCGGTCTATCCAATGTATTCTTCGCCGCTCATGCAAGGAATGCCATAAACTCCTGGCATCTCAAATTGAATGTTGTCTTTGACGGATCGAAGATGTTGAAAGATTTTTGAACAAGAGGTAAATCGTTTGGACGTTGTATTTCTTTAGAACTTTTGATATGTGGTCAGTGATGTTTTGAATATATAAGCAAGGACAACAGTGGCAAGTGTGGGATTGCTTTCGGCTTCATTGCTATTGGAAGGTTGTGGTGAGGTGTATTTTTTGATGGAACGTTTAATATCTTTAATTTGGAAATTATTAGAGAGAAGAGCAGAGGTAAGGTATTTTAATTCTGTTTTCAGTGACTCGGGTTGAGATAGTTTTACGGCTCTGTAAACAATAGAATTGATAACCGATGATTTTTGAGCCGGAAGTGTGCGAAGGTTTTCTGTAAACACAATAACCCAATATTAGGTCTGATTTTCTATTGATAAGAATATCTAAGAATGGGAGGTTGTTATTAGTTTCTATTTCAGTAGTAAAACGTATGTTACGGTGTATAGAGTTTAAATGTCTAAGAAAATCTACTATGGCCTCATGGTCAGGAATTTCTAGTAGATTTTCTTAGACATTTAAACTCTATACACCCTAACATACGTTTTACCATTGAAATAGAAACTAATAACAACCTCCCATTCTTAAATATTCTTATCAATAGAAAATCAGACCTAATATTGGGTAATTGTGTTTACAGAAAACCTATGCACACGATTTCTATGGGTTTTTGGGAATTTGCTTTTTTATTCTACAATTGAGATTCGTCCAATGCCTCTTTCATTATGTATTCTTCCTAGATGCTGAAGAGGCCTGGTCACATCGTTGTCGTTCAGACTTCTTATGAGTGCACGTAGGTGTTCAGGCACGCCCATCTCTCGAAGTACTCTCCACAGCATTCTCCAGTTAACACAGCCAAATACCTTTTGGTAATCCAAGACGCAGATGACAATTGGAATATTAAATTCTCTGCATTTATCTACGAGTTGTCTTATATGATAGATCCCTCTAATCGCCGCTTAATAATGCGAAGTAGAATCTTATTTAGATGCGATATTAAACAAATGGAGATTTTCTTCTTCGACCTCTACATGGATAATGCCTGGTTAGTGCACTATTTCATTTATGTTGTGAATTCTGTACTCTCCGTCAAGAGTTGTTGTTTCTTGAACAGTTCTGCGCAATATTTTTGCCACACGTTCAATATTTCTTCCGTGCCCCCAACAATAGTGCCCTGCTACTCCATTTACTGATACAAATACCCGTACAATTATTTTAATTGTCTGTATTTTAATATGTTTGATGTTGATATGTTGACATTGGTTATTTTTTTTAGTAACAATATCTTAGGCTCTAATTGATTTTTTGATAAGCTAATGAAGGGGAATGAACATTGGCTCAGATGACTAATTCCTATATAGATGAAAGGTAAAGACTTGAGTCGTCGTAAAAATTGTTTGGTTGCTTATAGATTTCTATGAATTCTCAGATTTTTGTTTAGTAGAAGAATGGATTACATCAAAAATTTTACTTTTATCGAATGAGATCTGCTAATGAGAATTTATTTGTCGTGGTTTTAAGGCTCTCTCATGTTCTTTGAAAATAGTTGGTATTTTTCGTCCTGTTCCTCGAATGAATTCTTTTCCGCATTTGCAAGGAATTTTCTTGGTAACCCAAACGGAATATTGTCTTCATTGAAAGCATGGCAACATGATAATTCCGGTTAGCCTCGCCCAAAATAAGAACTGCTTTGATATGTTCTTCTAACAATCGCGTCATTTAAATTATGTAATATTTTTGGAAATTTTTCGCCCCATAGCGATAGGTGATCTAAATTGGATTGGAGTTTTATACAGTCATCAGCATTTTGGACTCTCATATAGAATTAGAGTCCCAGGTGTGATCATTGCGGAATTAATTTCGGTGGATTGGAAGCCCTGCAATCTGCACTCTTTCAGGAAGGTAGGATGTTAACCATTCCAAAAGTTTTCCGGGGATTCCAATGTTTCGATTAAGATTTGATGATTTACTAGATCAAACGCCTTTGCAAAGTCTGTGTAAATGGGATGAACGTGAGACCCCTCCTCCAATGATTCCAGCAGAAAATCTGTACATATAAGAAAGTTTAGCTCAGTGGAGTGATGCGGCCGATAAAGCAACCTTTCAGGCCAGCAGATAAATAGTCGCAGACCAAACATTTGAACACTTTAGGAATACAGCTCAGGATTTTAGGATAGGATTAATGAAGCTTGATTTCCAGTAAGTTGGAAAAGTTCCCGTTTTTAAAGATTGGTAAAATCTAATATAAAGGGGTCTAGAAAGTATGAAGCTGCGATGTTAATAAAATATAATAAAATATCTTTTGTTTTTATCTAGAGTCGACAGTTTCTCGTAAACAGATGAAATCGAAATGTTCAAGTGTGAGAGGCAGACATCTCCAGAGGGCAGTGCATCTTCAGAGACACAGTCCCCTCCCCATCAATATACATGTTCGAAAAATAGTCTGCAAATAAATTGACAATATCCTCACACACAGAACAGGTCACGTCGCCAAAGTGCACAACCGATGGAATAAAGTTTATTTTCTTTTTACAGTTAACGAACTTCCAAAAATTCTTAACGTTTTACGTTTAACATTTTCTCTTAAGGAAGATTCAGTCAAAGATATATATTCCTGGTAACACTGCATTTTTAAAAATTTACATTTAGCTCTTAAGTCTGAAAATCTCTTATAGTCTGTATATAACCCAGTCCCAAGATATCGTTTATGTGATTTCTTTTTCTCAATTATTGCATCTTTAAGCTCTGGAGAAAACCAAACTGGAAACTTCTTTAATGGAACGTAAATATCGATAGCTAAATAAACTATATCGTAGAACACGTTGACCAAGTCCTCAAGGGTTTTGCTAGCAAATAACTTGTCCCATTCGAACTGCGACCAAAACTTAGTCACTGCACTCAAGTTCGTTGATTTAAAATCTTTATAAAGGCCGTTACCCCTTAGACCAGAACTGTTGAAAGGTACTGAATCACATTGCAAGGAAAAGGAGAGTGGTGGGTGATAAAAGTCTATTGGCAGCAGGCACAATCCGCCTCAACCATTAAAATTCCACCATTCTGTGCAAACACTAGGTCCGGAAGGTTGTCGTTAACGTTCCTGAGTGTGTTTATCTGGAAGAGGTTGTGGTAAGATCATAGGTAAGATAGTAGATTAGTGGATTCGATGTCGCTCTGCGTGCTTTCCGCCAGAGGGATTGCAACTGAGGATAATTCTTCCTTGGTCCACCAACTGTTGGGTTGAAATCGCCTAGGACGCACAACTTATGACTGGGGTATTCTTCAACCAGTCTTTCCAGGTTCTCTCTAAATTCTGCATATTTCTCAAAGGAACACTTCGGTGGCAAGTAGGCTGTAGCCAGTATAAATTTGTTGCTATTCAGATTAATTTGAATAAATAAATGTTTAAATAAAAACTTTATTTGAAATAGTTTTACAGACCGCTATTAGAACACTATCTCCCCTATCAAAGGTACTAGTTTCTGCAGATCTATCCTTAAGGTATATATAGTAGTTAAACATCTGTAGTTCTGCACTGTCATATTGGGAGTAAGACACATTTTCAAAGAGAAGCTGAAGCTTGGTCCACAGTCCTGTAACAATTTGGAAGTATATAAGTAAGGACGAGGGGTCCGTCAATCTGGGATGAGAAGGCCTGTCTAGTTTTTTGCAATGAATTTGGGAACTCCGTTTACATATTTTAGAAAGAGATTAGGTTCTCCACTTCGCTGTCTTGCCTTCAATTACTTCTTGAGTGTGCTCACTTCCGAGCGGCTTTTGTCCATATTTTTCTTACTCCTCTCTCTGTGAACTATTTCAGCTGAGTCTAGAGTCAGGCGCAATGACTAGTAACCGTTTTTATTATGCTTTTCTATTCTCACTGCACTAGCAACATTAAGCGAGTAAGATCTGACAGTATGATTTTTGCTGTAGACAAATCGTCTTCTTCTTTAAGTTCTAGAACGTTAAAGGGCATCAAGTTACGCCATCCCTTTTGCCTCTCAGACACCTCATGCAAAACCTTGCCATGGAGACCCACTGTATTGGGTTCCTGTCTGCTTGTTCACTTGTTTTCGCTGACGTCGCAGAAGTGGTCTGTTTAATAACAGCTAGATCAATTTTTATGTAGTTGAAACTGCTCGTAAAAGTAGCTTCATTGGTCCATATTATTCGAGACAAAACATAATGACCCTTATCTAGCATAAAATTTAGCCGACTACCAATCCAATCTCCTATCAAAATCGTAAAAATGTAATTCAATATGATACTGGTATAGCTTATATTGAGATTTATGTGGGCAGAGGCAAGAATATTAATATATTAATGACGTTTTCTTCGTCTTTAAGGCGTCGATTTCTTCTAGGCACTGGATTAGGATGAACTCGTCCTGTTTCGAGCAAACATTTACTTTAACGATTAAACATCTTTCTAAAATGTCTTCTATAAGGATAGTTAGCTGCGTATATAAGATATTTTTAATCCAATAAGTACAATCAGAGTAAGAAAATTTAAAGTAACTTTAGCTATTTAAAAGGGTAGAAAATGAAGAGATTTTGACAAGCATGAAATAACGACATGAAAGCGTTTTGTCAGATAGGTATTCTCCCCTCAGGAGATGTGCAGTTACGTCACGTATAGTGACGTAATCAAAAATGATACTTCTTAGCTATCATAACCACAAATATCGATTTCCAAAATGGCAAACAAAATTCTGGTGTTAATTTACAACATCCAGTAAAGAACTAGATAAAGATTCTCTAACTGTACTTTTCACAGCCTATTAAAAACGCAAACTATTATAATAACATCTTGGCTGGATTTTTTTTTATGAGAATATCGATAATTATGGTTTTCTACATACTACTTAAAATGTTAATAATTAATAAACTTCGTAAGTCTTTAAAAATATTGATCAGTGACTAAACCTAATTAAAGAAAAGTGATAATACTCAACAAATGAGACCAGATTAGGATATCACAACGAACTTTTATTTCAATAACAACCCGTAGAGTGGAAATGCCCACTAACCAAAACTAAGCAAACCTAACCAAAAATTCAACTTCTCTTGAGTTTTAAAATCTTTTATTCATATTTTAGGTTTTCCCAGCACAGCAACCCACTTTTCACAATTGTTTTTGCAGAAAATTATTTTTTTGTATTAAATTGCAATCATCTCACTCATAGCATGAAAAGCCCTTTTTAACGACTCCGGAAATGTTGGGACACCCCCCATCAATTTTCTTTTAGAGGGCCTCAACCTTTAAAAGAGTGTTCAATCTAAAATTTTGCGGAAAACGAGTTTTAAAGATGTTTCAAGATGGCAATTACGCCCTCTGGTGGTCATTTCAGAACCTTAAAAATTATTTACAGCATTTCCCGATTTACTTAATAATTTTTAGATTTAGATTTTTGTAAAGGGGTTGTATTCTGGCAGTGGCAGTACCTACAAGTACCTACATCGACACTTATATACAATACCCTGCCTACCGTTTTTAATTGATGTAGATTGTTTGAGAACCACTGACTAGTTTTATTACATAATACACTTAATACTTACTTAATACTACTTCATTACGTAATTTTTTCAAAAATTTTGCGCGAGAATTTAAAATATCTCTATTATTTTTTTATTATAATTCCAAAACTTTGTATATTACCTGCTCGGAAAAAGTGATCTTATTGACGGTGTGCCTGATAAAGCCGGCTTTGAGGAGGTGCGACGCGTACTTGCGGGCATCCCTCCTCTCCGGGAACCCCTCGACGTGCGTCAGCAACCAGTCGATCATGTCCGTGCCAATGAACGCGTTCGGTATGGTGATCTTCAGCCACATCCGGTCGCGGATTTCGAGGCCGCTGTCCGGTCGCTGCATCGCCTGCACGATCTCCGACATCGGCGAATTGATCGTCAACGGTTCGGCCAAATCTGGAAATAGATCGCGACCTGCACGTAAAGCCGCGAAGTGGCGCCTCGAGCGAGCGAAATAGAGTCACTGCATAAACAATCGATCTAATTTCATAATTGCAATAATAGAAATAATAGATTTTAATAATCGAATGATCATTGAAATAAACGACTATATATAAGAGTAATAAAAATTAGGATTAAAAAACAACTTATTCTAGATTATGAATTATATGATTATTTCGATTTGCAGGAGGAAGTAATGATAAGCATCTACAAATTTGTATTTAAAAAGACGATCTTTTTCTTTTGGAATTAGTGATGATGCTAGTTGGCGACAATATCCTTTCAGAAGGCACTGCTGTAGCAGGAACACAGAGATATTTTTGATGAATTTTGAATAATTCAGGCAGTAGATTTTTGTCGAGTGGGCTTGAAGAACGCGGTATATTCGGCATTGACAAATTACATATTATATAGGTACAATCCGAGTTTCGAGGTCGACCTCAGCTTTGGGTGAAACGGTCGCAGGTTTAACTGAAGTTCAGGCAAAAAGATTTCAAGTTCTTCAAGTACCCATTTCACGGCGTTGTCTGCATTATCTTGAAGACTCTTTAAAACGCAGGTCCAAGAAAGTGGCTTTTGTTGATATTTTGTCTCGTTCATAACTGCCGAGCAGTCTTAAAATAATTGCCATTAAATCAGCTTGCAGCTTATTAGCAATATTGGTCAGGCAGAGTCCTTGCACAAGTGGAATTATCGTAAACAAGGTAGGGTATTTTTATTTTTCTCCAGGTAAGGTTGTTGTTCAATAAATCAAACGGCTTTAGAATGCGAACGCAATCCTCTAGTGCTAGCCATTCCTTTGCGTTGAATATCTCAGGAGAATTTGGTAAACTGGACAACACACAGCAGTAATTGGAGCCTTAACGGCTATTAACCTATCAAGCACCTATTCGAGTTCCAGCGCGTCCCTACATCTTGCTTCAGTTTTAATTGAGAAGTTTTCTCTTGTTGCTGCATCTACGAAAGTTTCTCTACAGCAAGGGTACTGTCTTTGAAATGTGCTACGACATTTCTAATTTTTTTCAATATAACACCTATCTCACTATTTTGTCCAAATCCCTCGTTTACCGATAAATTTAGAGTATGCGAGACATGATCATTTTTAGCCGATTTTTTATTTGTATCATTAGCTGAAACCACCATGGCGATCTTCTAAGAAATATGCCACTGGTTAAAAATGTCCATTAACTCCGATGTTAAATGTGATCCAGGTCGACTAACTGTCCATTGTCTATAAAATCAATAGTTGCTGTAATGTAGTGTAATGTAGAATTTAGCGACTTGAGTTTGATACAGTTCAGGAATTAGTTGCGAAGTTAAGATTTTTTGAGACGGGACTGAATACAATCGATTCAACAATTTAACAAACTCCCAAAACCCCTTATCTTCAACAATTCCCAAGGATTGATTCATTATGATTAGTTCTTAGTGAGCTTTGTATTGGATTTCCATGATCAAGCAAGACGTAACTGTCTTATGGATCTCTTTGACGGTAAAGTTAATTGCGATGATCGCTTTTTAGTTTTCCGCTTGTAGAAGCTACACTACAAGTACAAGTAGATGCCTAAAAGTACAGGCCTTATCTTGTTTTGATCCAAATTATTCCTCCCATATTGGGCAACATCTCCAGTAAGTCCATTCAAAGTTTAGGATACTAAGGAAACTCTTGCAAAATATTCTCAATTGGGTTAAGATCAGCACGGGTTGCTGGTTAATCCACAGTTTCAATTTCAACCCCATTAAAATCATTTTGCACAATCTGCACAAACATTCTCACCAATGTAAGGGCTAATGGTATCAAATGATTTTATATACCTATCTACTATCAATATAAACAGTTAACCAAATAATCATGTATTTTGAAGTTACATTGGCCAATTGGTCTTTAATAAACTTTTATAGGTCTATCTGAGATGCAGAGTCAAAATCTGGTTTCCTCTGACTAAGGTACTCTTTTCCCGTCTTCAACAGTCCAATAGATGTATTTTCTAGTAAAGTTTAACATTGATCTAGGATGCCCTGAGGTCAAAGATTCAGCAAGGCGCCAATGAACAGTACCAGTTGAAATTCTGCTTCCTGTAGCTATCCCCCTGTCACAAACTATTGTCTTAAACAGAGACCCTCAAAAGATGGTCTGCGTTTATCAGTTCTTCTTAAGTACTGACTTGTCTTCCTGTAACTTTCGATCATCCGAGATGTATCTGATACACCAAATCTTTGTCCACTTCTTAGAAAGCTCCATTCCATTTCCATTAAAATTACTCTTCAGCGCTCAAATTTCTAGAATGGCGTTTCATAATAAACACTTTAACTAAACCGTACCTCACAAATGTAGATTTTAAGTGCAAATGATAAATTTTAGGAATAAAAATTACAAAAAACGAAGATGTTATTTATTTGAATTTCAACAAAATAAAAATAAAATAAAGCGACTTCGATAAAAAAAAAACTGTCTAATGAATATTTTTATTTTTATATGAATTTACAAAAATAATTCAAAATAATTTTTTCTACTCCTGTCTGTAAAATGCCTAATTACCCACCGATCTAGAGTGCGGGAAGCGTCACTTTACCACATCAGTTTCATTTCCCACGAATCCGAGCCATTTCGGACATTTCCGGGATTTTACCGCACGGATTTAGGAGCGATCGAATGTTTCCGGAGATATTTCCCACGCTTTGAATTTTGACGTTTGTCAATTCTGACGGTCATGTCAGTGAATGTATTCGTGTTGTTTTGAGAAAATGTACTCAAAAACTAACGATTGTAGAAAAATTATAGTATGCAACATGTCCGGTAAACTTTTTAACACACTCGTTTATTAAAAACTCGCTCCGCTCGTGTCAAATAAACTCCTGAGTCAAATGCTATTTACCGCGCTTGTTGCATAATATACTATAATGGTGCGTTAATTTTGCTGGCCAGTGTATATTTTGCAGTAAATTGATAAACAATAAGACAAATTTAAGGGAATTCACTACTACTACTACTACTATTCTATTGCTACATTGTTATAAACATGGTTAAATAACAATATTGTTAAGACTTTTCTTGACTTTTAAGACTGTTTCCTGCATGTTAACAATAACAACTGTGAAACAAGACTGTAACCAGCATTGCGAATGAAGTTATCATTTGGATAATGGGTATCTGGCTGGATGATTTTTTTAATGAATGAAAGAAGAAGATTTAAATTAAAAAATTTCCATGAATCTTTAAATTTCGAATGGAATTCAACGTTGCCAAGGTAATTAATTTAACTTTACGACAACTTGCACATAAGTTAGGTTAATGTTTTTAAATGTGTGTCCTATTTGAAAAGCAAACGCGTTTCTGTTAAAACTAGATAAACATTTTAAATTAAGTTCCGAGTTTTTGCCTAAATTTTGGTAGTTGTAACCCGGTGCATTCTTTCAATTAGTTCAATTCTTTTCGCTTACATTATAAATTTAAAACGTTGCGCTAGTCGCGATTTTCTTAAATATTTACCCTTGGGTTAGTTACACCTGAGCGTTCTGTTTTGAAAAATTTTATATTTCACTTCTTTTTCAATGAAAGGGCCAAGACAAGATTACTACTGATATCTATGTCTTTCTCCTATCGATCGATCGATTGTAACTCGTAAAATTCCAACGAAATTTAAATTTTCAACTAAAATGCGACGTTGCCAAGAAAGTAAAATTTGATTTTATGATGACTCAGACATATATTTTGTTAATGTCTTTTGAGATGTACCTACCGGGACCGAGAAGACACTCACGTTCGTTGGCAGGCACGGTGCTCGCTATCGAGGTGCTGGAGACGGTGGAACTGCTCGGAGGTCTAGCCACGGGGTCGCCCCTGACCGCGGCCGTGTGCGCCACCCATGCACCTTAAAATGTAGTTTTGGTTGGTTTCTATTATGATTCTGGTCTTTTCACAGTTTAAATCTTGGTTCCCGCAAATCGATATTCGTGACATATTAAACTTTTCAAAGGAACTTCCACAATAATAATATTTACAAAACTTCTGGATTCCTCCTGCGTCGGTGGCGGTTGAGTCGAACTTGCTAACGTCTCGCAAATCATCCTGTTGGCTTCTTCATTGCTTAACCAAAACTGGGTCTCTACTCGGTGGTTTTCTACTCGGTACCTCTTTATATATTGTTAGAGAGGGGCGGACTTAAAGGAGGGACATGAACATTGTCTCGGATGACTGATTCCCATATTGGTGAAAGGTCGCGGTTAAGATTGTATGGATGCTTATACATATCTATAGATTCTCAGATTTTTCGTTGGTAGAAAAATTCATTACATGCAAGAATTTTAGTTTTATTGAATAAAATTAGGTGTCCGATTTAGTGGTTGTGTTGGGCAACTGCCCATGAGTTTATTTGTCATTGTCTTAAGGCTCTTTCATGTTCTTTAATGTATTCTTTGTCGCATAGGTATGTGACAAGTGGTAAATCTGGTTTTGCAGTTATATTTCTTAAGAACGTTTGATATGTGGTCAGTGATATTTTGAATGAAAGAAAGGCCAAGAGTAGCAACTCTGGAGTTGGTTTTGAACTCATTGTCTTTGAACGCTTGATATCTCTAATGCGGAAATTATAAGAAGCGAGCAGATGTTAAAGTATTTTTTCTGGGTTCAGTGACTCGGATTGAGATGGTTTTACGGTTCTGTAAACAATAGAATTGGACGGTGATGTGCGTAGGTTTTCTGTAAACAGAATGCCTCAATATTAGGTCTGATTTTCTATTGATAAGAATATCTAAGAATGGGAGATTATTATTATTAGCTTCTAATTCAATGGTAAAACGTAAGTTGGGGTGTATAGAGTTTAAATGGCTAAGAAAATCTGGTAGGGTTTTTTGACCATGACAAATAACAAAAGTATCGTCAACGTTGGGTTTCCATAATTTTTGGTTTTAGATGGAAGGTGTCCAGGGCTTTCTTCTCAAAGACTTCCATAAATATATTCGCGATGACTGGTGATAATGGAAAATCTGTAGCTATTCCCTATTTTTGTTCAAAAATTTGACCGTTATAAGAAAAATATGTTACCGCTAGGATACATTGGACAGCTCTGACGAAAAATATCAATTAGGCTCAAAGAGCAGCAGTTGCCAAACACAATCACGAAACCACTCACCAAATTTTATTCAAAAAGACTAAAATTTACGCATGTGATCAATGCTTGTACCAACGAAAAATCCGAAAATCTGTTGAAATCTAGAAGCAACCAAACAATCTTAATCGCGACTCAGGTCTTTATCTTTCACAAGTATACCAATCAGTCATTCGAGATAATGTTCATGCCCCTCCTTTACCTCCGCCTCCCTCAAATAAGATATAAGCAGAGTAGAATGCGAGACAGTTTCAGTGAAGCTCTGAAGAAGAAGTTTTGTAAATAAAATATTAAAAGTATTGTTTTTTAGTAAAACCAAACACAAGACACAAGATATATTTATAGCAATGAAGGTACACCATAATTTCGCTTTTACGTATAATTTCTCGGAATTTTAGAAAATTCCTTTAAAATTTTGTGTATTTTGAAAAAGCATTTAAACCCATTAATTATTTTATTAAACTAAGAAGAAACAAAAGTATGGTAGTTATCATTAAACACAATTCAAAATGAATGAAAGTTTAAATATTACAATACAACCTAAACGGTAAAATGAATGCAGTAAAAGGCAATACAAAGCGGTATTTTCATAACATAAAGGTCAAAGATCTTTTATATGGGTTGATGAATGTCGATGTGAATGTGTTCATTTCTAATCCATGGCCTAATTATTTTCAACTTATTTTGGTCCCGCAATTATTTTTCAAATAAAAAACTACAATGCAAATATCTCGAAAACGGTATGTTTTATCGATGGCAATATAGTAAAAGGTTTGGCGTAGTGGTAAGAATATGATCTATGTATCACTAAAAATGGTGGAAGCTGTTTACACCAATACGAAAGACCGATCATGTCGACGGTCTGTAAAGAATCTTAAAATGCTTAGCAATCACTGTTTGCATTGTTTCTTTGATTATTTTTATGTGGTTTGTCAAGATATGCTTAATTAATACAACTAGAGATATGTATTTCGACAAATTTCAGGCGATGTTCACACAATAAAAGATGTTTAGTGATATTGATTGAATTGAAGATGAATCAAAAAGGTGAGCATTTTATGATTCTTTACAGACCTACAGCAAAAATCGGAACTCACCTGATGGTCAAAGATTTTTAATGATATATGTTACTACCAAACTCGGGACCTACAACATAGTAGGAAAAGCAGCGACGGTGTTTAATAAAGTTGACGTATTAAACTGACACCTTGCGTTCGCGTGATCAGTGCATAATTCGATATTTACTGACTGACGTGTGACTTGACCCTTAGAACGAAAACATTTGATCGCTCTCAACTACTTGACTTAAATACAGCAAATGCCTGAAGAAGCTAGCTAGTGAAGAGGGCATCCAACAGTAATACGTTTTGCACGCTTGATCTATACAGGGTGAGTCAAAGATAGAGTAAAATTCATTACTTCATCGGCTTCAAAAGTAATGAGAAAATATTAAATAAAAAAGGTGAAAAGATTGTTAGGATGCACACTCTCAAATTATCTTAAAGTACACAGGGTGGCTCAAAAAAAAGCGTGACGAATAAATCATACACTTTGTTAAAATCGAAGACCCTGTTTTCCAAATTTTATTTTGAATTCCTTTTAAAATTCTTCAACTTTCTTAATAATGATAATACATGCCTAAAAGTAATAGTTTTTCCAATATTTTAATTTTTCTAAAAAAAAATACTAGTTTTCACATTTGCAAAAAAAATTACGATAGCGTTATTATTCTTATTATTACTAAAGGTAGATCACTCATATTTGATATTATCGTTAATCGAAGATAAAATAAAAGATATATGCAACATAAGTTGAATTAGATGCTATATATAGAATGTTCAAAATAAACAAATATATTTGGATCATTTTAAATCAAAAATCACGATTTGCTTAAATGGCACACCATATATACTATTATTTTTTTCTGAAAGATCTTACTTAATCTCTATAATTATCTCTAAAACCTAAACCTGCTGGAATCCTCCCGATTACCTTTCTCTGCCGTAAAAATCATTTCACGTCACGGTGCAATTAAAAAACCCTTTCAACATGGGCAGCATATTCACATACCAACACTCCATATGCAATACAAGACCATACAAACATTTGCGAATAAAAAAAAAACATAATTTGATACACTCGGTCTATGGGCCTGACGGGTTCTGTTCTGGGTATTGTAAAGTATCCTTTGGGATTGGGATCCCAACATTTGGCCACCACCAGTTTTATGGGCCTGAAAACCGGCAGGAATGCAGGCGACGTCTCCAGCGTTAAAAATACTCTTACCCCGGTTTTTGTACGACTTCCCTCAGGATCTTAACCGCCTCGTCGTTGGACATATTTTCGAAGTTGACGTCGTTGACTTGCAGGATCATGTCGCCGGGCTCTATCCTGCCGTCCAAAGCGACCGCTCCTCTAAAATATAATAAATTAATGGAGTTAATTTATTATATTTTTATGTTTTCAGGCTCGGGTGCCATTTTTAAAGGTCAAGAATTAAAATTTATATTCAAAACTTAACAAAGTTGTTGGCATCACATAAACTTAACCTCCAATTTTTTTCGTCTTCTTTTATTATTTACATAGTAGATATAATTTTCCCCTATGTGGTTTAGTGATAATCTAAAAATATATATGCAAAAAATTGGTAGATTAGACGCCTTGACCGACTGACCAAGACCTGAAACTTGAAATTAATTGATTTTATGCACTCAATTTTTATAGAATATTGGTCAAAATCTTCCACTATCTGGTTACGTGTTAATTAAAAATATATATATATATATTCTTAAGCAAGACAATGTTTGTTTAGCCAGTAGGTTATAAACCTACGCAGCTACTTTAAGGTTTTCTTTGCTATGGTTGGGTATATCACATATCTCAGAGATCACTATTGAACTCTTTTAAGATACTAGAGACTAACTTTTTAAAACTCTTCTTAGTAAGTGAGAGGAGCTTGGGGAACATATCTGGATTGCTGTTAGAAACAGTTTTTCCTATTTTACGCTCCTAACTCCAACATACGCATCTTACTTTCTAACTTTGTCCCTAAATATTGTATTCCATTGTACCTTTGGGTGACTTTAATACCAATCTATATTAGATGGAAAATAGGGCTTCTATTCTATTGTGAAAAAAATTACTGATGTTTTTCATTGACAGAAGCTTCTTACAGTAACAGTAGGTCGAAGGACATAGATATGGCAATACAACAATAAAGTAGACTTATTCAAAAATGAGCTTCTAAAGATTGTAAATTGACATCCCCGTCTTAAAATTTTACAAGGCAAAAAGAAACCTTATCAACCCTGGATCAGCCCCACTATAAGCAATGAATCATTAGCCGACCCGATGAAAATTTGCTGTTGTTTTATAAAACTAATAAATTAACAAATACTCCATTTCAAATTACTATGTTCAAGGAGGATCGTAATTATAAATAATTTGGGTTAGTATAAGTATGTATAAACTATAACATCAACGTTTTTTGCTTTTCTGTCAAAGTTTGCAGCTGAGGTTCCCAACTTAATGTACTGATCATAAACAGGTGACCAAATTGGTGTTACAGTTAACTTTTGTGATGTCAATTGAAAATTCATCACAATTTCTCATGGTGAAACCGAAGAGCTTGAGACTTTTTTGTGTTATGTGTGATAAGAGACCCTTAAAACCAACACTTTTGTTAAAAATTAAGTCTAGATCTCTGTGTTGATTTTTGTAACATAATTTTTCATTATTCATTGTGTAATTGGATTCAAAGTTTTTACTTACTTTAATCCTTAATAACTTCAAAACTTGAAGTTGAATACATTGCTCCAAACTTAATATTCGCACACGGACACAAGTTAAACGCTTAAAGATAAAAAGCTGCTAGATATGTGATCGGCGTATCCTGGGTACAATATGTTTCTCTTGTAAAATACTGAAATATAAAAGCTCTCCACACCTTTTAGTGTACGCAAAAAATAGTTGTAATGTTAATATATACATAAAAAATATTTTAACAATACCATTATACTTTTTAAAAGCCTTCCTATTATTACACATATTTTGGCGTAAACGATTTCTCGTCTTCTCCTTCAACTTTTAAATACAAGAAGCTATTTAGTCCACAGTGTGTTATAATAAAGGGAATGAGGTTTCTTGTTCCACACATATAATAAAATCAGTCTTCTTTCCTATCCTCTCCAAACTTTAAGCATTATAGTCATATATTTATATTAATAATTATATTAATACTGTGCAGTAATAGTATTTGTAATTATTTTTTAGTTCTTTTGTTTTTTGCTACCAACCGTGGTGCCATCTATCGACGAGTAGCGGTATTTTGAAACCTCCCGCCAGATGGACGTTGTGTAAGGAACTACACTACTACTAGTCTTACCCTTTCATTATAGACCCCACGTATATGCCGCCATCGCCGCCCTTGTTGCTTTGCCCCACTATCGAAATACCCAAAAAATTAACAGTGTCCATGTTCAGCGTGACAGTGATAATGTTTAACGACATGGTGGAGTCAGTTATGCTGGAATAAGAACTAGTCCTCGACATGGCCTGGAGTCGTTGTTTTCGCCTCCTCTGAGGCCTTTTGCGACCCGCCACGTGCAATCGGCTGATGCTCGAGCATTCTGACAAGGCCGTGTGCCTACCCGTCGTCTCCGATTGAAAACTGGTGGTTTCGATATCGGAACTCAGTACCGACGCGGTCTCATAGACCCTAAAACGTTGACTTTGTCGTTTTGATATGACAGAAAGGGGATCGTTAGAACCTCGGAAGGTGTCCGTTGATTCTGGACGAGTATTTGTGGTGCCTTCTGCCCTGCCTCGAGCTGATTATGCTCTCGGTATCGGTACAGATTGATTCGGGGGCCTGAGGCGGCAGTCGCGGTTCCGACGGATGGGTTACGCTGTCCATACATTGGGAACCGCCGTCGGACGGGACAAGAAAATTGCTAAACCCAACAATGCTACAAGCAGCTATTACATTGCTATGGTCTGACGATATGTAACAGTATGAACTAAATAAAATAAAGAAGCATATAATATGTGGGGTGTTGGGTAGATCCAGGTCTGACATATTTTTTTCTGAACCGACTCTGGCTTTGCTTTGTGAGAGAGTTATAAATTTCAAATTTTTATTATTTGTATTTAATATGAACTACAAATTTTAGTGTTCTTGGTAAGAAAGAAATAAAGATTGCAAAATGTGTAAAAGTGTGTGTGTGTGTGTGTGTGTGTGTGTGTGTGTGTGTGTGTGTGTGTGTGTGTGTGTGTGTGTGTGTGTGTGTGTGTGTGTGTGTGTGTGTGTGTGTGTGTGTGTGTGTGTGTGTGTGTGTGTGTGTGTGTGTGTGTGTGTGTGTGTGTGTGTGTGTGTGTGTGTGTGTGTGTGTGTGTGTGTGTGTGTGTGTGTGTGTGTGTGTGTGTGTGTGTGTGTGTGTGTGTGTGTGTGTGTGTGTGTGTGTGTGTGTGTGTGTGTGTGTGTGTGTGTGTGTGTGTGTGTGTGTGTGTGTGTGTGTGTGTGTGTGTGTGTGTGTGTGTGTGTGTGTGTGTGTGTGTGTGTGTGTGTGTGTGTGTGTGTGTGTGTGTGTGTGTGTGTGTGTGTGTGTGTGTGTGTGTGTGTGTGTGTGTGTGTGTGTGTGTGTGTGTGTGTGTGTGTGTGTGTGTGTGTGTGTGTGTGTGTGTGTGTGTGTGTGTGTGTGTGTGTGTGTGTGTGTGTGTGTGTGTGTGTGTGTGTGTGTGTGTGTGTGTGTGTGTGTGTGTGTGTGTGTGTGTGTGTGTGTGTGTGTGTGTGTGTGTGTGTGTGTGTGTGTGTGTGTGTGTGTGTGTGTGTGTGTGTGTGTGTGTGTGTGTGTGTGTGTGTGTGTGTGTGTGTGTGTGTGTGTGTGTGTGTGTGTGTGTGTGTGTGTGTGTGTGTGTGTGTGTGTGTGTGTGTGTGTGTGTGTGTGTGTGTGTGTGTGTGTGTGTGTGTGTGTGTGTGTGTGTGTGTGTGTGTGTGTGTGTGTGTGTGTGTGTGTGTGTGTGTGTGTGTGTGTGTGTGTGTGTGTGTGTGTGTGTGTGTGTGTGTGTGTGTGTGTGTGTGTGTGTGTGTGTGTGTGTGTGTGTGTGTGTGTGTGTGTGTGTGTGTGTGTGTGTGTGTGTGTGTGTGTGTGTGTGTGTGTGTGTGTGTGTGTGTGTGTGTGTGTGTGTGTGTGTGTGTGTGTGTGTGTGTGTGTGTGTGTGTGTGTGTGTGTGTGTGTGTGTGTGTGTGTGTGTGTGTGTGTGTGTGTGTGTGTGTGTGTGTGTGTGTGTGTGTGTGTGTGTGTGTGTGTGTGTGTGTGTGTGTGTGTGTGTGTGTGTGTGTGTGTGTGTGTGTGTGTGTGTGTGTGTGTGTGTGTGTGTGTGTGTGTGTGTGTGTGTGTGTGTGTGTGTGTGTGTGTGTGTGTGTGTGTGTGTGTGTGTGTGTGTGTGTGTGTGTGTGTGTGTGTGTGTGTGTGTGTGTGTGTGTGTGTGTGTGTGTGTGTGTGTGTGTGTGTGTGTGTGTGTGTGTGTGTGTGTGTGTGTGTGTGTGTGTGTGTGTGTGTGTGTGTGTGTGTGTGTGTGTGTGTGTGTGTGTGTGTGTGTGTGTGTGTGTGTGTGTGTGTGTGTGTGTGTGTGTGTGTGTGTGTGTGTGTGTGTGTGTGTGTGTGTGTGTGTGTGTGTGTGTGTGTGTGTGTGTGTGTGTGTGTGTGTGTGTGTGTGTGTGTGTGTGTGTGTGTGTGTGTGTGTGTGTGTGTGTGTGTGTGTGTGTGTGTGTGTGTGTGTGTGTGTTGAACATATGATTAAAATAGAAGAATGTGGAAAGCTGATAACATGCTAGAAAACACTGTAGAGCCCCTTATTATTTCTATGGACTCCAAGGACTATAATTCATCTGACTACTCAAAACACAATCCCCAAAATTTACAAATCATATTTTATATATATTTATTACAATTTATCTATTTCCACATTATTCTTATTTCCATATCAGGTTTCATTTACTTGAATAATCATGTACAATTATTATTATATTTATTATTTTCATAAACTATCCGTAGTAACGCCGCTGTCACAATACTTTCATTACCCAAACTCGTCATTCTATTGTAAGCAAATTAGTGTAACCATAATTTAGGAAGGATTTGGGGTGTGTGGGTCTTAAAAACTGAAATATGAAGTTTTTAAAAAGTATCATTGCAATTTATCTGAACTTTCGCATATAACCTTCAAGCCTGTTTGGTAAAATTACATTTTATTACTCTCGCGCATTAAAAAAGACTATAGCGACGAACGATATGAACTTCTGATGTCCATAAAACAATATTTAAATGGTCAAAAAAATACTTTCATAATTATTTTGCAGTAATTTCTAATTATTTTTAGAAACCTGAAAACTTACCCAACTAACTACCCGCCCGTTGAAACAGGGCAGATGGGCGGTATCTTCTATAATTTCTTCTTTGACAACCCTGTAATATTATCACACATGAATCGAAATTTATCCAGTTTTTTTTTAATTGGAGGATGCGAATCAAAGAAAGACGGCGAAAGCGTAACGAAAATTCAAAAGAACGATCACAATAAGCTCCCATTCAGCTGTCAAAGCTGATATTAATTGTATGTTTACATATAAAGACATCATGGCTACATAAAAGCTATCAAAAAACCATTATGTTCGGGAAAAAGCGATATAACGCGAGTAGGATAGCCGCGCGGAGAAAATATTCTCCCCGTAAAAACCTCTGCGAGAAAATTTCAAAACGACAGCGGAAAAATTACCCGAAATCGTCATCCATCGACTTAAAGAAAAACTTGTAATTCGGTCTGTTAAGGACATTTTTAAAGTCTGCCAGAGTCACTTTGTCGGGCGAAATCGGGATTTTCACCAGGTACGGGGTTTCCTCATCATCTATGTGGTAAATCACTTTCGTTTCTTCCATTTTCCGCGGCTTATTTTCCGAGAATTCACATCACTTCCACGGCAACGGTACACATTTCCACAACATGGCGGCCATTACTGCGAGAAAAATCACCTCATCCCCACCCACTAGTCGCGCGGAGAAAGTTCAATGCACGACTTTTTTTTCTAAATCCACCATTAAAACGATTCGGAGGTCTCGTAACGACAAGAAATTGTGATTTGGAAGTGGTTTTAAAACAAATTAAACATTTTTTGCGAAATTTTATTTTTGTTTACAATCATCTTACAGAGACCTGTAATTTTTTTTTAATTTAGCCGGGAAGCCAACCCATTTGAAAGTGGCGATTAGTTCAAATGGCCCCCTACGAGCGTCAAATCCGTCAAAAAGTAGGTCAATATTTTACCCGTTTGATACGTGTGTTCATATGTTTAGAAATTTTCAACAGTTTTTCACATGAAGCGTTCAATCGAGTAAGTGTCTTCCACGGTAACGATTAGATATGCGGCGGAGTCACGCCGCGTTTACGAGAAAGTCCTTCCGTTCCAGCCCAAAATCTAACCTTAGAATGGATTAAACCCCGAAAATATGGCAGATAAACTCGGTCTGGGTAATGAAGTTCGCGAGTTGAAAATAGGACAGAGTTTCACCAATCCCCGGTCTACCGCCTTCCACACCGTCAGGTGTAAGTGCGGTCGCCACTTGCCTACTTTAATCCCATCAATTCCCTGTGTTTTAGATGATTTTAAACCCGCCTCGGTTGATACCAACAAGAAAGCGACGCTCGATGTGGGAGATAATCACCAAGTCACGGTAACAGTGCCGCATTTAGGTAAACAGGAGCCATTTGTAGTAACTTTTTTGAGATTCGGGACATATTGCCTTTCAGATGGATCTGGCACAGCTCAGACAGTATTCAAAGGCTCCCAAAGACCTTACACTAAGGAATGCGTCTTGATAATAGATCGTATCACTGGCGAAATTACTCTAGAGAAATTAGCTTGCAATATACAAGTTAAAAAAACCCGTAGCGAGTATAACAAAGCTCCGGTTCCCTTTCCTCAAGGTAATAAATAAAATAATCTCTATTGCATGAAAAATGAAATTACCAAATGCTACATGCAAAGATGGAAAGTACCTGCAGCTAAGTGTAACCACCTTTCAATAATATAATTTGAAAAACTTTACGACCACAACTAAATATGTACAAAAAGGTTTATAAATTCTATATACCAGTAGACAGTCAATGATATGTCAAAAATTCTGATGATTTTTAAATATATGTTTGCTACAATCTGTATAGGAACAAAGTACTGAGTTATTAATCAATGTTAATTTGTCTAAAAGAACTATCAAAGACTCAAGTCATATCTTTTAAAGCAGGACAACAATATGACTGATCGAATACAGAGGTTATATCACTAGTAATCCTGAGCAAAGCTCTAGCGCAGATTGCATCTGAACTCTGACTGGAATTTAAGTATTGACATTTTCACATTTGACCACTTTTTCAAGCATTTTTGAAGGCAGCAGAAAGAATGTCTATTCTTCAATGGCTTTAACAGTAGAGTAGACAAAGTTTCAACACATCTCAAAAGGCGGAAGTCTAGATTAATATCTTGATCTCAGGTACTCAACATTAACTGAATATTACAATAATAATGAAACCAGCTAATTGATGATCAGTAAAATACTAATTTGTTTATAACAGAGACTTTTTTAATTCCGATAAATGAACCTAACTTTTTTTCTGAGATATATTCAAAATCTTAAAAATTAACTTTATGGCTTGATAGCTAAAGTAGCGTTCAAATTTACAAGACTTATGCTGGGGCATATTCGGAATGTTTTTCTTCCTTAGAGTAGCATTGTGAATTTCATAGCAAAAAACTAAACAATCTTTCAGGTACATTGGTAAATAATATTTCACAAACTGAAATACAACAATTGCAACTAAAAAAAAACTCGCATTTAGTTTTGAGTCATTTCAACAAATGTTTTCTGGATCTGTTCTGGGTTTTTTGGTAATCTGGTTTTATTAGCAATGGTTAAGAATGGATAATATAATGGATGACAGTATATAACTTTAGATAGAGTTTTTTTAAATTTTTAAATTCAATATATGTTTATTTGCCTATAGCATATTGAGGGATATATAAGCCTTTTTATATAAATTAGAAATGTGACTAATATATCTCAGTTAGCACTCCTAAGTTTTTTGCTTGATTTGTAAATTTAGGATCTCCATTTTACAATTGGATTTTAATGTCAACACACACAAAATTATAGCTTCCAAGGGGAGCAAATTGCATAATTTGTGTTTTTTTAGAATTTATCTTAACATTGCGTTTTTTACTGTAATGGGAAAGACTTTTAGGATCCAAACTAAGAGTAGGTTCGACCTTTTCATCATTAATTGATTAACAGCTGGGTGTCATCAGCATATGAATTTGAAAAAAAATGGACCTCCTTAGACATATCAAATGTATACCAGAGATGCAACAGAGGTCCAAGAATTGAACCTGCCTCCTATTGTTTAAATACGACTGGAAAAAGGTACAGATCGATTGGTGAAACCAAAGTGCTTTAGTTTAGCACAAAATAACTCATGATCCACTCGATCGAATACCCCTCGAGTTCAGCCTGAAATTGCTAGATGTTTCTGGTTTTCAAATTTTATTGAGCAAGTCATGGTCCGATTGTATACGCTTGAAATTACTGTTTGATTGTTACTTATATAAATTAAATCTCTAAGCAGGTTCGTTATTTTGGGTAATTCTAGCTGGATCGGTAATCATTTGACAAAATTGGAATGAGGTAAAAATGTTTATAGATAAATCTGTAATTTAATCCTGCTCTAGATCATAAATTTACATTAAAATCTCCAGTACACACACACACAAAAAATAATCGTGATTGCCTAATTGGATCAGGAAAACATACGTCAATTTTTCGAAGATAAATTGTGGATGTTGATGCTGACGTTTCGTCAATGATCCTGTTTGCTTCTTCAGAGCTTAACTGAAACGGGTTTGCATTCTACCCTGTGCCTGCTTATATACAGTTTGAAGGGGGGGGAGCTAAAGGAGGTACATGAGATGACTGATTCCCATATTAGTCGTGCAGGTACAGAGTAGAATCCAAACCCGTTTTAGTAAAGTTCTGTCGATCAATAACCGACACAGAACAGGTGTAAATAGTAAAATATATGTCATTGATTAGACAATTGGTATTTCCCCACATGCAGATAGATTAGGCCAACAATCGACGTCGAGTGGGGATAGGAGCTTGTCTCAGCGTTCGGCCACGCCTCCCATAGGGCAGAGGGTCTCGCACAAGACCAGAGTCGCCTCTGGCCGCAAGTCCGAAAGACCCGTGACCCAATTAGTGCCTAAACATTCGCCACTGCGAGCCAGTCCGAACCACCCGTCGCCAAATACCATTCCCGGTAACCAGCGGAGTCCCGGTCGGTTACCATCGTCCAGAGATATACACAACGTGATGGAGTAAGTGATTCATTAACTGGATGAGAAATCAAAAGGCCCGAGACATGGGGGTTTTGCAGAATGCACGGTAATCCGAGTACCCTTGCCAGCCTCCCGATGATAGGCATGGACGATTTCGCGGACCCGTTGCCTCCGTCTCAACCGTCTCTCAACAACCGTCTACCAATAGTGCCGATCAACAACGGCAAAGTGTCTCCGACGCTCAACCTGAGCGATAACGAAAATGGCGTCGGCACTATCAGCGACTCGTCGTCGTCGAGCAGCGACAGCGAATCGGACAGCGATAACGACAAGCCTGCCGCCGAGAGCGCCAAACTTAACGGGTACAGTAATGGAGGATTGAAGATGAACGGCAATTTGGGCACTCTCGACGAGGACTTGTGCCTGTCTGAATCTGGATCGGACTCGGATTAGCTTCAGATGAAAGGTTTGTTAGGTTTGGTTTATTATATAGCAACTTTCAAGTCATTTTGGATGATTGAAGATCGAAGAAGACTTAAATACTGTGAGCAGTGATGTAAAATGACTGCTATTTACTAGTCATTTATGCCACATGTGGGTCATTTATGTCGTTTGAGATTTTAGTCGATAGTTCGTAAAATAAAACATTTTTTATATATAACACTTCTTTAGATATATGAAATTTTTAGTTTCTAAAAAAAACATACAAGAACAAATAAATGAGATTGAGCACATTTCCTAATAGATACCTAATTTAACTAATTTTTTCACATATCATTATTACAATCTGGATCAGTGTCACTTTAAGACATTTTTATAATCTCATGGCATTCAGCGGAATCTTCTTCGGAATTTTCTTGCACTGGAGAATTAAATTCATTAACTGAAGGCCCCAAAGGGTTATGATGAACATATGTTAATTTTACAGCGCGCTCAGTTGTCAATGTATTTCTGCGTTCAATGGGGATAAACCCTTGGCTACTGAATGTCCTTTTTGTGGATGAAGAAGTTACTGGTTGCTGCTGTATACCATACATCTCCCCTGGTCTAGCACATGCATCGCTTTTTTTTTCTTCATTCATTAGAAAAGGTGAATTTGGTAGTTCGCTTTCAAAAAAGTCTTTTATTTTTTTGAATGCTTCGACTACGATACTCATTTCAGCATCATGGGACTGCAGTTTAACTATCTACTTCTTGATAGGCCCAAAAATTATTTTATTTTATTTACATTATTTATCTTATCTCTGAAAAGAAGACGAATTATATGAGTTTGTGATTCCTATGATTTTAAACATGATAAACATAATGAGCCACCTAACCCAGCTTTCACACTTCTTTAAACCCTATGTTGAAAGTTGTGGATCCAAAATATTTACTTTTAGCAAATTTTTATGGTTTGTAATTTTATAGATTTACTGCCTCATATCAAGATACCGGAGAAAACTTACATTTTATTGTATGCCAGCTCCCAAGCTTAACATTTTGATAATAAAAGAAAAGTGAAGTTATATTTTTAAACGACCGATTGGTCACAATCGATTATGACGCGAGCATCATAATGGGGGCTATACACATGCAGGCAAGTTCGCGCGCAATTGTGTCCAGATAAGTCCGCGAGCAAGTGCGAAACAAATTGCTGCCACACACTGTTCGAGGTTCACTAGTTGGTGGGATCTGCTACTGTGCGAAAAATCATCGTCGAAGAAATGTGTGGGATTACAACCGCTGTCGTTCTTGCAGTTTTTTTTTGATAACGTCTTTCTTTGCTGCATCTTTGTTCATTTCTTTCAACTTCTCAACTAATATTTGGCATGCCTCATCTGTTAATGTTTTATTGGAATACTCTTTTCATTTCATCTTCCACAATCACGGATTGTCTTCGCATTTGCTTTAAAAATCAGACACAATGTGATTCGCTTCGAGCCACGCATGGAACTGAACGCGCCGTTAGTTTTGACACATACACATTCGCACTTACTCGCGTGTCTCGACCTGTACAGGCAAGTCTTAACACTTGCCTGCATGTGTATAGGTCACTTAACATCATGGCATGGCATGGGAAGCATATGACCAGGTCATCTGACCAACTCACATCACTAACTGAGTGAACTTAAATATATAACATTAAACGTAGATAAATCCTTTTATTTGAAGTTTCTATAGGTTGAGAAATCTTGAATTCAGAAATTCCCTAGATCATACTCAAAAATAAAGAAGAGTTAAGTCACCTAGAGGCGGTTTCTTTGACAATAACTAAAGTTCCAACTTACATATATATTTAATAAAGCATTGAAATTACTAGCATTTTTAAAAAGATGTTTGAAAGACTTTAACAATATTGATAGCTTTAAAACTCTATTTTGGTCATATATAAGGTTGCAATATGTTTTTCAGATTTAGTTTTCTTACTTCAGCCATCATGTTCAACAGATGAAAAGAGTGTAAAAGGTTCGTGAACTTTGTTGGGCCTCAAAGATGTAAATATATAAACTAGGTATAAAATCCTGAATGGTTTAAAAGATTGTCCGAATTGCTGTTTTTGTTTTTTGCAGTGGTTTTATTTTTTCTAAGCGATAAATATTTTGTTTTATTATATACAAAAAATTGTGACTTATCTTTGATGTGCTTTTCAGATAATACAAAAATTTGCTTATCAATAGTGATTTAGACATCTTTTTATTTGTTTCGCTCAAAAATAAAAAACCTTTGAAACTGTGAGTGATGATATGTAACAATTTTTATACCGATTTTACTGTATGTTTGTATACCATTGAAGGGCTATTGTATTTTTTTCGCTACATGATTGTTCCATTAATAATAATTAAAGAAATGCAAAACGAGAGTTTGAAGGGAACTGAAAATGTGGGAAAAATTGGTTCTCGGGTAATATTTATATCCCCTACACAAAGATAAATTAACACCCTCTTTTCAATATCAACTTTTTCACTTAAAATCCAAATTTTGGTTGTTCCAGGTTGAAAACGATACTGCCTTTTGCAAATGTAAGTGCAACAATCGACAAATCGTGGCAAAGTGTTTATGGTACCGATAGTTTAATAAATATATTCGTTACGTATATTGTATGAGAGGTATAATTACGGAAATAATAAATACAGTCAAGCAGATACCCTGTAATTTAATTTTTTTAATTACAGTGTAATTGCACATTAATCACATACCTAAAAAAAAATAGTGATTAACAAGTATTAAATCCTTGCGCCCTCTAGGTGCTGTCAATTTTTTTTTTTTAAATTGACACGTTTGTAGGGCAAAGAAAACTTTCATGAGGTAAAAAGTTTATTTCTTTTAAGCTATTTACACTCGCTAGAATATAATTTACAGTTAAAATGAATTCCGAAGAGTATCACTTCTAATCGAAAGGTGTTTTTATGGGTTGTGGGATCTTGCGGGCAATAAACCCAGATTTCAATTTGCCGACGTTTCGAAACATATTTCTTCTTCAAGGCTCTATAACAAAATTAGAATATTTGACAAAATAAATAACTAAAAGTTCAGATTTTCAAGAAATTATATATTTTCACATGACAATTGTTTCGACAACACCATGTCTTTATCAAATGTATCAAGTAAAAGCCACCTCAGTTCAATTTTAGAATATTTCAATGTGGGCTTGAAACAGTTACATAAAGCAAAGCTTGTTTAAAAAATATCCAAAATATAAACAACCAGCTACAAAATATAAATAAATTTTAAAAAATTAGACAACCAGGAAACTGCCAATGTGTTTGTACTTACAATCGCAATGAGTTTTAGTAGTCACAATTCCATTGTGTTGTGTATTCATAATCGTTAAAACTGCATAAAACAATCAAATAAACAGCATATTGAGCCCCCAACATAGATAACAAAAAGGTAAATTTAATAAAATATTGTGGTAAGAATTGTTTAGTATCTCATCCCCTAGTCAAACTATTGTTACCCATAAAAAAATCTTTTGACTAGACAAAAAGAATAGTTTAGGAATTTTTGAACTCAGGGCATATTGGGCATTACCAGCCATTTCGATTCTATCTCGCTGTTATGCGTTTTCTTCATGTGTTGTTTGAGGTAGGATTTATCGTTAAACTTTTTGTCGCATATGGTGCACTGGAACGGTTTCTCGCCAGAATGGGTGTACAGATGACGCGTGAGCTTATTCCTGGCGTAGTAGGCCCTCGGACATATGTGACAAATATATTTCCTATCCTTCGACGGCAGTTTGATGAATCCCAGCCCTATCCCGTGTACTTTCGCCATATGGACCTAAATTTCTCAACTGTAGTAAATGGTCTTCGGCAACACAGTGAACCTACCTTCATTACCCGTTGATCTTTGTATTCTTTATCACAGTGCGCGCATTTATGTTCCCTTACATTGGAGTGAGTGCGCATGTGCCTTTGCAACACGCATTTATCGGTGAATTTTTTGTTGCAAAGGTGACACTCGAACTTTTTATCACCTGTATGCCTCCGCATGTGACTATCGTAGTTTGACTTAATGGGGAACGGTTTGCTACATATGGTACACATGTATTTCCAAGTGTTTGAGTCGGAATGAACTACTAACTTGTGAGATCTAAATACGAAAAAAAGGCTAACCTGCTAATATAGTAAAGATTGCCTCTCACCTAATATCTTTGTGAGTATTGAAACACTTTCCACAAGTGTCACACTTATACTCCCGTTTGTTTAGATGTTGCTTCTCATGGATACTTAAATCGCTTTTAGTGATGAAGCCCTTTCCACAATAAGGGCATATGTTAGACCTGATCGCTTCGTGGTACTTGATATGTTGCAACAAATTGGAGGAATTACCGAAACGACTCGGACATCTATCACAAGCGAACGGACGTACATCTTTCGCGCTCATTTGGTGTTCTTCCACACAATGATCTACCAGTTTCAAGCTGGAGTTGAAAACATAACTACACTTTTCACAACGGAACTCGAGCGACCTTTTCCGTTTGCCATTTGATTTCTGACCTTCTTCCTTAGTTTCCTTCTTGGATTCTTCGTCACTGCTGTCGTTCAAATAGTCGGCAGTATCTTGGTTGTCTTCATCGCCATCAGCATCAGTTTCAGTTTTTACATCATCTGGTTTGCTTGGGTCATCTTCTGTTTTTACATCCTTGTGTTCTTCCTGTTTGCGCAGCTGATCCGACTTGATACAAGTCTCTCTGAAACTATACACCAACTCCAAAAGTTTCAAACATTCCGTACAAATAAAGTAAGAGGCTAGCCATTCCTGAAAAACTAAATTCTACCAAACTGGACGGTTCTACATTTCATTTATTAATCTACCACTTCGGGAACACAGGAGCGCAGTTTGCTTAAACTACTGACTTTGCTTTCCTTCCTGTAAGAAATTTTAGTTAAATACAATGCTTTGTTCAGGCAAACGCAACATGTTTGTGGCAAGGCGTTTTTGGGCATCGCTTTTGAATTAGTTTTTGTGTATATTGTGTTTATATTTTAACATTGTGCACAATTTACAAAATTTATAAAAAAACTTTTGTTTACATCGAAACTTTATTGCATTTGACATCTTCTTTTGGCTCATGGGCCACGTTTAAAAGGTTAGGTTGTCAGTCTGTAGTGAAATTAATTTGTAATTCGCTTCATTCGATTCAATGATACTAAATTGAGAAATGAGTTTTTAATTTGCAAATTGCTCGGTCTGAACATCACTGGTATTGTGTACAGTTCTGAACTGCTAATTGAGCTTTTTACACTAGTCACATATACATATTTGAACACTGTTCACAATTTACACTAATAAAAAAATTCTTTACCTTATAGCGAAACTTAATTGTCTTTAGAATCTTCTTTTGGCTCCTGGTCAACAAGCCGTTTCAAAAGATTAGGATCAATGAACTGAAATTTCGTCTGACGTCACATCGTTCCCTTGACTGATATCTAATTTGAAACTTTTTGTTTTCGATTCCATCATACTGCTCGCTGGTGTTAATTCAGTGTAAAACAGTCAGGGTGCTTAGGTAAAAAATAAAAAATGATAAATATCTAATTTGCAAATTGTTCCATCTGAACCTCATTGGTATTGTGTACAGTTCTGAAATGGTGATTGAGGTAACTTTTGTCAACAAATCGCTTTTCGCATGAATCACAAGCAAAGGGTTTCACTCCGGTGTGTGTTCTGATATGTCTAGCCAATTTGTATTTTTCAAAAAACTGACTGGAACACACATGGCAAGAAAATTTTTTGACATTGACCAAGTGCGGGGCATGAATTCGAGTCAGATGTATATCCATCGATCTCTTATCTTTGTACTCTTTATCACAATCGTTGCATTTGTAATCCCTTTCATTGGAATGTAGTTTTAAATGCCGTTTCAACTCAGTCCTAGAAATAAAGGCTTTTCTGCAGATGTGACACGAAAAGTTTCGGCTATTTCGATGCCTTTTTAGGTGATCGTCAAAGTTTGACTTCTGCGGAAATCTTTTTAAACATTCGGGGCAAGAGTACTTCCACAAACTGGGATCTGTGTGAACTACCAGAATGTGAGTTCTGAGGTTCTTATTGGTGTTGAAAGTTTTCTCGCAAGATTGGCATTTATGCTTTCTTTCGTTATAGTGGATGGATTCGTGAGTGCTTAAATCACCTTTGGTTTTGAAGGTCTTGCCACAAAAACTACAAATGTGTGTCCTACTAATTTCGTGGTAGCTCTTGTGTTGAATTAAATTCGCGCTCGATGCGAATCTGCTTCCGCACAATAAACAACTGTAAGGTTTCGCCCCTTTTTGGTCAATGGAATGTGCAGAAACGTAATGCTGCAATATAAGTTTCTTCAACGCGAACTTTTCTCCACATAGTTCGCAGAAAAATTTGTCAGGTGGCTTTTTCCTTTGAGCCGCCACAATTTCCTTATGCCTGGATTGCATATGGCGGTATAGGGATTTTTTTGTAGGAAATGATTCATTGCAGTGCTCACAGACTAAGCCGTGTCTGGAGGCAATATGCAATATTAACTTTTCCTGAACTTTATAAACTCTTTTGCAGTGGTGGCACTCAAAATGATCGCTCGCGGTTTTGTAGACTGCAACATCTTCATCTTGGAAATGTTTAATACTTTGAGCAGGGGAATCACAGTTTGCAGCAATTTCGCAATCTGTGTCAATATTTTCGTATTTGGCTAGAGATGTTCTGTGAGATTCAAATTTAACGCAAAGGTTTTTAAATTCTAATGCATATTCCAACAGAATTTCGCATTTGCAACATATTAAATGACCTTCTTTCCAATGCTAAAACATACTTTTTAAGTTTGCGAACGATGCAATCCTGGTAATTTCCGTACCTGTTCAGGTGCAACAATGTTAAGTTTTTCAACAATTTTTGAACATAATTCATTCAGAATTTTTGCAGATTCGGGCTGAGCTTCTAAACACACGATACAAGCTAAAGTGGGAAGTATTGCCATCTTTAACCAACTTTTGTTTACTTGAAATGTGTGAAGTTATTGTAATAAAAACAATTGCTAGAGGTATCCCAACAATTCTTCCATAATCCTATCTTCTTCTTTGTGACAGTGACAGAATACAAATTTTAGTTCTGGTTGGTAAGTTGAGGAACAATTCACAATTGCACATTTACTCTGTCAAGTCAATGAACTTTAGTTGATAAAAGAAGAAGTTATCAATGTCGTACTTCACTCCGAAGGTTATGTTTTGTTTACTATTTATCTTTAGTTTAAGATGAGCAGATTGAGGTGTTTTTGTTGCATTTGCGCCCAAGAATTCGATGATTTAAAAAGCTTGGAGTTTGCCGACTCAGATAACGTAAAGTTATCGGAAAAATTAAAAATTTGCGTACCTAACGAGGTAAGTTTTAATTTATCACTTGTAAATGGAGAAAGTTGGTTGATTTATTAGTTTTCCGACAGATCTGGAAAGAAAATTACTCCATTTGCGAAGTTTGTATTAAACAACTGAGGGCGGCCTATCAGTTTATCAGGACCTGTATAGAAAATGAACTGTTTCGAAGAGAAATACTAAGCGAAATAGATAAGCAAGGACCTGAAGAAAATGCATCTGAAGAACTGTTCATTTGCAACAACTGCGGCAAATGCTTTAAACAGAAGAAATCTTTAACTTTACATATAATAAGGATACACACTCCGAAACCAGTGAAGAGACATTCAAAATACTTGAAACAAGAGTGTGATATAAAGGATGAGGTTGCTTTAGAACAAGATATTGCAAAAGTTAAGGAGGAATTTGGGAATTACCAAGAAGACGCATTGCTGAAAAAGGAAGACCTACAGAAAGACGATTTTGATCTGTTTTTGAATGGCGATAGTGATACAGACGATCTCTGCGATAATAATTACTCAACAGGATCTGAAGACAATGAGCAAAGTTCTTCCGAACAAACAAAACAATTGAAACGCGGCCCCAAATTAAAACAAGCACTAAAGTGTGAGTTTTGTGATGCCGTGTTTCAAAAAAGACAACTCTGGGAGTCTCATGTTCGTTCTAAACATACATTCGAAAAGCCCTTTTCTTGTGATCAGTGCGAGTGCCGGTACATGAATGCTTACAGTTTGCTAATTCACAAGCGCAAACATAACAATGAGAAACCTTTTATTTGTGCGTCTTGTGGTAAAAGTTTCGTCTCTTCCGCAGATTTAAATCATCACAACAAAATTCACAACGTCAACCGCGCCTATCCTTGTCCCCAGTGCGACCGGAGTTTCAAAACTCACAGCAACTTACGAACTCATAGGCTGCAGATGCACTTGGACCCCAACGATTGGAAATTCCAGTGCACATTGTGCGAAAAGAAGTTTCCCATCAAAGGGAACCTTGTGAAACACATCAAACGACATACTGGTATTAAGAATTTCCCGTGTCACATATGCGACAAGAAGTTTATTAACAAAGCTGAACTGAATTTACACCTTCACACCCACACAAATGAGCGTCTCTTCAAATGCCACTTGTGTAATAAGGAATATAAAAACCGCGAAGGCCTGAGGCGACACATGAAGGTGGTCCACGATTTGGGCAACTGGAAAGCTTCTGTGCCGGAGAAGAAATACCTCTGCCCCATGTGCCCAAAGATATTCGCGTTTAGCAATAAACTGCAGAGGCATATGTTCACTCATACAGGAGAGAAGCCTTACAAGTGTGATTACTGTACGAAACGATTCATAGACAATTACGCCAGAAAGGTTCACTTGAAAAAAGACCATAACCTCGAAGTTTACAGCTGAATTTCAAACGCAAACTCGTTTTTTTAAAACACATTTAATTTATAAATAAAATCAGCTTTTTACATCATCCCGAGGTCTGTCCTTTATCAACTGAGGCTTGCGTGACTTCCACATCCTTCAGCATTTCCTTTAACTTAACCTTTAATTTTTCGATGCGTTCTAGCTCGTAGTCGCTTGGAATTACCTGAAAAACGCCCCGGATTTGTTACCACAATCTTGTCGGCAAATTCGGCGAAAACGTACTGATTTTGCGTCGATCTCCCCAACGCCGAGCCCCGGTTTCGGCTGAAACTGTCGCGTTTCATTTTCCTGCTCGCTTCTTACCGTTTCGCTCCATGTTTCAAGCCATTTCTCACCTTTACCTTTGGTATCGCTCGAAGCCTTCTAAAAATTAACGCGTCAGCGCACGACGCACAGCGAAGCATTCGAGTTACCTTTTCTTCTTCTTTCTGATCCTGCTGGCGTTGTGCATACAAAACGTTCGATAAACTGTTCAGCGCCTCCCGCTTATTGTTATTATCCCCCTGATTGGCCAAGGGTTGCGTGTTAATCTGCGGCCCCAGCTCCGTAAGCACTTGGAAATCGGCCCTGTCGCCTAATCTGAAGCCCCAACCTATTCGTGAGTCGGTACCTGCCGGGTAGGAATTCGTACTACGATTTTTGATCACAGACCACATAAAGTTTGAAACTCACGTCGGGCTTACCTTTTTTAAGGGTGGGGATATTTGAGTATATTACCGATAAGATGGACGGCAATTCGTCGGGGATAATGAAAGCCGCCAAACCTGAAAATGCCGTTGAGATATTAGATAAATTATTGCATTCTTTGGTCTAGTTGCAGTTATTTTATATGAAGCATAATGTTGTATTAATAAAATTGATTATTATTATTGTTGTTATTAGGGCCGTAGAATACATAGATTATATGAAACACTGAACACGGATAGTGAAAAAATTTGACATTCGTGTGTCGCGACGTTACGTCATTATCTGCCCTGCGCTTACCTGCGATTTGGAACGCGGCGAGACACGGAAGAGTCGACCGAAAAACTTTCATTTTCACCTTCGCGAAGGAACAACGTAAACTATTTTAACAAGTTTCGCAGTAATACGACAAATAAACCCGCGTTCGCTTCCGATCGATCAAGGCACGGTCTACTAGCGAGTATTTACTTTTCAATGACTTTTACTTTCGCATAAGGAGTTATCGACGCGATTCGCGGCGGTTTATCCATTTTCTATGTTAATTCGAGTGGGCCTTGACACGGCGGCGGTAAAGGCGGGGTCATATTATGTCCACTTTCGAACGGGGTCAAATTTACCTACGCGGACGAGCTATTGCTTTCCCCTTCGCACACCAAAAATGTTTCGTTGGATAATATCCGATATTTAATGACTGCCGCGTGCCGTAGGTTTACAAAACCGAATAATAATTAATTATCGGCAAATACGAGGGCGCATATGGCGGCCTTTTGCGGTGAATCGGTCGCCGATAAAAATGCAATCAGCTGGGGTTAATATCGCCGTTATATCTGTGCCGGGATACCGCAAACAGGCTACGTTAAACAATTTTTATTGCCGGACTTGACGCAAAACGGGTAGATGGAACTTAAACATGCGGTGATGCTAACAAATAGACTTACAAAAATTTAATCGAGTTGTTTGTAAAAAACAGTACTTTCCGATTAACTCCTGAACTGCAAAACTAGAGTAAGATTCGGACATTGTAATGAAATAAAAAAACGCATTTTCTTCTTCTTCTTTACTTCTCTCGGTCCACACTGCCGGAATCGTTCGGCCGGCCTAAATAATAGCTCAAATACTTATAATATCGTTTTATTTCTTCAGCTTTTTTACATTTTACATACAGAGTCATTAAAATTTCCGGCAGGTATATGTACAAAGTGCGATATCGGGCGTCGCGGTTTGCGCGACGTAAGAAAACGAAGCAGTTTAGGTACACGCACATTAACCTCGTCAGGTCTGTCTATACCGGCCGTCACGACGCCGTATCGTCGAAAACGCGTTTAAACCGCCCGGCGGCGGCTTTTTTCGACGTAGAATCAAGTAACGTTTATCTCCTCGTCGCTGTCATTCGAACTGTCGTAGTCTATGCCGTCGTAGCTCATCTGGTACGCGTGTGCAGCATGTTGTAAGTTGACAGCGACCTCTTGCGGCGCCGCTTGACGTTCCGAAGGCGAACTCGCCGGCGAAATGTCCTGGGAAATAAGTTACACGGGTGATACAGGTTGAACCACATTTTAGAAAAGTGTCAAGCTTTATATCAATTTATATTTGAAATAGGTAGTAGCGTAGCATTTTTTAAAAAACTTGACGCGGTTGCCAGTGTTTACGCTAATGTCCAGCAACTGTTATAATTATTTCTACCGTGTAGGTTTAAAATCTGATAATGGTGTGGTGTCCTCAAATTTTACATCCTTTGTGCCAGGGAGATGCTTTCGTCGATTTTGAACTATATTGGTTTTTATCTGCATGAAAGGCTATGGAAAATTATCTTATCAACCGTGGGGATATAGTGGTGTTTGTTGATAGAATGCCAAGTTTTCTTCAAGTATCCTCCGGAGTCCTACAAGGTTCTATTTTGGGACCTCTGTTATTTCCTATTTATGTATCACAATTCTCAAATGTCTTCTTATCGTGTTTGTATCACTTTTATGCAGATGATACTCAGATGTATTACTCATATTAGACAATAATGTATTAAATTTAGAAAGTAAATCAATACACTTTAAAGATCAAATAAAAAAAATAGGGTTGATTTGGAGTTGGGATGCTGACATGAATAAAAAATAAACCTATCAACAAATATTCTGTAGACCCTCAGATCGTTACTTTGCGATTCATTAATCATACTTCAAATGACATATTATGATGATGGTACCTGATTAATGGTCCACGATAAGTACTGAATACAAAAACTACAATGATTTATGGCATTGCCAAATTTCCCAAATGTTAGTCACATTCTGGTTCAAAACAAGTGAATAAATACATGCATTACAGTCCGCAACTATGTTTTTTAGTACAACTGTACTGAAGATAGAATTAGCATAGATAATATTAATAGTAGGTTATAGCACGAGAGACAGAAAGGAGGGTAAATATCGGAAGAGTTAAAATAATTCGCAAAGTAATTATAAAACAGGTATACATACTTATAAAAGTTGTAGGTTTTCGCAAGATCTTTCACAAAAACTAATAAACAAATTAAATTCCGTCCCATATATTTATCTTTTACGTCGAGTGTAAAAACTTTTAGGTACTTTTAACAAAAATTAAAATATTCGGAAAACCTATTATATTGAACTTTACATTACGTTGACTCAGTCTGTATAAATTTTTCTTATCAAAACAAGAATTCTCTTATTTGAGCTGCTGATGTTCAACTTAACATAAATTACCTGCCTATTATATTTTTTATTTGTCAGCAAATTGTGTGAATGCTTTGAAATGCAAGTTTGAGATGGTATGTTTTATCTATTTCTTTGTATATTACCTCATATCGGATAAAACGTTTAGTGTAAGAACAATCACCATTGCTCCAATGTC
Source organism: Cylas formicarius (assembly GCF_029955315.1). Lineage (NCBI taxonomy): Eukaryota > Metazoa > Arthropoda > Insecta > Coleoptera > Brentidae > Cylas > Cylas formicarius. The sequence continues at coordinate 2,782,717 of NW_026844361.1, read as the reverse complement.
TAAATGTCTTATCAAATGTGTATTTACTCAATTCAATAAAGAACTTTATTATTATTATTATTGTTTTGGTAGAGGCCATGTTCGGTTTGAAAGACTTTTTTTGTTATTACACTTCAACAATGAATGGAAAACCGTTCGTGATTGTTTAAAATCGAGTTACCTGGACGTCGGTGAGGTCGAGCTTCGGTCGGTCGCCGTCAGCGTCGCTCAGATCGGGATGCGGGTTGTTTTTGTTGGGCAAGGTCTGCTCCCTCGAGCCTCCTGCAGCGAGCAGCTCGCGTTCCTTCGAATTCCTCCACTTCATTCGTCTATTTTGAAACCAAATTTTCACCTGCAAGGTAACGAACAGTTTATACGCGGTCTGATTCCTATCATTTAAGAAGAAAAATAAGAAGAAACATTCGCGGACCGACTTAAAGCGACAATAACAATCAAGTGGATCTGTCGGAAAATTATAGTTCTTCTACAACTCTTATCAAGTCTAGAGAATGTTGTTGTTACTGCAATATATTTATTGTATTTATTTATTTAATAACTATATTAGCACCCGCGTCATTTGTCGTAAAAAAAGACCTACAAACAAAAACAATACACAATAAAACAAAATAAAAAATTGTCTTCCCTCACAGCACATAGACACTCCCTCGGCATCATTCTACCAGTTAATCTGAAAAAACTCCCCCAAAGAGTATATTGAATATTGCAAAACATCCATGTGTCGCATTTAACATAAATACTCCTCTATTTTTAAGGACAATTTTGCTTAGCTTTCGTATTTTTAGTTTTCTCATTATTTTGGTCATTCCCTACACAAAATTATTATAAGTTAATTTCCCAGTGTGCCATGGAAAGTAATAATTTTATTTAATAATCGTCGAATTAAAATGCCGGTGACTTTAAACTAACGAAAACAAAATAATCCGATTGTTTGGTGATTTGCTCGTAGTAGCACTTCCGAGATCCCTTGATATTATACTCATGATTTTTTTTTTAGTTTATAAAACAAACCTCAGAAGTTGAGATGAACTTTGTGCCAGAATAGGACAAGCATTCTGAGAAATTAGCATATCAGAACTTAGACGAGTATCCAGGCAGAGTCTTTTAAAAAGAGTTGAAAAATGTATTAGCATAGTCGAAAGAGATGAGATTGAGAAATTGTCGTTTGTACAATGAAAATAATTGTTTTAATTATTTTCTTAAATTTAATCAAAAACTATTGTTTTCTTAAAATAAAATCATTATTCCATGGTATTAGTGTTATTTATTTTACTGCAGAATTTAAATTACATAATTAAATTGACCAAAATAATTTATCAAATAAATTTTTTTTATTAATTTTGTGTATTGAAATAATGAAAAAACTAAATATGCGAGTTTCATAATGGAATTTGGTATATGGAGTTAGATTAATATAGAATATTCTGTATCTTATCAAATAAAAAAAATAACTTTTAATAATTTATATTATTTATATATATTTATATAAATAATATTGTCCAAAATAATGAAAAAACTACAAATGCGAATTTTGTCATGAAATTTGGTATGTGGGGTTAGAATAATATAGAATTTGGAATTTAGACCGTTAGTTTTTGGGTACATTTTCGCAAAACAACACGAATACATTCACTGACATGACCGTCAGAATTGACAAACGTTAAAATTCAAAGCGTGGGAAATATCTCCGAAAACATCCGATTGCTTCCAAATCCGTGCGGTAAAATCCCGGAAATGTCCGAAGTGGCTCGGATTCATGGGAAACGAAACTGACGTGGTAAAGTGACGCTTCCCGCACGATAAATTGATGAGTAATTAGGTATCTTACAGACGGGAGTAGAAAAAAGAGTATTTATTAATTTTGTTAGTAACTGATTTAATATAACTTTCCCAAGATAAGTTAGAATCTATGTCTATGCCCACGAATTTTACTACTGTACTCTGCCGAATAGAACCCCTTTTCGAGGGTTTCAAAATACTCCAGTCCGATTATCTATAAACGAAAAGAAGCGACTCAATTTCAAAGCAAGTTTTTTTTACTGCTATTGGCTACGACTACCGGGGTTATTCGGTCAAAACGCTAGGTAATTCTCATCACTTCCGTTCACAATCAGATGCGAAACTCAACTTAAAATAGGGCGTTTCATAAATTTTATTCGTCGCGCTTTTTTGAGCCACCATGTATATCTTTGAGGCTTTCTTAAAGGACAGAATTATATCATATTTTGATAGCAATAAAGTTTTTGTAGAGAGTCAGTTTGCATACCGTTCGAGGCAAATGAATATTGAAAGCAATTGTCGTAATGTTGGAAAAGGTTTTTTTACAATACTACACCTATAACAAGCAGAGTGTAGTCGAGGCTTGAGGTCGATTTCGTCGTCTTTTTATACTAAATGTATACAGATGCTGAAAATATTCAAAAGGTGTCCCAAATAAAACAGTGAGCTTTGCAGTAAAAAATACACCCACTTACCAGTTGAAACGTAAAATAGATATATTTAGAAATACAAAACAAATTGTTGGTAAAATAATTACAATTACAATTGCAGTGGACGCTAAATGAAACTCAGAGAATAAAAATTTTAATTTTTATTGAATCTGGAGACAAAACGAAAACTTAAAAGTCCATAATGTAATATCTGGAGATCTGACAGGCCATTCTATTGATCCCCATTCCGCGAATCTACTGTTTTATTATATTAAATAAAACATTTAATCTTGTGTTGTCATTAGTTTCTATAAATTTTCTTTCTTTTTTCTCTGGATGTTTTCCGTTACACAAACTACAAACTTCTTCATGCGTTCTCGTTTTGTCTCCACATCCACTAAAAATAAAATATTTTAAGCGTAATATGTAACGAAATATCAGCAAGACATTTTGTTTTTTTATTTACTTAGGCTGAATCGGTAAAAAAATCGACCATGTTTAACACTCGCAACACCGCCTCATGGTCTATAAACACTCTAATCATCTGTTAAGAAACTGTTGATTAACGCTTATTGGTAGTTTACTTAATTGATATATCCACCGTGACATTCTAATAAAGAGCTTAAAAGCCAACGGTTACTTTTGTCGAGCTTGTAACAAGGTTATACGGCCTTGTTTTTTTAGTGCTATCTGTTTGCTCTTGTTTGTTTGCGAAAAAGTTAAGAAATAAATTTTATAAAAAGTAACCTTTTTCCATACAAGCAAATTATCAAAAACATATTGGCCCAAAACAGAACAGTCATTTGCCTTAAGTCAATGTTGCTCTTTTACTGGTAGGCGAAAATTTAAAATACAAAAATTGAAAGTTATAGCTTGGTCCTGAGTTAGGAAGCGAATGAAATCCAAATTTTTGTCAGAAATTTTCTGTTAGGTAAAGCATGTTCTTTTTTTCATTTTAGTCTAAAAATGAGTCAACAAAAAGGAAGCAAACTTCTTCCAAGTAATCTGGCCTTTATCATTGTGGATTGCATGCAAGATATCTAAGTCATAATTACTTCATTTTAAAAAATCACAATTTTGTTTTTCCTTCTTTTTAAAGCCACCAACACAACTCAACATCCCTTTTCAAGCTAATAATCGAACTTAGATAGTGGTTTATAAGTTGGTGAATAAGAACATATCTGCTTAGCTACTTAAAAACTGATTATTTACATTGGTCGATACGGGCATAAATATCAATGGTCATTTTTTATCACAATCGCAACCTTTTACTTGCCTGTAAGTTGAAGTCACAATTAAATAAAAGAAGAAGAATTACTAGGCGAGTCCTCTGTCCGTCCCGTTTGCCTCCGTCTTTATTAAGCGATAAAGCCCCCCTCCACCGCATTAAACAATCAACTCGCTCCCAATCGCTCTAAACTACTATTAAATTAGATTTTAATCGCGGGGTGCTCGATATAAACGAGTATTTAAGGGCGCGGGGCGCAGGGGGCGGCTCGACGCCTTCTCTGTCTCGCGTCGCGGAGGGTGGAAACCCAAGAACACGTAAGAAAGCGGGTCGACCAATAAGAACGTCGCGCCCCACCACGCAAAGGACGAACAAATGCCGGTCGCGGAAAGGCTGCCAAGCAACCCCCTTCGTGCCGAACTCACACGACGGGAGGCCGACGGAAAAAAAAGGGATGGGGGGAGAGCAAAAAAGCGACGACGCGACGCGACGCTGGGTGATAATTTCCGTGTGCGGATTTTCGTTTTTTATTAACTTGGTGTAAATTGGGGAGGGAATTTTCAGGGTATAAAATAGGTGGACTATAGGGTGGCTTCAAAAATTACCGGGTGTAAAATTACTAAAAGACGTTGCTCAGTGATTCAAAATTAAGTTTTAGGATGATATAAATGTCATCAGTGGTTTATTCTATTTTTTCCAATGTAAAAAACTGTTTCCTAGGTATTTTCTTATGATAAGTCCCTACAAATGTGTTAGCCCTATTCCCTGGCGCTGTGGCCCTCGACGTTTTGGGAAAACGGAATTAGGAATCATTTACAAAATTTGACACTTTCCTAAATGTAGCACCCTGTATATACCAGCGATGCATTGTTGAACGAAACACAGGAAACTATATGTAAATTTTTAGGTGCCTAAAAATTGGCGGAATGATGAACTCATGTGCCGAGTTTGCATAAATTTTAATATCCAATAATTTTTATATCCAATCTTCAGTTATTGAAATAAATATCAGGGGAAAATTACGAAATTTTTATAGTTTTGGTTAGTTTGGCAATAATTCGAACACAGTAAAATGCATTTTATTTAATTGACAACACCGTGTCTTTATCAAAAATCAAATGTGACACGGTGTTGTCGAAGCAATTGTCATGTCAAAATAAATAATTTCGTGAAAATCTGAACTTTTAGTAAAAGCCACTTCAGTTCAATAAATATCCGTTATTTAATTGAAGAAAAAGTAACCAAAATTAAGTGGTATTATGCAGCAAACAGTCGTAAAGCAGTGTGTGAAAGAAATGCTTTCGGTTTATCGCCCTGCTAAAACTATACATTCGATTTCAACAGTTAAAAGTATTATTACCCAATTCGAGTCCAAAGGCATAAATAATTGCAAATGTTAACCTGAAAATTTCGATAACGGAGCAGAAGAAACGCACAATAGAGATTTGAATATTTTGCTGCATGTGGAGGAAAACAAAATATTATAAGGATGCTTGGACAAGCTGTAAATAGACATCAAACCACAGTGTTGCGCACATTGAAAAAACACAAATATTTTTCCTATAAGTATGAAAAGCAGAGCTCCAATATGGCGATAAAGAAAGATTAGCATTTTGTTTTGAGATCCTGGAAAAAGTAAATAATGAGAGGGATTTTTTGAAAAACATTTGTTTTACTGATGAATTCACGCTCGATAGCCAAGACAACGAATATCTCTTTGTTCACATTTGAAGCCAATACACTCAAAAAATAAATGTTATGGTGAGAATTTGCGGACACCATAAAATTAGGCCATTTATTATTTATGGACTATAATCACGGTAGAAACTTATTTGGACTTATTACAAAGTCAAATTGAACCTGCACTAGAAGAAGTTGTTTGCGAAGAATAGAACTGATACCAAATAGATGGATGGTGGTCCCGCCCATAATTCCCGTATGGTTAGGGAGTATTTAGGAAATACTTTAACTGGAATATTATTGACAAGCTGGCGAATCCGTTGACCACCCAGGCCACCTGGCCTCTTGCCGATTAACTTCGGTCACTTGAAAAGTGTTATCTATAAAAATGTAAAATTTGAAAATCTTAACCAGTTACAAAACGCTTTTTCCTTAGAATGTGATAGGATTTTACAATATCAACTAAGTAAACTTAGAAATGATAGCTTAGGATATTGTTTAACTGTTAATGAGGAATTATTGGAAGATTAACTATAGTTTCCTCTATACCTGTAATCTTTAATGCTAATAAGCCCATTTTTTCTTGAAATTCACCTGTGATGCTATTTTTTTTTTCTTAAAAGCAATTGCCTACTATCTTTTCCTACTTGCCAAGTTTTAAACCCTAATCTGTGTGCTATATGTAATACGCACTCGAAAAAGCGAATATAAGCATGTAGAGATGATAAACCAAAGTTAAGAGCAGCACACAAAACAAGAAATATCCGGCAACGTTGGACAAAGCGGTAATTCTACACTGTAATACTAGATGAAGGAATCAAAGAAGCAAGAGAGGAAGCTACGTCTTGCGAGATATTGGAAAGTAAGAAAGATATAGATGCTTTTTACAAAAACTTCTGGATTCCACCTGCGTCGGTTTTTGCTTAGTTGAAATTGCTGACGTTTCGCCAATCATCCTGTTGGCTTCTTCAGAGCTTGACTGAAACGGGCTCGTATTTTACTCTGTACCTGCTTCTATATTGCTTGAGGGGGGGGGGAGCGCTAATGAGTGGTATAAACACGATCTTGGATGACTGATTCCCAAATTGGTGACAGGTAGAGACCTGAGTCGCGATTAAGATTGTTAGGTTGTTTATAGATTTCTATAGACTCTTGGATTTTTCGTTGGTAGAAGAACTGATTACATGCAAGAATTTTAGTTTTATCAAATAAAATTTTATGCCCGGTTTCATGAGTGTGTTCGGCAACAGCTGATGAGTTTATTTGTCTTAGTCGTAAGGCTCTTTCGTGTTCTTTGAGCCTAATTGATATTTGATAGGTAATAGAATTATGCTACGCAGATGATGTGGTACTAACAACTTTCCAACAAAGTCGTTATACCAACGGATCAAAAGCATGGACATTAACAAGAAGACACGAAGAATAGGCAATAAGGTCGTGAGGGATGGAATTAGAAACATGACCATTAACACTTAAAAACAAAACCTATCTTAGACGGAATAGATGGTACGGACATATGAAACATATGACTGACACCAAAATAGTGAAACAGGTTTTTGAAACTAAAAACGGAAATAAGAGAAAGATTGAGGAAGTAAGGGATGCGCAACAAAAAGGAACCTAAAGTGGCCACCTTGAAACCTGAAGTAGAACACCAGATTAAGTCTTTACAACGTCAGAGGTAGATAAATTTTCCGGATTTGGTAAGTAAGTTGACATTCACTTCAAATTTTACTTGAGGTTAAAAAATATCTACTACGAGTTTTTCCTTTACATTTAAAAACTAGAATGACTAAGGATTGTTTTAAGCAATCGGGAAAAAATTCTTGAACAAAGCAGTAACTCCTGCAGAGATTTAAGAGCCTAAGCTGTAGTGATTACCTCATCCTTACTAGTTGGATTCACAAAAAAAGATATAACGTTCGGAGTGCTGCTTTTATTTATCGAAATTTATCCTATCATCGGTTTCAACTACATTTGAATAATAACACAGGTCACCGAAGATTTTGAAGGTATGAAAGTGGAGTGATGACAATTTTTTTTGATTCTATTACGCAACATTTTTGTTTCAAAAAGAGAAACATTACATAACATTCTAAAACTGGAAATTGCTACCGCACTAGCATAAATTGACAGAATATTAGTGGCCAGTCTTGAAGAACGCCCGTTTATCGTGTAATTGTGTTTGGCAGTCGTTTCGTGAGGTTAAAAATATTCCAGATAAGGTTTGCTCTGTGTGTGGTTAAGGAATTACCAAATTACCAAAAAATACACCCCTGGTTAAGAAACAATACTACGCGTATTTGTGTGTAAGGTACGTGAAGAAGGTATCAGACAATAGAATAATGGAACCAGAAGACCTTTTGGAATACTTATGATATGGAGAGAGGCAGCAAATCACCATGATGACTGCCATTTTTGTATGTGTGAATGTTGGTGGATATCATATTACAAATTTGAAAAACATTGTTTATCCGAATCACCAGCCTGCAATTCAGCTAGTGCCAAATGGCTTAGAAGTTCCAATACCTGAGAATCCAGTCAATTTAGAAGAAGATATTGCCTGTTTTTCTGAATCTGAAATACAAGAAGATACCCTTATTGATGTTGATGATATTTTGTAGTGTTTCTCAGTAACCACAGTTATTTTCCCAATCAGAACTTAATGACTTACTGAGAGAGACTTAGGTTTACCTAAGGATCTTTTCGAAATTTTAGCAGCTAGCTTCGAAATAAAATAATATTGGCACATGCGCGAGACAGAATTTATTTTGATTTGATTTGATTTTCGTAATCTAATAAAAAAAACTTGGTATAGACTGCAATTCTGAGAAATAGAGGTTTTTTTATTGATTCATCTAAGAGCAGCCCTACAAAGCTGTTCTTTTGCAGAATCTGGAACTACTTTGTAAGAAAATCAAATACGACGCCTATATTCGATGACTTGTGATGACTTAAAAATTGTGGGGCTTCAACTAGGTCAGCCGTCAGGATATACGAAGTACCCCTATTTTTTGTACCACTTGTACCACTGTTAGGACTGATGAAGCAGTATGTTAAAGCTTTAAGTAAAGATGGAGTATGTTTTAGACACCGAAGGTAGGTTCTCAAATAAGGCGATTAATGGAAGATCAAGCTTTTTGAATAATAATAATAATAATAATAATAATAATAATAATAATAATAATACTAAATGGCCTTTATTCGGTTTCGAAGGAGATATCTTACAAAATATATAACCCCCTAAAATGAGCATATGACACTATTTATAATATAAAATAAAGCATACAAATTAACATAGACATTCATTCAAAATGGCAGAGTTAAATTGTGAAAAAAACATTTTTAATAATTTTAAGACTGCTAGAGTGAAGTCAAAAAAGTAATACATATATGCAATTTGATAGTTTTATGATCGGTTTCTATTATGATAAATGTATTGTTTAAGATTTTGTTTGAATGAAGTTAGTGACGTGATTGATCTCAGGGAGTTTATTGTAAGCCTTGATAGCATTATACGTGAAACTGCGCTGGAATTGTGCTGAAGTATGTTTGGGAACGATAAGAGCGAGAATCCTCTAGGCTAGTAGTAGATATGTGATCAGATTTACGAATGTTGTATGAGAATCTGAGACAGGCATTCTGAAGACGCTAAAGACTCCTTGTCCTTTTGAAGTAGGGCAGGCCAGTAAACTCCCATACAGTATGAAATTGAGGAGAGAATTAAGGAATCGGTAAGTTTTAACTTATTGCTGTGTCCAGAACATCTTTATTACGGTAGAGAATCCGAAGCTTGTAAAACAATTTCTGGATCAATGCAGCTACGTGACCTTCAAAATGCAGATTATTATCCAAATGCAAACCCAGATTTTGGTAGCGTCTAGACTAATTATTTTTCCTTTATCTTTACCAAAAATTATAAGTTGAGTCTTAGTTTCGTTAAATAATAGACCATACTTAGTAGAAATATCGCTGAGAGCACTGGGTATTATTAACAGCGGTATTAATTTGGGAGTAATTAAAAGAGAGATATACTGGAGTGTCGTCTGTGTACTGATGGGAGGAACAATGCTTAATAAATTTACAGAAGTCGGAGGTATAAACGGAAAACAGCATCGGACCTAAAATACTACCCTGTGCGACGCCCTTGCGAATATTTACATAATTGGAATAGCTGATATTGAAGAATACTCTTTGACACCGAGCGTATTTCCAGGGTTTAGGGAATTTGTTAGTAGACAAACAGTTATTAATAATATACGTAATGCGTAACAATATGATCAAATCTGAAAAGGTTTCATTTACTGACGTTATAAAAGATTTTTTCTAATAAACAATAAATATCCAAAGTACATCATTGGTTAACTATTTGGATCTTTCAGGATTCTCTATTAATTATATCCCAGATTTTTTCCTTTTTGAAAATTAAGCAATACAATTTTTGGATACTGTTTGAGAACGACGTCGCCACTACATAATGCCAGAAGTACTCTTTTTTGCTTGCAAGATGTTCTTAATCTTTTGGTTGCCAAGTGCACGACAAACGGGCTTCAGTTTTCAGCGAATTCTTTGGTACGTGACGTCACATTCAACGTTAAAGAAAGAAAGATATCACGGATCGGCAGCGTGGCATACGATATATAGACGAAACGGGGGTAGGGTGAGACCGAGAAACAAATGGCTCGGCGGGGGGAGGGAGCGAAATAACTACCCCTCGTTAGGATCTATCAAAAACATGTGTTGCACATCTAACGCAGTGGATAATAATAGACGAGATGGGGAACGGCGAGAGTCGAAGAAATGCGGCGGGCATATTTCCGAATGATGTGGCGGCGGCGCGGAATCGATCATGGGTCGGGGGGTGGCGGTTAGATATTCGGGGGCCCATTTGACATTTGCTGGGTGTTTTTTGATTTGTTATAATATGTAATATACAAGAAAAAAGGAAAAACAATGACATTAAATATATACAATACATTTTTATTTGAAATGTCTAAATCTAATTCTGTTTCACTATCAGAATCCTCATTGAGATTAATTATAATAAGAGTTATGTTGTTTTGTATAAAAGTGTAAGAGTATTTATTGTTTATAATGTGCTGTACTGAATTTTTTCAGCTCTCAATTGGTATGTTATTGATTACATATTTTATGGAGTTATCCATGACAATAACGCTGTTATTGGGAATTTTTTTTAAAAGATTGTTTCGAAACCAATTTTCAAAAAGGTCGGCACTTTTATCCTCATGATAATCCACGCTAGAATCCTAAGCAGCAGCAGTTTGGGACAAATTCGTCTTCTGACCTACCGTCTATTATGGTGATGAGTATTCCTTTATTTCCTTCCTTTTATTGTTGTTTGTTGACATTGTCATATTCTTGTAAAATAATTGTTTCGAAACGCACAGTAAAATGATTATTCAACACTGCCATAAATGGTCAACACTCAAGAAATATATCAAAAAGAAAGAAATATACCTGGCCCACCCCTGCCTTGTCACTCAAGTAAGAATACTTTTTTTTTAATGCCTTCAATACTTTGACCAGAAATATAGTGCTTTTACAACCGACACCGTGATTAACTTTGCCTACTTTTTATTACTCCAAAACGGCAGCCCATTATACAACACCCTGCCGAGTAGACTCTTACCCGTAACCAGTCTAGGTCCGTCCTAGGAATTTATATTCTTACACTAACAAGCGGAATATAAGTATGTTTTCAATCTTTTCAGCAGAGCAATTATTGAAACATGTACATAAAAAAATTAGTACAAAGTAACAAATTATTACGTTCTATTTCATTACATTTCCACATACTATCATTATTAATATATAAAATATGATAATAATAATAATAAAGTATCAGTCACTTAAAAAATCGTCACTATCGCTGCTGTAGTCAAGTTTATTAATTTTTTGGAAATGAAAATCCATTTTCTTCATTGGCGCAACTAATTTTTAAGTCTGTCGGTACTTTTTATGCAGTTTTTCTTATACGTCTAATTAGATCTGCGTGTTGCATTTTAAAAACTCGCGAACCTGCATCTTTTCTTACTTTCCTCTGGACTATCCCATTCGCAACAATTTTTCTTATAGTTGACTTAGGAACTTTGGTCATGTCACATATTTTTATTGCTCCTACTTCCCCTTCCCAATTTCTTATAGAATTCAAAACAACTTGTTTAGCATCCGTTTTTTTATTTGCTGAGGTAGTTCGTCTTCTAAATTGTCATTAGGTTCGACTATTATCTCCACTTCATCTTCAAATTCTGCGTTGTTTTCTATGTCTTCCTCTAACAAACATCTGCTTCATTCCACGGTCTCCACATTTTAAAGTGTTATAAAACGGGAACCTTCAAAAAATGTTTAATTGTAAGATTCTAAAAAAATATTTATCTGTATTTTTGTGATGTACCTTTATCTACGGCAAATATAATCTATAGTCTTAAAACAGAAACGAAGAACGATGTAGAAGACACAAAAATACCAGAAGAAGAATGTTGTTAATCGACAGGCACCCAAGACAAAAATGATTTTTTTCGAACTTACCTGTAAGATAAATAGAGTGCAGGTACTTACCCTTACCCTTTGAACTATCCAGTGAAAACAGCCACGCAGGGTCAAAGCTCGAGAATCAGGTACATAAATACATACTGGAAGGATCACAGTCAAATAACTTCGTAATATATAGGAGCATATTGTAATTTAGACTAAGCTCTTGAGAACGATACACCTGATTTTTAAAATAAATACTTCTACTTATTCCAAAATACCCCGCAGCATCGATGCCTAATCAATTTTTCAAATAAAAATTTCGAGTTTCTACAAATATTCGTTACGGTCCATCACAGGAAAGACCTACTTAATGCAGAATAAACATCTGTTGGGATGGGTTTTAACCACGGTCCTGCGAAGGTCTGCGGTTAAGGTACTGTAAAATACTAACCAAAACTTCACTATATTTTTGGTCCTAATATAATAATATCGTTAAAGTTTCAGACTATATATTTAATACAAAATGTCGCGAGATCAACGGCCTGCGGAGATAAGCGTAGTCCCGGTCTCCCGGGTGTAGCGATAAAGCCGCTCAAGATATATTACTTTGTGTTTAGTGTATATACAAATCACAAACACACTTGTAAATTGCCGTAAAATCGGCGGGGGCGGGGTGGTCGAAGGGCGCCCCCTTGCTCGATTATATCGTCGCCGAATAAAAGAAACGTCAACGCCAGAAGTCGCCGATTTCGGTCAAATAAATTATATTATCGGGAAAAGAGGGCCTAGCGTCTCTATATACGAAAGAGCGACGCCGGTTCTTATTTAAAAGGGATCCGCGCCGTTTTACCCATTAATCTTCGCTCGCTGACGTATCGGCGCGGAATACCGAACCAAATGCACGGAGTGTTTTTTATTTTTAACTTTTTTTGATGTCGCGATACATATTTACCGTGCTGCGGAAAAAAAATATTTGTTCTAATAAGAGCCCTAACAAGTAAATTTTCGGACGACGTAAAAAATGATAAAAAAGACATCTATTTAAAAATTTTGTTTTTTGCTTTGTCGATTGACTGACTAATCAATTTACGCACATTACAATAGCACAGATAGTGCTATCGTAATGAATTATTTTTTATTTCGCATGCATTACATAGCAAAATAACGGAAACATACCAAATTTGCTGACAAATAAATATTCGGACGCGAATGTTTATTGACCAAGAGAAATCAATGCTACCCATGCATTGATGGTAAAATGTAGTGTGCTTAGATAAATGAGATGTCAGTTCGGGTTGTATCTTTCAAGTTTGTATAATAGTTGATAAGAAAATGACGCGTGGTGTTGCAACAAACAAAAAAGTGCGAGAAATTATCATATCTCAGTACTGCAGAGGTAAATCAATGCACAAAATTTCAAATGACTTGAGTATTGCAAAATCAACAGTCGGGGATATTATAAAAAAGTAGGAGAGACAACTAGTGTTGGCGTTCGTGGTAAAAGTTCAGGCCGACCCCGTAAAATCACTGAAAGAGATCGTCGTATTCTGGTCAAGATTTGTAAAAATAGCAGACGAAGCGTCTTACGACAAATTCAAGCCCAATGGAATCACGAGGCAAACTTAAATGTTGCCAGGGAATGTTGTATACAATGGATGCATAAGTCTGGTTTGAGTTTTTATAAGGTAAGTTTACAATTTTTCAATATAAAAATTATTAATATTCTATGATCTACTTTTGTTAAAGGCAAAGGAAAAACTATTATTAACGTCTATTCAGAAGAAAAAACGTTTGGATTGGGCAAAATCTAAAATATCCTGGACAACGGAAACGTGGAGTAGTAACGTTATCTTCAGCGACGAATCAAAATTTGATGCGTGTGTAGGCGATTTTCGAAAAACGGTGATTCGTACAAAATCAGAGAAGCCTTTCACAAAGATTGTCTAAAGCGCACGGTAAAATTTCATTTCATTGATGGTACTGTAAATGCAGAAAAATACCAATAAATTTTACCAAGAAGTTTGATTCCATCAATAGAACGAACTTTTGGAAATGAAAATTTTATATTTCAACAACACGGTGCGTCCTGCCATACTGCGAAAACAACAAAAAAGTGGTTTGGGGACCATAATATGAAAGTTTTATCGTGACCATCAAGTAGCCCCGACTTGAATGTTATTGAAACTTTATGGCATCGGATGAAAACGACTTTGCGTAACAATCCTCAGCGTACAGTTCCTGCATTAAAGGCAAAAATCACCGAAATTTGGAACACTTTCATATTGCAAGATTTTGGTAGATTCCATGACGAAACGCATAAAAGCTGTTATTGTCGCGAAAGGTGATGTTACCTCTTATTAATGTTCGATTTAAAATAAAAGATTTAAATGCGTCCGAATATTTATTTGTCAGCAAAGTCGGTATGTTTTTGATATTTTGATATGTAATTTATGTGAAATAAAAATAAATTCATTACGATAGCACTTTTTGGTATAAAAATAAGTGCGTGATTTGATTTTTCAATCGAAAAGGCAAAAAAAATCAATTTAAAATAAGTATAAATATGTTTTCTTATTATTCATAAAAAAACCAGGATTTACGAAACTCATGCACGAGGTTTGCTTACAATATACCCTTTAGACACCTAGACACCAAATCCTAATAAGTTATTAAATATATATGGTAGAAAATATCACATGCTTTATTTCCTTTATTTGACCATTATCATAACACCAGATATATAACTGATTGTAGCATAAAACTACATATTTTAGTTTTGGGAATGCTTTACCTAACCATATCAATTTACAAAAAAATAGAACTTACTATGCTGCTAGGCTTTTTTGTATCTCTAGCGGTCACTATCGAGGGTCTGTCTCTTTATTTACTGTCTGTCTAACGAACGAGGTTATATTTAGTCATATCTTCATATGATTCATATTCATATAGTTTTCTTATACTTATAATATATAATTTATGACTTAGTGCGTGCTTGTACACCCCAGGTATGTTTAGTTCGTGTGTAATCCTTTTTTTATAATCGCTGTGAAGTCACTTTTGACAACCAAGTGTAATGCATTTTTACTATCGTTTATAAATAGTCGGGCAAATAAAACGGTTTGATTTGATTTGATAATGGCCCTAAAAATATTTATTTGAAATGTTGGAGAAATTTATTTCAATTATTTATATCTACTTAAATGTTTGATTCAAATAAAAATGTTTAAGTATTATTTAAGTAAAATACACGTTTATTGGTTTTAAAGAATTGTTTGTTTCTCAAGAATATTTATTGATTCAATTCGTTAATGTATTAATGTTAAATTGTAGTAAATTATCTGCTGTTATTTGGACGAAACACGCTTAGTTTACTTTCGATTTTTCTTTTTTGTACGGAGGATTTCATGATTTAATATAGATTACTGAGTTGGTTGCCCATATATCTCAACCCGCTTTCACGTTATTTGCATTCACATCACAACATCCAACGAGGCTGGAGGTTAAAACAATCATTAATAGGGAGATAAAACTAACAAAAGGCAAAATAGAAAAAGATAGTTACAAATTTTAACATTCAAATTGTTTTTTAAAACGTCAAAGAGATTGTTTATAGCAAACTATGTCATTCTCTCATTCCCTCATATCATGATGATGCTGGGGGCGTGTTTGTTTTACAACTTATCAGAGGTGGTGCCTTCATGGTAATCCAGAGAAGAATCTTTAATATTTTTGGAATCCAAACATCTTTAGAGCCAGCATGCAAAAAATTACATCTTTTTGAGGACGCGTTTGTTTTACACTTATCAGTTGAGTCAACCCAAACCCTTTTCCGGGGTATCATAAGTGTCGAACCAGGTTTCATCCAAGTAAATAATTGGCCTTTGTTGTTCTCTGTAAATCATAATTTTTTCTAGATATTCCAGTCGCCATTTCCGAATTCTAAAAGATTCCATTAAAACTAGCCTTTTGTCAATTTTTTAAAATATAAAACCCATGTGTTGAATACACTTCCATAAGGTAGTTCTGCCACATTTAACACCGGTTTTATCTTTTTCAATCCTCCTAATTAAGATAGCTAATGTAGGCACGCTTTGTTCCTCGTATAGCTGGTAAATTTTACGCCGTATTATATCTTGATCACTTTGATCTACACTCGAGAAAATGTCAGCATCGCTTCTTTTTTTCATCGATAATGAAATGGGATTATTCACAATTTTCCATACAGTTGATGTTGGTCTTTTCGTCAATGTGGCTGTTTCTTCTAAAGATGCTTGCTTGCTACATTGCACGTTCAATGAGAGTCAAATAAACATTGTTTATAACTTCCTTAGTCTCAATAGAATAGTGTTTTCTACATTTGGGCGGGGGCATCTCCTGAGATACACTAGCCTCACACAATATTTGCATAATTCGCACACGATTCAACACACGCTGTGTTACACACGAAATAAGAATGATTACTAATAAACTTAAACTAAGTCGTATACCAAACCAAAGAATATTAAACACAGGTAGGTATAAAATAATCTTGTTGATTTGTATGTTAATGCCCACCCTTGAATAATCCCATTCAAAAGCAATTGGTCATTTTCTTCTATCTATGAACAGACCATAATTGTTTTATCAGTTTTTAAAAGTCACAAGGCAATGTAAGATTTTTCTTTCTTCTTTTTTTCCTCGCTGGAATGGGATTATTCACAATTTTCCATACAGTCGATGTTTCGTCAATGTGGCCGTTTTTTGTTTATAACTTCCTTGGTCTCAATAGAATAGTGTTTTCTACATTTGGGCGGGAGCATCTCCTGAGATAGACTCGCACATATTTTGCATAATTCGCACACGATTCAACACAAGCTGTATAACTGTGTGCTGTGTAACTTAACGTAAGTAGTATACTAAACTGAAGAATCTTAAACACAGGTAAGTATAAAATTATTTTCTATTACGGACCACAATTCTACCTGAACTTAAAATCCCATTCAAAAGCAATTGGTCACTTTCTTATATCTATGAACAGACCATAACTAGAAATTGTGATGTAAATGAATCCGGTAACAATAATAACTATACATTAAATACATCCTATTTATACAGGCTATCCAAATAGTGTGTCAAAGTAATATTCATTATTTGTTTTAGAAAAAAAAATTAAATACAAAAATGTAGATAAGACCAAAAAAAAAAACAATTGAAAATTATTTTCAAATATATGGCAGAATTATTAAATTAATGGAAAGAAAGGAACCATTTTTTCACAAAATTAAAAAATTACTTATCCAGACATATAAATATTCGGGGTTTTGTTCGTAAACATGTGTACACCTCAAAAAAAAGTTTAGGTATAGAGAATAAATCGGAAAACACTCACAACAACCCTACATTCGGCGATTGAGTGTAAAAAGGAGTATCTATTAATGCCATAATATGTGTTGTATTAAAAAATATATAAGTTTGATTTCAACATATTTACGAGTCACCCCGTATATTTGAAAATAATTTTAGTCAAAATGTGTCAAATAGGATATAGGTGAATGTTTTTCACGGTGACATGATATTTTTTTCTCTCGCCAATCTTCCGCGTTTTTCTTCAAAGACCTCTTCATTTATTTATAGGTTTATAGATTTTTTTGTGTTATACCCAGCGTATATATTGTATGAGCCTAGTGGCGTATCAATTTTACCAAGGCAATATATTAACACATCGCTTCGCTCGTGTCAAATAAACTCGTGAGTCAAATGGCGTTTACCGCACTTGTTGCACAATATACTATTGCAATACATCATGGCACAGTGATGAACATTATCACACTATTCAAAAATAATAGAAATATCCGGGCAAAAAAGGGAACCGGTCTTCGTTCTAAGATCACAGAAAGAGACAAACGGACTCTTCGCTCAATTATCAAACAAGATCGCAGAAGCTGCATCGAAAGAGATAGCTGTAAAATGGTCACATGACATGCAATTGGTAAACGAGTTTCAAAAAACACTTGTTTAAGAAGTTTGAAAAATATGGGATATGGGTTCTACAAAGTAAGTTAAACAACAATGAAAAGTCGAACGCATCACAAGAATATCACATTTTTATTTTATTCGAAGTAAAAGTCACATCTTTCTGAAAAACAAAAAAGTAAATGGAGTTTTATTGGCTAATGGGGTATAAGACTCAGTTATTTCGAGCGATGAATCTACGTTTGAAGTTTGTGTGGGTGATTCACGCAGTCAAATCATCCGAATTCCAGGGGAAGAATATCGCGCGAATATCAAAAAATGCTAAATTTCCTGAATCTGTTTTTAATTTATGGCAAGGAGGATTCTGTTTCAACAGGATGGCGTAACACCTGTTTTAAAATTGAAAAAAGCACTCCCAACTTCTCCATTCCGCACTATTTCCTAACAAAGGCAAAAACCTCAGAAAATTTGGTGTAACTTTCAACCCGAATACTGCAAAACATCCACTATGCAGACGAGAATCGATGCCGTTCCAATTAATATGTCCCAGACATTATTAAATATATTTCTTTTTACTTCTTTTACTGTAATTAAAATAACCTGCAAATATAAATGATTATTTGTTAATAGTATACCGAGTGTTTCAAATTCGAATCTCACCATTAGGATCTTGGTAACGGTAAGAGATACAGGGTGACTTCGCATCGGTGAGTTTAATAAAGTTCCGTTTTGAAATTGACATCATCTTTGTTACTTTTTACTTTTGTTGTTACGCAAATATGGCAGAAACTCTGAAACTTTCGGTTTTTGTTTTTATTTTTTTATGTCTTTATTGTTTACAAAAATCTCAAAATACATTCTCATTCGAACTTTTTAGATTTCATCTTATGGCCGGGTCAAAAATCTCTTGCGATACGTCGCAACCATCATCAATTTTATGTTTTTGTTTTATGGTCGCCATCTTGGATTTTTGCAGTGTTTTTATTGATGTATCACAATTTGTATTTGTGTTCCCTGAAATTCGAAACATTGAACAAAACCTATCTATTCTATCATAGCAAACTATGAATTTTCAAATCGATGACTGTGTCCTTAAAATTAGACCTTAGAGTTTGCTTCGTTTGAAAAACTAAGATAAAATTATAAACGTATAATTAATAGGAAACTTCAGGATATTTTTAAAAAACTAACAATAATAATTGTTATACGTAAAAAAATTACAAAAGATGCTCAAAATATTGTCTGTGATTCTACAGATCTATTCGTCTCTGCATGTTATGCAATGCGCAATGTATATTGTATGTATGTATGTATATCAGCTGGATATAAGTTTTATGAGATATGACTTTTGTAGCATTTGAAATCACTTTTTTTTAGGTGTCTCCAAGCACTCGTATGAGCAGAAGCACCTACTTCAGAGTAAACTTGGCGTGTGGATTTTCCCGGGTTCATATTTACCTACAAAATGCCAACTTTCATTGAAAGGAATAAAATAATTTTAAGTTAATCTTCCCCATTAACTAAATTTTCTTTAGTTTCCTTATCCATTCTGTCTCCATATTTGTGCCTTAGTTTTTCAAATGAAGCAAATCAGCGAGAATTCTATAGAATAATTTAAATAAGGTTTGATGAGGTTGTAGTCTGTCAGGATAAATTCCGACGTCTAAACACCGTTTCTATAGATTTTATAATAAATGTTTACTATATCTCGTTTTGCTTCATTGGCAAAGTCTATTTTTAACGACGCTAGATATTAAAATGTCATTGACAGATTTGAAAATCCATAGCTTATTATTATATAAAAGTTTTTGTTCAATATTTTGAATTTGAGAGAATACAAATACATCAATATGATACATCAATAAAGAAGTAAAAATGCGGCCTATTCAGCACTGCAAAATCCAATATGGCCACCGTAAGGAAAAAAGTATTGATGATAATTTGAGAAAAACGAAATATCGTAAGGGATTCTTGATGCCTAAAAAGTTCCAATGAGAATGTATTTACAGATTTTACAAATTTTAGATCTCTTTGAAAATAAGGACATAAAAAAATAAAAAAGAAAATTTTCAGATTTTTCGCCATATTTCCGGAAGTAACAAAAATAACTTCAATTTGAAAATGGAACATTATTGAACTTTGAAATTAAGTCACCCTGTATCTCTTACCGTTCCCAGATCCTAATGGTGGGAGTCGAATTTGTAACACCCGGTATATATCCTATGCTATAGTAATGCCGTTGCCGACCATGCCTGTATATGGCGATCATAAGAAAAAATAAAGTTGATGATGGTGAAGATGGTGAGATTTTTGCTAAGTTTTAAAATGAAAACATAAAAAAACAAATATTTTCGGAACTGTGCCTTTCTTTAAGTCACCCTGTATCTCTTACCGTTACCGAGATCCTAATGGCGAGAGTCGAATTTGAAACACCCGGTATATACCTTATGCTATAGTAATGCCGTTGCCGACCATGCCCGTATATGGCGATCATAAGAAAAAATAAAGTTGATGATGGTTTGAGGAAAACGAAACGTCGTAAAGGATTTTAGACCTGGCCATGAGATGAAGCCTAAAGAGTTCCAAAGAGAATGTATTTACAGATTTTTGCTAAGCTTTAAAATGAAAACATAAAAAAAAGTATTTTCAGAATTCTGTCTTAATTTAAGTCACCCTGTATCTCTTACCATTACCGAGATACTAATTTAATTTTTAACATTATATTAACATATGTTCTGGGCTCGTAGTAGACATTCGATGAGCAAACATCGGACAATATACGTCAAAGGATATTTAATGCATATATTCAGGGATTTCGATTTTTTAAACGCACACTACCATTTAGTCCCCCGGTTCTTATCAGTTAAACCGCTTTGCCTATATTACGACAACGACCGGAAATAAACCACAATACGGGGGGGACAAAGCGACCTAAACCGCGATTGTTTTCTCTCGCCAGATTAAACCTCTGTGGCGCGTATCTGCACTCCATCGATCTCTCGCTCGGAGGTAATCGTCGAGCGGGGTGGATAAGAAATTTTCCGGTCGCGAGGAGAAACGTTCCACGTGACACGTGTGGCCATAATATGGCATCGAATACATTTATAACCCAACCAAAATCAAATAGCGCACAAAGATGTAAAGACTATCGGTTCATTAGCTTAATGAGTCATTTTTTAAAACTGCTTCTTCGAATCATGCATAAAAGACTCTACAGAAAGTGCGAAGAGGTCAGCGAGTTCAGTCAATTTGGCTTTAAGAGAGGGTTTGGACCCAGGGAGGCCATCTTCAGCAGACATTGGTGCAAAATTGCCTTGACCAAGAAAAATACGCCTTCACATGCTTCGTTGACTTTTGATAATGTAAGACATGAACTCCTGGTAACATAACTTGTATTGGATGACCAAGATGTAGGACTGATTGCTAATCTATATTGGCACCAGGCGAGTGAAATACATCTCCAAAACTCAACAACAATAAAGGAATTTGAAATAAGGAAAGGAGTCAAGCAGGGCTGCATTCTATCCCCAGTGCGTTTCAATCTCTGTGTGCTGAAATAATATCTGAAAGACCCATGACCCAAGACCCAGTAATAGTCGATAATGCCAACTATCTGCAAACCCTACTAAATACTGTAATATAACACTACTGTAAGATTAACACCAACAAAACGAAGCTTATGGTTATATCTAGAGATGTCTTGCCAAACCTTCAACTCAATGGAGAGCAAATAGAGCGGGTCAAGAAGTTTAAGTATTTGGGGTGTATGGTGGATGGCCAGTGGAACCCAGAACTTGAAATTCGATGCAGGACAGAACAAGCAAGAACAACTTTTGTAAGATTTAAAAAAATCCTCACCAACCGGAATCTAAATTTCCAACTTCGGTTCTCCTGTACGGAGCGGAAGCTTCTTCTTCTTCTTCTTCCTACTTTAGTCTAGGCAAATTGCCTGTTCATTTTCGTCGTCTCTGCCTATCCCACTGCCAGGTTGTCACTCCATCGTTTTCGGTGGCGACCTAAGCTCCTGCGACCCAATGGTGATTTGTCGCGTGCAATTCTGACTATTCTTCTGTTGTCCATTCTACTAATATGCTCGTTCCATTCTTTCTTTCTACGCAATACCCACGCATTAACGTTTTCCACCCTGCATGTTCGTCTTATATTTTCGCTCCTCTCTCTGTCCAAGAGCGTTTTTCCAGTTATTCTACGAAGTATCCTCATTTCGGTTGTCTCTAGTAATTGTTTAGTTTTCGCTGTGACTGGTCAGGTTTCTGCGGTGTATGTCATGGTTGGTCTTACTATTGCCTTGTAAATTCTCGATTTGGTTTCGATTTTAATGTTTTTATTTCGCCAAATTGTGTCGCTTAAGCATCCTGCTATTCTTGTTGCCCTTGTTGTTTGCTCTCTGACCTCTGCCTCCACATCACCATAACCCGAGATTTCTATGCCCAAATATTTAAATTTCATTACCTGCTGGATGATTTTGCCTTCAACTTCTAATTTGCATCTTAATGGTGTTTTTGATGTTGTCATGCATTTAGTTTTTTGGGCCGATATTATCATATACCACCAGTACGGCGTCATCAGCGTAGCACAGAATATTGATTTCATGGTCGCCCATTCGGTATCCTCTCAGTAATCGTACATTTCTTACTACTTCGTCCATGATAATGTTGAAGAGAAGGGGACTCAGGGAGTCTCCCTGTCGGATACCTCGGCCACTGCTACTGGTTCAGTCAGGATCCCATTTATTTTTGCTTCGATCTGGTTTGCTTCATATATATTTACTATCGTTTTGATGAGGTTGTGTGGAGTTTGTCTGTTGTAAAGGAGGTGTAAGACGTCTCTTAATCGCACTCGATCGAACGCTTTTTCCAAATCAATAAAACACATGTATGCCGGTCTGTTGTATTCAATTGATTTTTCTGTTATCTGTCTTATGACAAAAACCGCATCTGTACATGATCTGCCCGATCTGAATCCTTGCTGTTCGTCGGCTAAGGGTGTTAAGTTGATGATTTTGTTTCCTATAATTTTTGTTGTAAGTTTCAGTGCAGTGCTTAAGAGATTTATACCTCTGTAGTTTGAGGGTACTTTCTTATCTCCCTTTTTGAACATAAGGATAGTGATGCTAGTTCGCCAGTCATCGGGTATTCTATGTTGGTAGAGAATTTTCCGAGTGAGGGATGTTAGCTGCTGTGCAAGACACGGGCCACCATATTTAAGTAACTCGTTTGGGATACCATCTTTACCTGGACTTTTCCTGTTTTTTAGTTTTTGAAGAGCTGCATCTACGTCGGCTACCTCAATTTCTGCGTTGCGATTCGTCACTATTTCGGGTGTATTCAGTTCAATCTCAGGTTTCTCTGGTTCATACAATTCGGTTAGGTAGTTAACCCAGGTTTCCTTTGTTATCTGATTTGTTTCGACTAGTTCGTTCACTTACTTTCTTTGGGTTCTAATAAATCGCCAAATTTGCTTTTGGAGTCCATAGAAGTCTTCCTCCATTCGCTTTGAAAAAATTTCCCAGTGATGGTCCTTTGTTCGTCTTACTAATGCTGTTGTTTCGTTTCGGATTCGTCTATATATTTCGTAGGATTCTGGTGTTCGTAAAGTCCTGTAAATGAGGTACGCTATTTTTTTTCTTTACATTTTCCCCTAATTTCTGGGCGGAACCATGGAGTTCTGGTGTTATTATTATTCATTTTTACTGTTCGGGTACCTAGAGCTTCATATGCGGCTTCTTTAATGTTGGTCTTCAGTTTTTCCCAGGAAGCATTTATACTATCCTCTTCTTTTGTTTTGTTTAGTTGGATTTTTTCTTTCAGTCTCCTTTCATATAGTTGCCTTATCGATGGGTCCCATAGTGAATCGATGTTTATTTTAGATTCCTGTGTTACGTGCTCTGGACTCTTTCAATGTTTAAATTTTATTTTGATTTTTGCGAGTAGCAAGCTGTGGTCGCTTCCCACGTCGGCAGAGTTCAGTGTCTTTACGTCGCGTATCTGGAGTAGGTGGATGTGTCTGTTGGTAACAATATAGTCAATTGTAGACCTGTGGCCTCTAGTGTTGCTGAATGTGAATTTATATTGATCTTTGTGGTCAAAAAATTTGTTGTTGATTCGCAGCTCATTAAGCGTGCATAGATGGATCATAAGTTCTCCGTTATCATTTAACACGTTTTCGTTAAATCTCTGCTTGATTCCAGGTATTGTTTCATTTCCGATACGGGCGTTAAAATCACCAAGAATTATTATTTGTTGGTCATTGGGCAGTGACTGAATTATATTTTGGAGTTGGTCATAAAAGGATTCTCTTTCTTGCTTTGGTTTGTTATCTTCAGGTGAGTACACTGACACAATGTTCAATCTTTGGTCCTCTGCTTTCATTTTTACAACCAGGATTCGTGAAGATACGTAATTGCATTCTTGTATATTGTTTTGGAACTTCTTAGATACTGCAATGGCTACTACTTCTTTTGCCCTTGTTTCTTTTCCACTCCACTGTAAATCACTAGGTAATCATTAAAATGCATTTGGCCTTTACCTTTCTTTTTGGTCTCTTGTAGGGCACATATGTCGATGTTATTATCTTTTAGTTTTAGTTTTAGATTTTATGTTCCAGGTGGCAAATCGCATAATATATTTTTTATTCCATGCCGTTATCCGTTTTCTTGCGTGTGTCGTTATCCGTGGAGCGGAAGCGTGGACGCTAAAAGCTGTTTCTCTCAACCGCAATGAAGCGTTCGAAATGTGGACGGATACTAAAGACACCGTGGACGCAACGGGTCAGAAATGAGGATGCGCTCAGGATGGTTGGATTGGAACACCAAGAAGTCTTCGAACCTATTAAAAAACGAAAGCTCTCTTACTTGGGGCACATTATGCGGGGAGAGCGATATGACTTTCAACGCCTAATACTACAGGTGGAACACGGAAGGGAAAAGTTGTCTAGGCTCAGAAATATACGCCAGTGAACGGGTATAAGCGACTTTCAGTCGCTCTAGGAAGCTGCGATAAATAGACTCATATGATCGGGAAAACGGAGGACACCTAAACAGGAATCTGCATGGCATCTCAAGAAGAAGATTACGGTAAAGTCTGTTTGTAAAATACCTGCAAGAATTTTGTTTGTTTGCGGTATTTAAGGTATAAACTAGATACAGAAAATTTGCATGTCAAGGGCTCGATTTTTGAGAAACATTAATTGGTTTAACCCTCATGGCGATATATTCAACATCAACCAAGGGCATTTTTCAATTTTCGCGTCTTCAGAAAATTGCCCATAACTTTTTTATTTATGGAAATTTCGGATTCGGATAAAAAAAAATTCTATGGCAAATGCAATGACATACTCAGGTGTTTTTTCTCTCGATCATTATGCTTCCTTTGGCCTTCTCGATTTTGGCAACTTCTCTAAGTAACCCCAGTCATTATTCTTTGAAATTATTTTAGATACACTGTACCGGAGTAACACAAACTGCCTTGCGGGTATTGTTATAACACGACCAAAAATAAAGTGCATTTATTGCTTTGAACAGATGTTTATTCTGCATTAAGTAGGTCTTACCTGAGATGGTCTGTGTGCCTGTCGATTAACAACATTTTTCTTCTTGTATTTTTGTGTCTTTTGTCCTTCGATTTGTAAACAACAACAGTTTTTTTTAAGACTATAGATGATATTCGCGGTAGATAAAGGTACGTCATAAGAATACAGCTAAATATTTATTAGAATCTTACAATTAAACATTTTTTTAAGGTCCTTTTTTTTTAAACAATTTGGAGACCCTGGAAGGAAGCAGATGTTCCCCTATTAGAAGAAGACATGGAAAACATCGCAGATTTGATGACGAAGTGGAGATGGTAGTCGAACCGAATGACAATTTAGAAGACGAACAACTTCGGCAAATAAAAAAATCGATCCATTTATCTTCGGATGCTAAACAAATTGTTTTGAGTGTTTACAATTTTATAAGAAATTCCGAAGGAGGAGTAGGAGCAGCAATAAAAACAAGTGAAATGACCAATGTTCCGAAGTCAACTGTAAAAAAATTTGTTGCAAATGGGATAGTCAGGAGAAAAGTGAGAGAAGATGCTGGTACTTCGCGAGTTTTTAAAGAGCAACACGCAGATCTAATTAGGCGTATACTTTACGACGCTTATAAAGTTAATAGTGTTTTAACTCTACAAGAACTGCATAAAAAAATACTGACTTATATATTAGTTGTGCCAAAGAGTCGTTGCGTACTTTTTTTAAAGAAAATTGTTTTTCAGTTCCAAACAATCAATAAGTCGACAGTAGCGATAGTGACAATTTTGATCTTTAATATTATTATAATTAATATTTTATATATTAATAATGATACAATGTAGAAACGTAATGAAATAGAACGTAAGAAATTGTTAGTTTGCACTAATTTTTTTATATACATGTTTCAATAATTGCTCGGCGAAAAAGATTGAAAACATACTTATATCCAGCTTGTTAGTGTAAGAAGATAAATTTCTAGGACGGACCTAGACTGGTCACGGGAAAGAGTCTACTCGACAGGGTGTTCTATAAGGACCTCCGGTTTTGGAGTAATGAACAGTAGGCAAAGTTAATCACGGGGTCGATTGTAAAAGCATTATATATCTGGTCGAAGAATACCTAACATGAATGCATTCAGAACTCTCTGATTCAAGTATTTTAAAATTGAAATTCCACTTGATATGTCTAATCCAGCACAGAAATGATCAAAAAACAGATCAATAAACATCAAATGATCATCAAAAACATCCAATAAACTTCACACTACTTTCTACTTTTGACGCGTTACTACTAACCATTTAAAACTAAATGTCAAAATAAATTCATTGGTTTTGTTAGTGAAAATAAACAAGTTATTTTATATTATATTATGGGAATATTTAAGAGCATCTTGAATCGGGAAAAAATGGCGAAATAGTGTAAGCAATACAATAAATAACACAATGTGATAAGGAATCCAATCAACCATAAGTCTTTACAGTTAGTAGTGGTTTCATTTATATATTTTATAATAACTGCAATGGGTGAGAATGTTACATGTATTGCCTAATTCAAAAGCTTTTAATTACTAAACTAGACAACAAAACAATTTAAACCAAACGTGACAAAAGAATGATATTCGGCAATAAAAATAGACACCACGGAACAGTTGAACCAAATAAACAAAGAAAACAAAACACACAGAAGATAACAAAAAATTAATCAGTTGGAGAAAGTACTTCGGATCTTCTATAATTTCGAAGAAAGAACTAAATTCATTATCAGATTTGCAAAAATAATAACATTATAGGTGAATGTGGATTCTCTATACATAATTATAAAAGATATGGAAAATCAGAAGACATGCAATCTATAGACTTAAGTAGGAATTGCAGTTCTTCTCCCTTTTAGCGATTAGGGAGTTTACTGCGTAAATGATATTAAAAAAGACACATATATACATATTTCGAAAAAGTACATTTTTATTTTAGCTTAAGAGAAAATTCCAAAAGAAAAAAAAAGGAAATTCAAGAAATAAAAAAAATATTAACTTTGGTTAAAAATATATAACGGCTATTTCTTCCTCTATATAGAATAACAACAAGTACAAGTACGGGCCTTGTCTCGTATTGAACCAACTTATGCCATATTTGGACAATATCTCCAGTAATTCCATTCAAAGTCTTAGAAGGGTTAGGAAGTTCCTTAAAACACCTATAGTTTATTCTCATTGCCAATTGGGTTAAGAGCAGAACTCGTTGCACAATCTGAGCAACATGCGGTTCAACCTTATCTTGCTGAAACAAAATATTCTCACCAATATAAGGGCCAAATGGTATCACATGTTCTACCAGGATCTCCCTTATGCGCCTGTTTGCTGATAAACTGCCATTATTAATAACGAATAAGTCACTAGGAGCAGTTCTATAGTGATTTGATTTGATTGATTGATCTTCTATAAATTCTTACGTCTATTTGGGTTGTAGAGACTGGCTTCATCTGAAAAAACTCTTTCGCAGCATTCATCAGCCGAATTGATGTATTCTTTAGCCAAATTTAACCTTGCTTTCCGGTGCTCTGGAACCAAAACTGGTTTTGCGCCCAGTTTCTTCAGCGTCGATTAAAAGTAGCAGTGCAAGATTCTGAGTTTAGCTTCCTGTAGCTGTGTCTGCACAAATCTTTCTGTCACAAACTGTTGTCTTAAAACAGATACTCTTAAAAATATACCAAATCTTTGTCCACTTCTTCGAAAGCTTCATCCCATTTCCATTAAAATGACTCTTCAGCGCTCAAATTTCTAGATTAGCGTTTCATAATAAACACTTATAACTAAACGGTACCTCACAAATATAAATTTACAAAAAACGAAGAAACAAAATAAAATAAAGAGACCTATAAAAAAAACAACTGTATAAGGTATATATTTTGTTTATACCCCCTTCGTGATCTTGAATGTGAAGGGTAATCAATAATCGAAAACGACGTCCTAACAGAAGAAAAGCAATTCGTAGTTCTCCTGTATTTTGAAGAAAACAACGAAAATTCGTAAAGAAATGCATCCCGAGATCTACCGCATATTAGTAAAACTACTATCCAACAGAACTTTAAACAAGACTTTTTTATTGTTCCCTTATGATGGACCACTACTTTGAAAGTGATTTAAAAACAAATCTATTCACCTATGAGGCAATTTTCAATAATACGGCCGGTATGTTTAACACAAAAATTACCCATGACTGGCGTATCTCAAATAAAAATCGTGTAATAGTATCTTATGCAACAAGTGCGGTAAACGGCATTTGACTCACGAGTTTATTTGACACGAGCGAAGCGAGTGTTTAATAAACGAGTGACTTAAATAGTTTACCGAACGTATTGCATACTATACTTTTTTTACGATCGTTAGTTTTTGGGTACATTTTCGCAAAACAGCACGCATACATTCACTGCCATGACCGTCAGAATTGACAAATGTCAAATTTCAAAGCCCCACGCCAAAAACATCCGATTGCTCCCAAACTCGTGTGGTAAAACCCCGGATATGTCCGAAGTCCGAAGTCCGATATTAAAAAAGATATTGTTTTTCCACATTACCTAGGTGCCAAAATAGCCATAATAGTCATGTCTTCTACAGAATTGCCAGTAACGTTGCTGATCATCTTCTTAAACTTTAAAAATTTTGCGTATGATTTTTTGAAATCGTTATTTTGAAAAATTTTCAAACGACAGGAAGCGGTAGTTGCCATTTCTGTGTTGGATTTTTCTATTTTTCGACATACTTCCCCATCAATTTTAGATACATGACCTTATACAAAGTCACCCCCTTTTAATGCTAAATACTACCAAAATATAAAAATTGGGTGCTTACATTTGAAAAAAAAAATACTTTTAACGATTTTTGATGTAATGATAATAGAAACAAATTATATAGATATATTTGATATCGGTAATATACAAAATTATAAACTTATAAAACTATCATGCGGAAGTGCTTGTGAGAAATTGTTTAAATCAACGTTTTCCGTTTTGGATTGGTCGGTACGGGACGATGGATTGGCCAGCGAGGAGCCCCGACTTGACACTTTTGGACTTTTTCTGATAAGGTTGCATAAAAAACGAAGTGTTTAAAAATAGGTATAATAGCGTTTAAGACTTAAAAATGAGAAATCGGCAAGATGTAGAAAGAATTAATGCAACAGACGCGGTTAGAAATGCTATTGGCAAAATTGAAACCATATATACTACTTGTATTGTCAAAAGATATGGATAGGAATATTTTGTAATTAGTAATAGGTTCTATTTACTTGCATTACTTGTTGATTTTTTGTTAAATTTAATTAATTAATGTTTTTAAAAAATTAGAATAATGTATTATATCGGTTTAGTTGGAAATAAAATACGCTAGTTGCAGAAAATTGGCCATAACTTATCTACCAATTTTTGTAATAAAAGCCATATGTCGAAACTCTATATAGCGAAATTCGAAGGACTGCTTTTTTTTCGTTATAAAGAGTTATAGGCACTTGAAAAATAACAATACGCATATGTGTTCTGTAATAATCATGTTATATACATATTTTATTTTAATGTTTCTAATAATCGGTCATTTTCTTTAGAATTTTTTTAGTATGCCAGTACGCATCTCGTACTTTGGCTTGTATTTTTACCATTTCTTCGAGAGGGGCATCTTCCCCATGATACATAAAAAATTTCTATAGCAGCTTAACTGAATATAGGGCTTGTTGAATGGTTGGTGGTAGTCCCAGATCAACTTCTTCATCTTCTATTTCCTCTGGCTGCTATTCCTCACCCTTTCTTGCTTGTTGTAAAATGGCTTCCTCTGTCAAGTCTGCTGTTGTAGACAAATCCTGATATATCACCATAAAATCTTGCAACTCCTCATTTGTAAACGTAATTGTTGTTTGAAACTGCTTTATCCACTCGCTTAGTGGCTGATCATCTTACAAGTCCTGTTCGCATTCTTTCCAAGCTTTACTAATTAAGTTGTCTGCATCTAGCATATTAATGGAAAATTGGTCTTTGGACTCGATCATTTTCATTAAAATGTTTTTCCCGTATCGACTCTTAAGACTTTTTATTACGCTCTGGTCCATCGGCCGTAATACACTTGTTGTTTTGGCTGGAAGAAATGCAATATTCCCTAGATTTGGAATATGGGGTTTGTCCAGGGCAGTTTGCCTTGCAAGTGACCGGCAAATGTTTGATGTTCTTAAAACATCGTGGGTTAATTGATTTTCCAATCACGACTAGCTTTCTTTTTTCTCTCCCACTCATATTGGCAGCTACTAATACTGTTATACGTTCTTTAGAAAGTTTTCCAAACACACACTGTACCCTTCGAAATTTAAGAGTATAATCTGGCATCATTTTTAACAAAAAACCAGTTTCGTCAACATTAAAAATGCCGTCTGCTAGTTTTGGCCATGTCTTCTCCAGCCAATCGTTGGTGACGTTTCTGTTGACATCACCTTCAACCATCATCTTGAATCGATAATGCCAAGCTGTTCAGCAAACTTGTCTTCTTTTAGTTTTAGGATAGGTCCAGAGAGTGGTACATTTTTAAGACGTTGCTGTTGGAACCACTGCAACATTGTCCGAACCAAATATTCAAATTTTGGCTTTCTTAGTTTTTTACTAGACCTGACTGCCGCTTCAGCCTGAATGATTTTTTCTTTGCACTTCGAAATCGTGGATACAGTTGACGGTGTAAGTCCGTATCGACGTCCCACATCACATCACTTTTCTTTTCTCCCCGTTCTATCTCCCGAATTAAAGCAACTTTATCATCTAGAGTTCGCCTTATTCACTAAGTGAAATTAGAAATGATCGAAACAATGGTGTGCTTTTATACATACCGATAAAGGCGTTAACGTAATCGCTTATTACGAGAAAAACACTTAGGACGACCAGGTTCTCGGTAATTAGAATTAGAAGAGACTCTATTAATTTCAAGTCGGTCTACATTCCTTACTGTGTTACTTGATGTGCTCTTTTTTCTTTCTGTATAGAGAGTAAAAAATTCGTTGTACAGAGTACGTAGCTTTGTATGGAGACCTAATAGTACAACTAATTTTTGTTCGTTCGTTTTACATTGTACAGAGTTTGGCTATAGTGAGTTTTCACTGAAGCACTACAGAATTAAATTACAAACCAAATAATAGAACTAAATTTAAAAAATTGAGTGTTTTTAATTAGAAAAACCATTTTTTTATGGCCATTTGTTGCCCTGTATAATATATTTTCGCCATAGAGATAGATAGACAATTTCCAAATTTAGTTTTCCAGTGCTAAAAAAATGCATTGTTCCAAAGACTTGAACACCCTGTATACCTAAAAACACTATAAATAAAATATATGTTTAGAGTCGAGCACTTTTTATATTCATTCTTGTTTCCCTCAATGTAGTACCGATTGACCGATTGAGATAACGTATGTAACTGTTTTCGGACTTACCTGGCTGTCTTTCAGGCCCAGTTTTTCCGCCAGTTTTTTCCTGTCCGGCTTGCTTATGTACTTCTGTATTTGGAACCGTCGTTCGAGTCCTTTCCGTTGAAGGTCGCTGAACACCGCCCGCCGCATCATCCCTCTCCTGGGTTTTCCGCGGCCGCTGTGCGCCCACGGGAAACTGCCCGGTAACGGAAACACCGTCGCCTGGTTTCCAGACATCGGGGCTGTCACTGAAACGTTTTAGTTTTGAATTTTCCTCCCCGTTTGACTTTCCGCGAACTTAACCTATATTTCGAAGTCCGGTTCCAAAAAAGTTAGAAATCGGTTAAAAATTGTGTCATTTGATCAAAATATTTCATGGTATATTGCTTAATGGAATTGCTAAAAGTGTAGTGCCTAGAATTTTTCAAAGAAACTAAGCTAAAGTTACTTTAATACTATTTGAAAACTTCTGGATCCCTCCTGCATCGGTTGTTGTAAAATCGAACTTGCTGATGTTGGCTTCTTCAGAGCTTGACTGAAACTGGCTAATATTCTCCTGTGTACCTGCTTATATATTGCTAATTTGTTAATAGTTTTACAGTAGTCTAAAGATGGTTCTTTGAAAAATTAACAAGTCTTTATAGAGAGCATATCAAGCGCAAAAGCTGAAGGCTAGAAGATCACCGCCTACACTGGTAAGATTAGTCAGTGTACACTACGCTTTGTTGAGACCATAACGTTGTCCCTAATTTTCTTAAAATATTCCATCATGTCAAAACCTCATTAACTAATTAAATTTCCAAACTTTTTGTTTGTTGTTGTTTGTTTATACATTAAACTTACTGATATTTCCACTAACTTCCCGTTGGTTCTTCAGAGCTTAAGTGAAACTGTCTCAGATTCTACTCTGTACGTCTCTATGAACATTGTCTCGAATGACTGATTCCCATATAGATATTCTTATCAATAGAAAATTAGATCTAACATTGGCTCATACTGTTTATAGAAAACCACACAAACCGACACTTTAATGCATGGTCACATCACCAGCTATATTATGAGCTCGAAAGCAACCCCCCACACTTGACACTGTTGTCTTTCCTTACATTCAAAACGAGATTTATCATTTATCCAAAAATCAATCAATGAATCAATTCTTCTACCAAAGAAAAATCCGAGAGTCCATAGCAATCTAACCTGGATTTTGTTCTTTATTATTGTCATCACATTTGGGTTTCAAAACAGTGATAAGAATTTATTAGATATTTATGCGATTGCGTCTGATTGTTCTTGTGGTAAGAAAAAATACTTTAAAAGCGTTAGCAATATCCAGGACTTTGCTATAAATTTTTTTAATAAAAATAAGTGAACGAAAATATCTATTTTATATATTTCCAAATCTTTGAAAGAGCGTAAAAAAATATATCACCTAGTTTCACGGTGATTATTTTAAAAGTTCTTTATATTTACCTATATTTAGTTCAAATTGATCAGATGTGGGCAAGCTAAACAATATTTTCTTCTTACTAGACACAATAAAAAAATTCGTTACGAATGTTGTTAGCAAAGTGCATAATATGCCTTTTCACGCCGTTGGAAAACAAGTGGAAGAAAGAAAACCGACTGCTGGCTACGGCAATATATTTGCAAGCCAGCTATAAAAAATTCTCTTCAAACATAGGAAGACCTCTTCAAAAATTCTCTTCAGCAAGTGAGACAACAAATTGGAGACAATTCAAGGAATTAGTTGCAGTATAGCCTAATCAAAACAGGGCACAGAAATGTAGCAAGTGTTATAAAAAAGGCCATAGCTTCTAGTCCTACCACCATGCTTTCTATTATACTCTCTTTTTCATAAATTTCTACAGTAAAAGTTAAGCGCCATTATAAAGTGTAAAAATTATCTTAAAATTCAATACTTTTCTATTTTGAATATTTTTTTCTATTTTTCTCCAAAAAATAAACTCTTGTGATCACAGAAATATGTTTTGATACTTTAATATGACCAATAATTGGTTTATTTCAAAATTAAGTTGCTAGCAAAAATTTTCAATAATTTATTTACCTATAATAAAACCTTTTTTAAGGGAATCTGTATGTCCTTCTGTCAATGACTAATATAGTAAACAAATTGCAATAAATAATAATCTATATGTATATTTATTTACTTCCATTAAATGAAGTGTTTTATATCCGCTAGTGAGAAAAATGCCAATAATAAATTTTTGCACACTTTCCAGTATTTTCTTAATCCAAAAAATAACCAAATGATGGTTCAAAAACTTTTACCGCACCTATAGCAACCGAATATGAAAATTATAATTTAAATTTGCCATAGAGTTGTTGTGTTCATAATTCGTAAGTTGATTATGAGTTGAGATAAAAAGGCAATTAGATTAGCAAACTAGTAGTATTTTTTCGACTGATTACGATGGTCAAAACAGAAAAACAATTAATTTTAGGGTTTAGAAAAAATGATGAAAATGTACTCTCTTTTAATGCAACACCCTATATATTTCTTAATTTAGATTCGGTATCATTCTAATTTGTGTCTGTGTGCGTTTGAGTTGACGTCTGAATAAATGAATAATTAAATCCTTATAGTTTCTAAAAGACTGAGACAATTTTTATTATAACAAATGAAAGAAGAAAATGGAGTTTTATTTTGCAACCACTCAGCTATCTATGTGTGCTGATAATCCGGTTATTTTCAATTTTAGGCTAATATTGCGTATTATTAAATTTTTTGTTCTGTTGGTGATTTACGATCTTTGGAGTAAAAAATACATAGGGTGTTCTATTAAAAAAAAGTACATTTTTCTCATTTTATCCTAAACCCTATATTCAATTGGTAATTTAATCGATTTTGTGTCTCTAGTTTTAACGAAAGGAGAAACGAATAATTTGTTATAAGTAACAGACTGCGAAACTGACTTTGAGAAACCGATTTCTTAAATGTATATAAATATTAAAGAGTTAATTTTAAGAATATAGAATACTCATATGAACATTACGCTATTTTAGGTATATACAAATATTCTATTTACTTGAAAACTTGAAACACCTTTTATTATTTACTTAACCTACTACTTTCACTATTTACTTAAATCAGTTAAGCTCTGAAGAAGCCGACAGCATGATTGGCGAAACGTCAGCGAATTCAACTCAACAACAACCGACGCAGCACGAATCTGAAGCATTTGTAAATAGCATTACAGTAGCCTGTGACGTTTCTTCGCAAAAATTGCACCTTATTACCCTTAAATTTTTAAAGTTTTTTCTAGTTTAACCATCTTCGTATCTCTTATGGTTTGCAAAAGCCGCATGGGAAACATCTTGATCTTGGACATACTGTATTGTTTTTTTTTGAAATTTCGGACTGATCCACCCGGTATACGTATATAAATCGACGTCAAAAACGACACGTTCCGACAAATCAACACCCTCGACGTGACCGGCGTGACAAACGCCCCTAGGGGGGGTGGACGCCGTAAATTTACGCTGTCCCTTTTCTCACCTGTCAAGTAGGGCTGGGGCCTGCAGTGCGCCGCCAGCAGCATGTGGGGGTTGAAATGGGGCGGCCGGCTAGCAACAGGTTTGGCTATCGAGGGCGAGTGCGTGCCCCCCGTCGTAGCGCCGCTGATGTACGACGTCAGCCCCAGCAGGCTCGGGGGAGTCACGTGGATAAGATTTTCTGAAAAAAAAACCGTGAAAGCGAAACTTTTAATTAAATATTAGGTGCGTACAATTACCACCTTTTCTACCAAAGATAAATTGACCATAGTTATTACCCAAACAGAATGAAAATATCAATTAGCTAGTGAACTAGTCAGTCGAATATTCGCTAATCGATGGCAAACAACGATATGCTGACGTCATTCAATTTTACATTTAAATTAAAAATCCTTGTGTTGTTGATCAACATTTAATGAAACCATTCGATGAAGAATTAATACTGGAAAAATGTTTTGTATCGAGTAATTGCGATTATTAAATTCCCTTGCGATTTAGGACATTCAGAACGAATTGGAGATCCCCATAATGAAAATTTTTTAGGTTCAGAATATGATCCGTTTTTATCGGAGCATTTAAAATTATATGAGCACCTTGGCAATGGAAATACCTCTTATTTATCTAAAACCAAAGAGTATAAGATAGAGGGGAAGGTCGTGCATACTGTTACCAATGCCATCTAATATTTGTGTCCAAGTACTAAAGTACTGTCATGACGGTTTAAAGTAATGCGTCACACTGAAAATACTACAGTAGCTTCTAACGGATAACACCACTTTATTTATATTTTAATAACCATTTTTTTAAAACTCTTTCGACATATTTTTTTTTTTTACATTTTGCCTTTCAAACTCTAAATTGAATTGAACCGTACGTCCCGCGCGTTTTCCGTTTTCATGACTGGACACAATCACTAAAGGCGTTGAAACAATCTATAAAGAAATCATATTACATTGGGAGCTCTGGTTGAATTTGGAAAGGGCTAGTATTGGCATGGGACGACTTAGGCGGTCTGCATCAGTTCCTCGTTGTTTCATTTAGTTTCAGGCACTATCATTATTCTAGTTCTTACAGTGAATATGATCAGTTTAAAAAACTTGTATAGTTTTATTTTATGCATCATTTGTTTACGAAAAAGTTTCCTTTTGTTCAATGCGCCCATCTAAGTCATTGAAGAATACTTAGGATGAGCATTTACAAGAAAAATCCATAATTAATATACATAACAGTTGACATTCAGCACAGTTAAAGCAAAGGCTTGTTGCGACAGGTTCATTGTTTCCATATGAGGCCACCTTAGACCACAGTATAGCAGCACTAACCTGTCTTTTCCTTTTCTGCTCATTGCTCTGACTATGACGTAGGTGCTATTTTTTGCACTAGAATCGATAAAAGGGCACCGCCATTGTTGACTTCACGCTGATGTTCGAGATCAACTTTGTTCGCGACTAGTGGGAAGGTTTGGTGATGTGATTTATGACACTATAAACTACCACAAATCTTTGGTCATTTTTAATGTAGAGGTTGAACATATTAGCAAGTTTCTTCGTACTTGCCGTATCTAAGCATTTCCAATACGCAAGGTGAGTTATCTTCGATCACTTTACGATAACAATCTTCGATAGTAGGGTCATACTTCCTCCATAAGACAGCCGGATATGAATTGTACAGTCACTGCACTTTCCTCATTCCAATTCGATTCGAGGACTACTTTAAATCATAATTGTCGAAAGATTTCGAGAATTTATCCCAAATACTGGCGATAGGGCTAAATATATTAAAGATGCTCTATGTTAAAATCTCTTGTAATTTCAACACATCACTGGAAGATCTTATTACAGCATACAAGTTTAAGTTTAATAGCCTTTCTCAAACTCATTGGTCTGCTCCACATGATGCACGCTACGCATTAGAATGAGAGTGGCCTGAAATAAACTTATTTATTTATTGCTGAAAAAAGGTTGAAAATCCCACTACGCGATCTGAAGCTAGGGGGCTGCAGCAAAAATTGCAACATCTAGAAACGGCGATTTTAGACATTGTTTGGAATGCCATTTTAGATCGTTTTAATGCTGCCAGTCAGAAACTTCAGTACTATCATCTGTGATACAAATGTGGAAGATCTTGGGAATTATTTTTATAAGGCATGAGAGATAAACAACTCTCGGAATATGGAGAAAAAGCCAAAGCACCATCTGGAGTTCAGAATTATAATCGTTTTGATAACCGTCGTAAAAGAATCCGAAAATTCAAACAGAATGAACACGGGAGAATGAAAGAACATCTTCATCTGGAGAAGAAAATTTTCGAACCATCGTTGATTATCGAATTTTGGATACTTTAAGTGTGCAATTGGCATCACGTCGAAGTGTAATGTAGATACTAAGTATCCTGATGATATGGAAGAGACTTTAGACTTTAGATGGATACATTCCTCACTATCAGCTCAAAGATTCGCTATTGGACAATGTGATGTGCGTTCAATTTATCTTGATAACATTTTAATTGACTGTAACTTTTTTGTTGTTAGAGGTATCAAGGTAAACAAAAGAATAACAAAATGTATGGTTAGTAGCCAAGTCTTTTTCCCAAGTGATCAATAAATTTTCTGACATATAAGCCTATATAATATATTTTTAAATGGAATACCCTGTATATTACATATGTGTTTAATAGAATATCTTATTCCGATTACAATGATGTAACACACATTATATTTTAGTAAACTCATTTTTGACAAATCGGCAAAAATAGGAAATTTTTATATAATTTCAAAGAGTGCCCTGACTGACAAATAAAAATGTTTATATTTGACATTTAAGTAAACGATGTTGATGGTTGAATTATTGTCAAGTCATTATTCTTAAAATGGTTTTTGCGAAAGAAGTGATATGCTTCAAGTACACTTTCTGAATAATAAACGTGCAACCGCAGCTTGTCGTCAGTGTATTAGATTTTATCCAAAGCGCTGAGCTTCTTCAAAGCAGACATTCCCAAGGCTTGCAAAGAAATTTACAGAAAACGGTAACGTATTAAATGCTAATCATAATGTTTTAAATGGAGAAAATAAGGCAAACATATTAGGATTCTATGAAGCACAGCCAGTTTCCTCTATTACTAGAGTATAGGACGAAAGAGATACTTCTCGGGGATCAATCCACTCAGCTTTAAAAGAATGCATTTAAATTTCGTAAAACTCAGAACTAATTGCAGAACAATGCCAAATGTCAGTTTTGTTTGGATTTTTTAAAGAGACATAATAAAAACAATAATTTTTTGAAAACCACCACAAGAAAGTGTTGACAAAATACGCGATATTGGTCTTTAAATAATCCTACAGAAATATACGAAAAAAAAACCCAGGGGTACTAATCAATTAATGTATGGTGAAAGGCAAATTATGGGTCTGATATTTATAGATCTAAAGCTACCTGGAGATCATTATTTGCAACTCTTAGAGCACCAAAGAGAACAATCTATAGAAGATTTACCCACATATATAGCAGCGTTGATTATGTGGTCGCAAGACTGTGCCCCTCTTCACAATGTGGTTCAAGTTAAAATTAAAAAAAAATAAAACGGCGGAACTATGGATTGGCCAGCCAACAGCCCCGACTTAACTTTAATGGATTTTTTCTTTTGGAGACACATAAAAAATCACGTGCACAGAACGCCTTGTAATTATGCTGTAGACCTTCGACAAAGGATTTTAGAGGCAATGAATCAGTTAAGAGACAATCCGGAAACGTTACTAAATGCAAGACATCATACAATTAGAGTGTATGAGAAATGTGTTCAGAAAAATGGTGTCTTGCCATTTTTAATGTTTTTGTTCTGCTTTAATTAGTAAATAATTATTGTTGTACTCAGTCAAATTAATAGACTAATAAAAATTTCCAATTTTTGACGATTTGTTAAAAACGATTGGACTAAAATATAATGTGTAATTGTAATCGGAATAAGATATTCTATTAAACACATATATAATATACAGGGTGTTCCATTAAAAAAATGTGATGTAGGCTTATATGACAGAAGATTGATAGGGTTTTGCTTTATACGTCACTAGGAAAAAACTTGGCTACTAACCTTTGATTGTTTTTTTGTTTACCTTGATATCTCTAACAACAAAAAAGTTACAGCCAATTAAAATGTTATCAAGATAAATTGAACGCACGGTACGTTCCGCCCAAGGAATATGCAATGTGTTACATTCTCGGAATCTTCGAAGATATTTATCCGAATGTAGACATTGCATTACGTATTTTTTTGAGTAGTCTCGTTACAAACTGTTAAAAAGAATATAAATTTTTCCACCTTGAAAAGAGTAAAAACAAAAGACAAAAGCCAGCAAGAAGATATTTATCAATTTATCACTAATTAAATATTTATTTGTGTTGTTTAACAATTATACTTCAATAAAACAAAAATAATATGTCTATTAAAACGGGCGGCAAATAAGACAGGGCCTAGGGCGTAAAAAGGCTACATCCGCCGTTGAACTCTAATAATAATAATAATTGTGGTTGCATCACAGCAGCTTGTTTTATCAACATATAGTTCATCAGGCCACAGTGAGGAGGCGCTGTTTCCCTGTTTTTAAATTTTCACGCCGAGGTTGCTCGTTCAAATATTGTTTTTCCCTCCGTGGATTAAATAAAGTAAAGCGTTGCCAAAATTGGTTCCTAATAATCCGACGTGCGAAAACAGTCCCGACGGCGTCACTCAAGGAGGAAACTACGTCACACACTTCAACACCTCCGCCAAGTGCGCGGCGAGGCGGCTGGGATAGCACGTTTCCCTTTCCACTCGCCATGGGGTGGGGGATCGGGTAGTCAAGGCAACCGCGACTCTCTCGATAAGTGTCTTCGCGTTTGATAGGTTCTGGGTCCCGTAAACTATGAACTTTGCGACATATTGTTTCGGGTCGGGATTAATTGGGACAGCGTGGCGGCGTTCAGGGACGATTTGTCGACGTTTATTGCATGAATTATGCAAAATTGGGCCACGCGTCGATCCCGACAACGAAACCCCCTACTCGATGTCGCGTAAACTGAACAGAAATTATATAGAACTTTGGCAACGTTGAAGAAGGGTTCTAAAGTCTGGTACAGACCTCGAAGCAAAATGTGGACACTGTTTGTAAGCTAAAGAGGGTGATCCAGCGTTACACACAACACTGGTTTAAGGTAAACAAAGAACCAACAAGACCAACACCTCTTTTAAAGATATACGAGGAGTCTTAACCACGCTTTGCGAGACCAAAATTTCTTTATTATCATGTGGAAGTTTGTTCCCTTTTTCCTTAGCAAAACTCCCGTAGGTGACAAGCTTGGCTTTCAGACGCCTAAACATAACTCTAGCCGGTTGACGCCTTTCCGGAAACATATTTAAATACATTTCTTCGACTTTTGCTTCGTTCAACATATCACTATATTCTCTATTTGTTGTATTTAAAACCCACAATTTATCAACTTCACACAACTGACAATAAAATCC
Source organism: Cylas formicarius (assembly GCF_029955315.1). NCBI lineage: Eukaryota > Metazoa > Arthropoda > Insecta > Coleoptera > Brentidae > Cylas > Cylas formicarius. Next base: position 2,741,965 of record NW_026844361.1, on the reverse strand, counting down.
ATCTAATCTAACTACCCTGAAATCTTATTTTTATTTTTTCAGATTTATCTCGATCAAACATAAATGTGTTACGCATGGTTAAAAAGCATTTTTTAAATCTATATGACGCCCATAAGAAAAAAAAAGTTGACTTCGGCCGTACGCAACATAGTAGGATTATTTTTTTTGCAACGCAATTTTTAGCATCGCCGTATCTTTTTACCCATGTCATCAAAATTTGAACATTTCGGCTCCTATAACAAGTAAAATATTGTGTTTTTTTAAAATTAGACATTTTCTTTTTCACCCTGTATGTACGTAAGGGTATCCATTTAAAATAAAACAAAGCAAGATTATTTTTTGGCATATACATAGGCTACTTTTCTTACAGATTCCAATATCCCCATACCGGGTATACCATTTTGGACACTTTTACGGAGTATCTTAGTTATTTTTAAAGATAGAGTCGCGGTTTATGCTACTTTTTTGTGACGTTAAGGATCACGTCAACCAAATTGTCATAGCCCTCTTGGTTTTTGCGATACACGGTGAAATTTAATACTATCGATTTTAAGACCATCTACTTTGTTTTTTAAGATATTGAATAGTTTAAAAAGCGTTCATATAGGACTTTTTCTGTAGAATCCACTAGCGTAGTTTGTTTTTTTACATATTCTAACCGTTTTTTAGTTATGAAGCACACATATGTATTTTTTAAATGGAACACCCTGTATATTGTATTCAAACAAAAATAAGCTCAAAATTCCTTTTTTTTCATTTATTACTTTATTTGTGGCAGTGGCATTACTATACAAGAGACTCTTTATTAATTTTCGAAAAAACAGGATGAAAATAAATTTTTAAAAAATAATAATGTCTTAATGTGACAAATATTATATTACTATAAAAATAATTATAATTATATAATAAAAAATGCAAATGTGTCAAAAACTTAAGAGACTGCCAGTTTTTAATTATATTACGTGTTTATTTCATTTTAATTAATTTTGTATAATAATTATTTATACAATGCTATGAAAATGCCCAACAAGCTTGGGGATTAGATTACGACAGGTAATGGTTTTAAAGGGATATAGCCAGTAGAATTTTTATATTATACAAATGTATTTTGTTTATATGAGATATCCAGGGACACGATAACCGTTTCCAGATATATTTGTTCGTCTGAAAATAAAGCAAGTTAAGCGCGAATCCTTTATTCAACCACGTCCTAAAATTATTTGAAGGAGAATAGGGAGCAAAAAGAAACAAATGTATTAGGCTACATAGAACAAGAAGTAGGGATACCAAAATCGACTGCTCAAAGAATATTAAAAAATACAAATACCATCCATACAAGTTTAAGAGTATTAAACATTTGCACTCTGGCGATGTCGAACTCCGAATGCACTTTTGCCAGTGGTATTTGCAACAAATTCTTTTGGGAGACTTGTAATATGGTCCCACGAATATTACTTTTCACTTTCGTGAATTTTTAATCGTCATAAGACGAGGAACTGGTCGACAGAAAACCACTATTTAGTTTTTGAAAGGGGGGGGGGGTATCGTGTTTTATTAGGACGTAGATACCTAGACATTCTTGAAGAAGTCGTTCCAATGATGTATACCTTCAGCAAGATGGTGCCTCGAGTCATAACTCTGACCTTTGAGATGATTTTTAGATGACTTTAGTGTTACTTGTTCAGTGGGATAATTGCATTACTGCATGAGTCAAACTTTTTTTTAAAAATGGCAGAAAGTCGAACGTTTAGTTCCGTTATAGACTATAATAAGGGGTAAGAATTCGGTTGATATTTCAGATCAAATGGCCAGCTATAACTCAGCACTACGCAAGTCTATCAAATGGTGTAGGAAAATAGCAGAACTTCTTTTTGGTTTAACCATGGTTAAAGCACACTATCTGTACGAAAAGCGGAATGGTCGAACCTTTCCGTCGCCGATTTCCGGGAAACAAGTCCAACAAAGAAATGACCAGTGCTAGAGGGTGAGAAAGAGAAGAGAGCGAAAGATCAGACAAAGTTACACACAAAAGGCCTATTGTAAAGATTGTAGGGATCAACCTCATTATTGTTTATATGGTTTCAGTGCTTCTCATAAATAATTGTGTGCTGTGACTTCAATAGAAATAGAATTTAAACATTTAATTTTCATTTATTTGGATATTATGTGTTAATTGCTTGATTAGAATAAAGTTTTGAATACCCTGTAATATAAAATATATACTAGATGTCCACAACAATTTCATAAATAAAAAAAGTTCTTTTTCTTCTTCTTCGCCATTTGCCTTTACGAGTTCACCGTTTTTATTCTCCACAGTTCTCTTACATTCCAGTCCCCTACTCTCAGATCTCTATCAGTTATCGCATGTCCAATGTATGTCTCCCATCTTAACTCGTCCTATTCGTCTTCTCTCTGGAGGTTCCCATTCCAGTACTCATTTTGTAATGCTCTGTTTTCTCATTTCCTTGCAATCGAGCATTCTGTTCCCATTCATTGCTCAATTTCTGCAGTTCTTATTTTGTCAGTACTTGTGACTTGTAGCAATCTTCTCATAAAGTCCAACACGACCGTATTTTGTTTCTTATCGTTGTTGTCACTGGCCATACTTCTGCTTCATATAAGGCGTTATTTTGTATTAAGCTTTGAAAAATTCTATTTTTGTTTTCTTTATTAAGATTATTGTTCCATATCAGCAATGCTCTTGTGGCTTGTTTCCCTCGTGCTATTTTTATCTCTATATCTCCTAAAGATGTACCATGTCGGTGTATTGTCGATCCTAGATACTTGAAAGTTTGACAGCTATTAATAATTTCGTCCTCTAAATTCAAATCTAAATCTGAACCTTGTTGTCCAATACATAAATATTCGGTTTTATTTATATTTATTTTCAGTCCCCACAGTTCGTACTCTTCTTTTAGCTTTATTATCATGTATTCCATGTCATCTTTCTCATGTGCAAAAATAACTTGATCATCCGCGAAAAGTAGTGAATGCAACATATTTCCTTGTATCGATATGGTATACATATGGTATACATATGTGGGTGATAGTCCATATCCTTGTTTTAGCCCATTTATTATGACTATTGGTCTCGTTAATTCGTTGCCTAATTTTATGTGCCCTTTTGTATCATTACATAATCTTTCTCCCACGTTCATTGCTTTTTCTAAGGCAATGTATATCACATGTGTTTAAATGGTCTTGCCTTTATTCTTTTCTATGACCTGTCTCAAGGTAAATATAATGTCCAGGCATGATCTGCTTTTGTTTTGTGGTGAAAAGTCTTGCGATTGAGGGGATGACACAAATTCCTCTATAATTGTTGGTTGACTTCTTAATTCCTTTTTTATACACGGAAGACGTGTATGACAATGTATAAAAACAGTTTTCAATGGAAAACTTAAAAATTCTTAGTGCTAGAGTATGGCTGCAAAATAGTCGATGCTAGCGGTCCGAAAAGAGTCGCCTGAGTAGAGCCGTCCAATTCTAAAATGGTATGGCGGTCCCTATCCAGACAGCGCACAATATTCCCAGTATTTCCGGTCAATGTCCCGGGACATGTGGAGTATATTCTCAGGATATACGTTAGCATATATACTAAGGATATACTGTAAAATACATCCCAGGGATATCCTTTAAATAGATGACCTGAGGATATCCCCTTACACCATAATGGCAACATAAAAATAGAAACCTAAAAAGTTAAATTTTGAAAAACTGAGGAGGAAAACACTTAGTCTTATTTGATTTGTCATGTTTTGTGCACATCTACATCGGCGTCAGTGTTGGCAAGTCCTAAAAAAAACCGAAATCAAACCGTTAAAATCAACTTGTTTTTATTATTTTTTGATACGAACGAGACAAGAAACGCTATTTTAATAAAAATACCATAGAAAATACGGATTCACCTAAGTGAAAAAATTACAAAAACGTAAAAATAATATATTTTTTTATAAGATCCTATTTGAAAACATTGTTCGGCTGCAACCAATGACGTAACTACTAACGGTCGTGAAGTGCTGGACTTGCTCGAGTCTCGTCGGCTTCTCCTCTGTCTCGTCGTCCGCCATCTTTTCAGTCTTGTTTTTGTTGGCGATATAAGGCTACGGCGACCTGGCGTCTATTTTGAGTACTTATTACTGAAGAACTAATTATTCATGTAAGTAAAGCTTTATGGTAATATATAACATAAAATTTGATTAATTCTAAGGTCAACAAACCAATGTTGTGTAATCTACCAATATCATGCCTTGTTTTTTATTATAGGTCAATGGGATAGCAAGATCAGGCGGTGGCAGCAGTTATGAGTTTGTATAACAAGCTCTGACCCCGCTGATTTCAAATGAACGTGCAATGAAATTTAATTGGTTGGGCATGAAGAAAAAGGAGAAATTTTTAAAATTCAAATCGGCCAAATTAATATTTGGTAAGTAGATTTTATGCTTTTTAAAAATAAATAGTGCGTAAATGTAATATAAATAAAGTATAAAAGTATGTATTATGGTGATTGCTTAGTTGATACTTTTTTTGAGGAGTGATTGCTGGGCCGAGTTAAGATAAAACTGACTTTTTTGTAACCTATATATGTTTTAGATTACATGTCTTTTTTGATTCTAGACTTCTTTTCGTATCTTATTTCTTAGTTTTTGAAAACAAGAATAAAATGCACTTTTTCCTCATGTTTTTTGAGCAGTGAAATTGAGGCATACAAAACTAAACTAATTTTTTATTTAAGTAAGCAATGTTAGAGAAAATCCCCCGAACAAAATTATGTTTTTAGTTATATAGTACAGTTAGTATATTTTTTTCTTAAAATGGATGCAAGAATCACCCCGCAAAAACAAAGTATTAATTTTGGGAATCACCCTTCATAAAGTACAATTTTCACATTGAAATGGTTGTTGGGTAAATTCATAAAAATGTTTTTCCTATCACGAGCAAAAAAAATTTGGAAAATTTTTAGGTTGACAAAAAATATTGCATGAAAATAGGCCTTTACTGTCAAACTGAAAAGTCATATTTGTTCTAGTTTTTTTTTGCGCGCGATAGTACCTACTCTCATGAAAGAGATCTTACCGATGAGAATAAATGTATACCTACATCATCGTGGAGATTAGCATCTAAGATCACTTTCATGAGGGTACTATCAGCGTCAAATCAAGCCTTTACTTATAAGGCGGATGTAGGGATTTTTTAAATCCATTTTTTAAACATATAAGATACCAGTCTCCTGTCTTTCTAAAAACTAAGCTATTTTCAGATGTGGATAAGAAGGCAAACACATTACAAACATGAAAAGAATGTGAGAATTCAGTAGCTGCTTGGCTGAAAAAAACTACTTTTATCAAAGAATCACAGAAAACCTGTCAAATATTACTTATTCTTTTAGAGTTTAGTTCAAGATATAGTATCTTACTCTATTTTTAAGATACTTTAGGTTTTGCTATATTACATACCTACAATTTTTTTATATCTACAATAGAAAAAAATGAGATGTGTATAAAATGTGTTTTATTAATGGTATCAACTGGCAGTCCTTCACTTTTACCATCAAAAGCAAAATTAAAGATTAAATATTAACTAGAAAAAACTTGTGCATTTCAAATATCGCCTGTTACTCCAGTGATGACTTCACCAACCATACCCAATCCTACGGACATACGTATCTGATATACAGTGGACGTACCAATTAGTAACATCGTATATCCTTGGGACGTCTTAAGGATGTCTCTTAGATGAAACAGTATATCCCTAGGATATACGCTACGTCCCGCCAGATATGCCGAGGATGTTTTACCGACGTCCTTGTGCTATTTGGGTAGTGACCGCCCTGGCCATCAACGTGTTAGATATGCATTAAATAAAAAAATATCAATATCAAAGGTCGCATTTATGTTTAGTTCATTATGATAACCTTAACTTTACGTTGAAATTTTAATTCATTTTTGAGAGTGCACGTCGCTGCTTTTTTATCGCCCAATTTGCACTCCCGGGCGAAACGCTCACTCGAAATCAAATAAAGAGGAGATTTCCCTGCGAATTTTCCCGATTTATAAGCGCGATATATACATCTGAGAACGGGCGCCATTCGGTGCGGAAAATAAAATGGAAATGTTCCGCGGGAGGCTGACGTTTGCTCCCCCCCACTCTCTCCGGAGGATTTTAACATATCATCGCCGGCCCGGATTTTCGATTAATTCGTTTTATTTCAATAAGGTCCCGCGCGAGGGTAAAGGGGAGCGATTTTGACGAAAACTTTTCGCTAAAAGTCGAGATGTAAACCGCGGAGGAACTACGATGTACTGGGTGATTCAACGATAGCAGGTAGGTAGTAGATAGAAACAGTCAACCCTCCTATAACGCGGTGAGTACGTACAGCGCTATAAGAATCTCAAATCACATCAATCGTAGCGCGTTATATGCAGACCGATAAATACAAAAGACAGCCTAAATTATATAGCCTTTTTATTGAATTGAAGAGTTCATATAAGGATATGGTAAAAAAAATGAAACGAAAACTAAACTAAAAACTGTTTTCGAATAAAAACAAGAAAAAATTATGTTATCTTTCAACACACATCTTCGCCTAACTCGTCTTCTGCTAATGGGCAAAATGTCTTCCTCACTTGGTTCATTGGTTTTCGATTTCACCTTTTTCTAACTGCACTAGAGAGAGCGAGAGTGAGCGAGAGACAGCGAGAGAGAGAGAGAGAGAGAGGTGAGAGTGAGAGAGAGGGGGCGAGAGAGAGAGAGAGGGGGGGGAGAGAGATGTTTTTATCAGTCAGTACAGACTATTTATGGAATTCGGGTATTTGAAAGATAATTGCGTAATTATAAGAATTGTATAAGAATTACAACCAAATACACAAACCTCAAACGACTTTCGAGGAATTACACGAAACAAGGAATCCCAAATATAACAGGAATTATGGTGACAGTGTTTCTCTGCGGCGTACATTCGTCGAATTCCTAAAAAATATATTTTCGTTTGCGTTATCTTTAATAAATTTATGACAAAATCATTTGTAACACTCCAGTGCACTTATTTTTCTTTCAAAAGTGCACTTTTTCGGCGTGCCCTGTATAAAAGGTCAATATTACATATAAATTTTTAAGTACATTAGCTATCACCTGCGAAAGTGTTAATTAAATAAGGGGCAGATAAATGTAAGAACAATTAGTGGGTTCTTTAATTTTTTACGTTGAATTTGACTACATGTTCCATTCTGGTATAACCGACGCCATTGCAAAAGCGAATATATTTTTAAATTGGACGTCAGGGCCAATAATGGCCATATGTTTCCCATAAAACTTCAAATGGACCGTGATTTTTGCAAAAATTTTAGCAATTTCATTAAAATTAATCGGAAAATCGAGTTTCTCCAGAGAAGTAGCGTCGTTTTCCTGGATCGTGACGACATGGTTAGAAAATTGTTTATAAAAGTACGCCGAATAAAAACGCCTCTCCCTTCGCGGAGGGAGCTCCAGGGATGCCAGACTAAGTGGTCCAGCAGCTGACGCTGATCGTTTAAGCTGATGCAGGGGAAAAGTCTGGATTTTGCGATAGCTTAAAAAAGTCTCCTGTTGCGACCGTATATATTTAAAGTATACGTATATTTAACATTATATATACAGGGAAACTAACAAGTCGGTTTAACGTCCAACGTATACAGGGTGAGTCGAAAAGATGGGCCTTAAATGATGGATTCTTCGGGAGAAAATATCGGAACTTTTATGTCGCCATTTTTTATATTTTGAAATACAGGTAGAGATAGACAATTTGACTCTTTCATTTACCCTTTGTCGGTATATATCTGACATTCTAAAGATTCAAAGTATCTTAGTAAGATAGGCTGGTAAACTTCTGTGAAGAAAATAGTAGTTTTGTTTAAATTGACTGTAACTCTTGGAACATTGAACGTTTTGGAGGACCTTATTTCTTAATGCATTAACAGCGTTAATCATGACACTTTGATTCCATTGGCTTCTTTTTTTCATATTTTTAGGCATCTGCAAAAAATAATTACTTAAAATTAGAAAAAACTAAAAGCGCTCCTAATCTCATATTAAGATCTTTGTTGTATCTTTAGGGCGAAATTATTTACATATTTTTTTCCAAACATGGCATACGTTTTAATGCATAAAACGCATTGAAACAATAAAGCAAATTCCACACTACAAAGCAAATGGGCAAAACTTATTTATTTTCTTACCTTTTGAACAAAAGAATCACTTCAAAGGGAACACTTAAAAAAAATGCTTAAAATCACTTGCACGGGCTGTGTTTTGACAGCAACTAGAATCAATTCCAGTTGATTGCGTATTTCACCTTCCGGTAAATTAATTTAGGGCGCTGTCGCTAGATGGCGGCTGTTGTGGAGAATAGGCGCCATTCTCATAATTAGGTGCCTGTGAATTTGATAAAAAAGTAAGTCAACCGACCAAATCATTGTTGAGTTTCTGAAATTACCATCAAAGGGCATAATTGCCATATTTAAAAGCCCTTTTTTAATATATCTAATGATGAATGAATGAACAGCTTAGATAAGTTTAAACAGTTTTTGTTACATGCTTTTTACTTTGGCTTAATGGATTTTAATACTTTTGGAGACCTTAAAAAGGGCTTTTCCTAGCCAATGAAATTGGCTATGAGATGAATTGATTGCGACACCCTGCCACCAGATGGCGTTTTCTGAAGTGAATTATCAAAATATGAAAGTCTTGTGGCCATTTTTCACTAATGGTAAAGGTCATGAACAAATTTATTTGAACTTGACGATTCTACTAGGAAACGTTCCCTTACAAACTCACGAAACTCGCAATTTTTTAGACCAAACTTTTTCAAGGCTAGGAAGAGGTACTTTGTTTCTGCGGCCTCTCCGATTTCCGGATTTTACTGTCCTGTACGTTTACCATTTTGGTAGAATAAAAATCGCCCTGCAACAACCTTTATAAAGACCATTTTTTGTTGTGCTTTATCCTTGTCAACATTTAGGCGTTAGTCTTTTCACTGCCTTGTTGAGCTCCTGATTCCAATGACGTAAAAAAAAATTCCAAAGGAAATTATTATTGTTTTGCCATTATGGTTGAAAACTGCATCTGGTGCCAGGGTTCTTAATCGCAATCATCTCACTCATAGCATGTTTGATAGCCCAGAAAAAAATCTTTTTAATGATCTTTTTTGAGATAAGGTAAAAATCACCCAACAAAAATGATTTGAATTTGTCTCAATTTAAATACAGTGTACATTTTAAGAATCATTAACAACAAAAAATTTTTGAGTTTTAAAATTCAAGATGGCAATTACGCCCTCTGGTGGCCATTACAGAATCTCAAAAATTGTTCCCAGAAATTTCTCTTGGCCGATTTATAATATTAAAAAGAATAATAATAAAGTTTATTTTTTTTAGACTAAAACGAATTTTCAAATAACGCTATCAAACACCTGATGGATTTCTAATGTGTGTGTAATTATCAAAAAATGATTTAGCTCCACTAATTTTTATCATACAGTGTCTTTAAGTTTTTTGAGTAAGAAGTTGAAAAACTTTGGTGCCAGAAAACACAAATAATCTTTGCTTGACGATTTTTTACTTACTGAGACCACAACCCAATCATCGTATCGTGGAGTTTTCCAATCCCTTTATTAACGCTTTACCAATTTTGGGTGGGTGGGTCAAAACATCTTGCTTTATCTTATTATAGATATATTAAAGAAATAAGTAAAAATCATAGATCCATAATAGTTCAGTATTTTGTTTCTTTAATTCTTGTGTAATGTGTGATGCGGATTTCTTATTGTAGAAATGTAATTTTTGATAAACAATTAATAATAATAATAATAACGATAATAATAATAAATAATATTTGTATATTTGAAAACAATGTGAAATTGTACTTTTTACAAAACTTCTGGATTCCTCCTGCGTCGGTTTTTGCTGAGTCGAACTTGCTGACGTTTTGCCAATCATCCTGTTGGCTCAGCAAAAACTGACGCAGGAGGAATCCAGAAGTTTTGTGAAAAGTATCGCAGTGGAAGTTTCTTTCAAAAATTAATTTGAAATTTTTTCTTTTAGTCTTACCTTGAACTTTCCATTTAAGATTTTTTTCTAAAACATATATTAAATAAGATATATTACTTTTGTACACTATCTGAACACCCTGTATACTTATTCTTACTTGCATAATATTTGTTTTGAGAAAGTTTAATCGTTTTGTGCTTTTTATAAAAATTGAAAGTTTTATTTTTTACTAGTCCTTCATCCAGATTATCGAAGCTCTACTGTAACCTTAAACTAAAATCTACCAATTTTTGTTAAGAAACTTTTGATCATATTGGCCTTGGTTAGTTTTTATGTGCTAATTAAATGGTTCATATTATTATTATTATTATTATTAAATTTTTAATTTTATTCTAACCTTCAGGAAAAAAAAACGTATACCTCAACGCGATCGCCCCCAAAATAACGATACGTTAAAAACCAGCGTAATTTTTCGCTCGATAAACTCGCTCCTGCCTAAACAACACAATTTTTCCGGCAAATTACGCCCCAGACAAAAACCTACCCTTACATCCGTATATTATTCTAAAAGATTAAAAATCGGCCGGGCAACACCTTGTAAAAACATCCCATTATGTACCTATCTATTAACAATGTTCGACAAACCACCGACTCCATTGTCGGCGCACAAAGGGATTTTTTTTTCTGCCCCGATAATCCCCCCGGCGAAATATTTATCGTGAGGCTTAAAACGTCCCTTATAGAGGCGTGTTATTTTTATAGCTATGTATTTTTTACGACCGACGGGATTGCGCTTTTTTTGTGTTCGACTCGGCAACAATAGGAGGCGCTACGTCCCGAAATTGTTTTTTTAAGGTACTATGGGCGTGCATAATAAAAATATGTTCGCGAATGTGCTCGCTCGCCGGACAACTTTTATGGTCTACGTTGTTGTTTGGCGGATTACGGGTTTCCCACGCAGATCTATTTATTTCGAAAACGAAACTAAGAAAAAGGCAGGATATTAGAATAAAGTACATTTCTACACCGAGGAGTTATGAAGTGTGTGCTTATGAACTTGGTTTATGTTGGTTACGTTGTCACCAATGCTTCCGGAATCTCTCCAAAGAGAGGATATATTTACATGTCTTCAAGATTTGGTTGGTTTCATGATTGTTGATGAGTTTATTTGTTATAGTCTTGAGGCCCTTTCATGTTCTTTTAGCCTAGTTGTACGAGGGCTGCCTTTTATATTTTGGGATATCTTCAACTAGACTTGCCATCAGGTGATGTGGCTGAAGTTACATTGGGATTTGGATTCGAATTTGCGAATATTACAGTGGACCAGTTCGTTATTTACCTTATTAAAAAAAACGTATTCCTGTGGAAAGACCGGGAAAATAGGCACGGGAATATTGTAAGGGAACTCCCAAAAACCATGTTCAATGTTGCTATACAGGAAATAACCCGTTTTGCGCACGCATCACCCCAAATAATAATTTAATTAATATATCGCAATCTTAAAAAAATCTGACGTTGTCCCAGATGTTCAACCAGATCAATGAAGAGCCACTTCGAAGAGCTTCAAAATTATGTACTACTCAACCACCTTGAAATGGTCGGGAAGTATAGTAGGGCAGTACATCATTTTGAAGCTCCCCTAAATGGCTCTTCAACGATCTAATTGAATATCTCGGACGTCAGGTTCTTTTTGAGATTCCGAAATAAATAAAACAAATATTTGGTTATTTCAATATTGGGGGTAGTTTTATATATTCCCGACGGTTTCAAGGTGGTTGAGTTGGATATAATTTTTAAGCTCTCCTAAGTGACTTTTTAATGGTCTGGTTGAATCTCTGGGACAACGTCAGATTCTTTGAGATTGCGAAATAAATAAAACGAATATTTGGTTATTTCATTATTGGGGGTAGTTTTACATCTTCCCGACCGCTTCAAGGTGGTTGAGTTGTACATCTTTTTGAAGCTCTTCAATGGTCTAACTGAATATCTGTTACAACATCAGATTTTTTTGCGATTGCGAAATACATACATCGAACTTTTGGGTGTTTCATGATTAATTGATAATAATCTTCCCCACAGTTTCAAGGTTGTTGAGTAGTATATCGTTTTGAAGCTCTCCTATGTGACCCTTTAATAGTCCAATTCAATATCTGGGACAACGTCAGGTTTTTGTGACATTCCGAAATAAATTAAACGAATTTTAGGGTATCTCATTAATAGGGGTAGTTTTATATTTTCCCCACCGTATCGAGGTGGTTGAGAAATACATCATTTTGAAGCTCTACAAAGTGGCTCTTCAACGACTTGGTCGAACGTGTGGGACAACGTCATATTTTTTTAAGATTGCGATATATTAATTAAACTATTATTTGGGGTGATGCGAGCGGAAAAGGGGTTATTTCCTGTATAGCAACATTGAATATGGTTTTTGGGAGTTCCCTTACAATATTCCCGTGCCTATTTTCCCGGTCTTTCCACAGGAATACGTTTTTTTAATTAAGATAAATAACGAACTTGTCCACTGTAATCTTCAATCAAACTTCAGCCACATCATCTGGTGACTAACGTTTTTATCGGGAAGTTTGACATTTTGAGGTTAAAGTACCATCTAGGGCTACTGTTTATCGCTGGTTTTCGGATTTCAATCGTGGTCGCAGTTTTCTTGAGGATGCATTAAGTGAAGGTCGTCCAAAATCGGTGGTTGTCAAAGATGCAGTGCGGACACTGAGGTATCTTTGGGCTTTAGTGTGACCAGCATACATACAATTTTGCATTAACATATGGCCGCTAAAAAAAATTGTTCGCGGTGGATTCCACACAATTTGACATCAACTCAAAAAAAGGCTCGTGTTGATTGGTCGAAGGAAATGCTGCAAAAATACAATCGCGGTGCTTCCAAATACGTCTATGATATCGCGACAGGTGATGAATCATAGATCTATGCATATGAACCTGAAAGTGAGCAGCAGTCGATTGTATGGGTCTTTCAGAATGAGACAAAGCCTACAAAAGTTGTTCGTGCGCGAAGCACCTCGAAACAAATGGCAGCCTGTTTTCTTCAGGAAAACTGGCCACGTTGCAATTGCTTCTATGGTGAAAGGTAAAACAGTGAATTCTCAATGGTACGCAATCATTTGTTTGCCGAAAGTGTTCGAAGAAATTAGAAAAACCAACCGCCGAAGACGAATCACTCTCCAGTGCACACAAAGAACTTTTTGAGCATTGGAAACGTTAATTTGATGAGCCATCAACCATATAGTCCTGATTTAGCACCTACGACTTCTTTTTATTCCCATACATTAAGACTAAATTACGTGGGAAACGGTGTTTGACACCACGAGAAGCGATTGATGCTTTTAAAAAGCATGTTTTGGAGGTGCCCCACTCGATGCACTATAGTGATGTTGAGAAGAGTGACTTCACTAGTGTTGACGTTTTTCAAAATTTTAAATGTGATTCTGGGTAGAAGATAAACCAGAATAAACGAAGAATTTTATAAGCAGATGAAAATTAGCAAAGAAAATTAGGGATAACAACGTAACAAAAACATGGCGAAATGTCAGCAAGTTCTTAGGATGAATCCAGAAGGCTTGTAAATATTATTATTGTAGCTTGTGGAAGTTTCTTTGAAAAATTTACAATGTAAATATCTTACAAACGGTATGACGGTATATAGAAGTGATCATTCTACGATAATTTTTTGAAAGGAAAACGAAATTGCTGAATCAAAAACACTTCATTAAGAATAAGTAAGTTATGGATTGGAAATGAACACTTTCTCATTAACATTAGCATTGACATTCATTAATTTATATAAAATATCTTTGAACGGAATAAAAAATAGTATGAAATGGTTGATGTACCATTAGCATAATCAATAATGACAAATAATAAAAATATGCATTAGTAAAATGTCGCTCATTGTTGTATCCTTTATAAATCAAATTGTGAGTAAATGTTATTCACAGCAATATTGCCGATTTTTTGTATGTATTAAAATCGAAATATCTCGAAAAAGGAGTGTCTTTTAAGTTGACTAAATTAAGTAAATTAACTGAATTGCTTATTTCAAAAATTCAGTATTAATTTGCACCAGCAAAACATATTATTGTATATTAAGTTTTTAGTTTTTCGTCAAAACACTTTTTTGTAATTGATTTTTGTGGTTTCAAATAAGCTATTCAACTATAAAAATGATATTTCTAATAATAATGATGACAAAAAAGTGGACCATTAATCAAATTCCATCCACCAATCCATCCACCATCCACAAATTCATGTCCGAATTCCCGAATGAAAAAGTTTAATCAACGAAGTCCACTCAGGCACTGACAGTTCTAGGGTATTATTTCTATGTTTAAATAAGGGAATAGTTAGAGATAGCTTCCTAGTGTAGTGGTAAGATATAATGTCGCTGTCATGAGGAACTGGCTGGTTCGATCGTGCCTTTAATAATTTTTTTTAAGATTTCTTTTAGGTACCCACATTAATTGACTTTTTCAAAAATCAATTTGCTTTGATCTCAATGTCCTGCGCAATATTTGTATTTGTAAAAGTGGTGGAAACTATTTACATCAATAAGGAAGACCTATTATGCCGTTGGTCTGTAAAGAATCTTAAAATGCTTAGAAATCACTGTTTAGATTGCTTTTTCGATTATTTCCACCTCGTTTGTCAAGATATCCGATAGATATGTTGGGACATGCGTTGAAATTCTGTGGCGTATATTTAGTCGTATTGATTAAACATACCCAGATAAACCACAATAAAGCAATCGAAACATTCTTTACATAGCTTCAGCAAAAATCGGTGAAAATTGGCCAAAAACACAAAACGATTGTTGGTACTGTCAATTGATTTAGGTATTTTTCAAGTAAACTTCAATAGGCTACTGTAATAATATTTACAAAACGTTTGGATTCTTCCTGCACGAGTTATTGTTGAATAGAACTTGCTGACGTTTCGCGAATCATCCTGTTAGTTTCTTCAGAACTTTACTGAAACTGACCCACATTCTACTCTGTACCTTCTTATAGGTTGTTTGAGGGAGTAGGTTATCAACTCTTCTTGTTTACAGAGCCTTGAAACTATTTCAGCTCTAGTCACCGAACCCTAAATTAAAATAATTTTTTGGCATGGGCAAGATTTGGAGTCTTCGGAACGGCCCTGATCAATCCGGACTCAGTGCACGGTATTGGGCTAAAGGAGTTCCTGACCTTCTGTAGGAGGGGCGCCATTCTGGACGCCCTCTAGAGCGATCTAGGGGCACAACGGGCCCATCTGGTGACCTAAGTGCTTGGACGCCCGCGGGGGCGCCCCTTTTTAATACCAATACCAATACATATAATTTCCGCATGAGGTGTATTTTGTGATGGAATGCTTAATTTCCATCACAAAATACACCTCAACACAACCTTCCAAAGACAGTGCGTCCGACAACAATCCCACACTTGCCACTGTTGTCCTTCCTTAAATTCAAAACATCACTGACCACATATCAAAAGTTCTTAAAAAAATATAACGTCAAAACAAGAACACTTGTCCAAAAATCTCTCAACATCTTCGATGCGTCCAGAACAAAATTTCGCTTGGGATGCCAGGAGTAATCAATTCTTCTACCAATGAACAATTCGAGAATATATAAAAGTCTATAAGCAACCAAACAATCTTAACCGCAACTAAGGTCTTTACCTTTCACCAATATGGCAATCCTCAAACAATAAATAAACAGAGTAGAATGCGAGTCAGTCTCAGTAAAGCTCTGAAGAAGACAACAGGATGATTCGCGAAGCGTCAGCAAGTTCGATTCAACAACAATCGACGCAGGAGCAATCCAGAACTTAGTTGGGTATTTTAAGGAATAGTAACTAAATGTTACTACTAAAACCGCAGTCGAACTCGAGGCCAAATTTACTCAAAATTGAATTAGAATTTCGAAAATATTTGTTATTTTTAAAGGAATCGGGTTCTTTCTTGTTTCTTTTAATATTCAGTTGAAACTCCACTGGTAATCAAAATATCTCAAAGCACAAAATTAATTTTTATGCTAAGTTCTTTGGAATTAGCCTGGAATTCGACCGGAATTGCACAATAATTTCACTGCGGCTTACCCCTTCGTTTTCTGTAAACTGAAGTATTATTTTCTACTAAATAATGAATCAGAACATGTAAGAGTAGCACAGTAATACTTGTTTCTAATTATTCTGATTCTTGACTGTGAGGCCACAACAAAACTATCATCAACGTAGAGTTTACATAATAAATAATTTTAATGTTAAACCTTTTTTAATTTTTGTGGTATTAATTATTTAAAAAAAATTATATCGAATTTTTCACGGGCACAGAAATTATAAAATTCTTTTATTTCTTTGGATATCCATTTAAAAAAAAATCAGTTGGTCTAGTTCGTTTTAAAAGTTTCCGTAGACGATGAGTCAAATTTTCTTTTTCAAAGCATTCGTGATTGAAATGGGTTTCTTTAAATGGTACGTTCGATACAAAGACGAAGTATAATCTGACAGATGGGTCAATATTCTCTCCGAATGGGATAAGTCTGTATAAAAGTTGTCGTTTTGAAGTCTTAGTAATAGGAGAAGTCTCTAAGAGGCATGTGGTATTCTCTAAAAATATTCACTAGTGACCTGTACCTACCAATACAACAGTCAATAATGCATCTAATACACTCATAGCAACAAATTTTACTTAAAGAATAAAAATAGAAGAGAAAAGAAATATCCGCAAAAATAAGGTACGAATTATAAAACATTAACATAATATTACAGCAAAATCAGCAACAAGAGCCAATTAATTGGCTCTTGTTGTATATTTCTAAAAAAAGAAAAAAAAAGGAAGCAATGCTGATTTTTTTATAATGACAAACAATAACACGAAATTAGAAAGTATAGGAAGATCAAGTGCAATGTAGTGATTATAATATATATATATATATATATATATATATATATATATATATATATATATATATATATATATATATATATATATATATATATATATATATATATATATATATATATATATATATATATCTGGGGTTATAGCGTCCTGCACCTTCCGGTTCCCAGTCTCCATTCTCGGCGGTCATTCCAGTCACCTGGTCAAATTTCGTTCTGACATGGCTCGTTCTATACCTTTTTCCCACGTTATTTTAGATCTTCCCCGTTTTCTATTTTCTCGAGGCCTCCAACTCATCATTTTCTTAGGTATTCTTCGGTCATCCATCCTTTGGACATGGCCAAACCATCTTAATTGGCGCTCTTGCATATCTTCTACAATTGTTCTCTTTACTTTCATGATCTCTCTTACTCTTTCGTTGGTGATTCTATCGCGTCTAGATATTCCACCTGATCTTCTATAAAAGTCCATTTCGATGGTATTTAATTTTTTTTCTGTTGTTTTTATTTAGTTGCCATGTTTCACATCCGTATAATAGGACATTTTTAAAGACGGTATTATATAATTGGTGTTTCTTATCTTTACTTATGTTTTTCGACCATAAATCAGAGTTTAAAGCTCCAATAATTTGTTTTTCTTTTATAAGCCTATTTTCTATCTCTCTCTCAGTCCGTCCGCTATGATCCATTACTGTTCCCAAGTATACATATAGAATGATTATTATTTCATTTAATCATTTTAATTTAATTAATTTTAATTTAATCATGAATCGATATTTACAATATGCATTATCGGAGTTCTATCAATAAACTTTGTGAATTTAAGACAAAAAACATGTAAGCGTATATTTTATTTAGAGTATTTTTATGTATACGGGGTGTTCTGCCAGGACAGTCATCAACTTTAGTTTTTTAAATGGAACGCCATGAATATTTTTAAAAATTTTAATTATTCGCCTGATTCTGAGTATTTCTTGTCATTACATGGCATACGAAATTTTAAGTAGTTTCTGATAAAATGTTCCATTTTGTTTGCGGAAAATCAGGTCTTTGGATAAATGTGTTTTTTTACACCGGAAAACTAATATTAGGAATTTTTATTATGATATATATACAGGATATATGGTTATATTATACAGGGTTTAACTTTGTGAAAATTGAGACAAATAAATAACGTTAAATTGTGGCGCGGTAATTGGAGAGATACTAAATACTGTTCCTGAAATAGAACAGCCAAATTTAATTTGGCAACAAGGTGGCGCTCCTTATCATCAGTGGATTTTTAAATAGAAATTTCAGACAATGGATTGGGCAAAATGACTCGGTCTGGAAAGCAAGGAGTCTGGATTTAAACCCACTGGACTCCTTTAAAAGAGGTGGTATACAAAAATATACCCATAGAAGTTCTTGCATTACAACAACAAATTCGGGATGCAATTAACCAATTAAATGCGACTAATTATATATTAAATACAATATAAAATAATAAATTTTATTTTGAAATGAAATGAAATAAAATAATCTTTAACTTTTAGAGTATTTTAAGTAAATAATGAATTGAGGTTTATCGCCCGAGAATCGATGCAAATCGTCAATAAATTGTGTATCGTTGGATTCGAAGGGCTATCCGAAAATGGAAAAATATACAGAGTGTTTCATTTTAAAAAATGGGATAAGTAACAATTAGCGAAATATCGCAACACTGCTAATAAAAGTATTTCAATTTTGAATATCGTCTTAAAGAAAGTATTATTTTCCAACATATGTTAGGCAGAAAAATGTTTTAAAAGTTAATATGCAACGTTAAAAATTTTTTCAACATAAACTGAATCCCGAAGATATTCGATAATAACGGTGCATTAGATACAAACCAACTTTTGTATTCAAACTTTTTTTATAACGCTCATAGATTTAGAGTTTTCGCAGAGCTTTACTGCTTTTTTGTGAAACGAAAGATGATCTAAACAAATTTTTCATTACTCGTTTAGTTAGCCACCACTCGTATCTCGGGTAATCAGTTTTTTGTAAATGGTTTCGTCTTTTTGAAAAGAAATCAAGCTTGTTTTTTTTTTAATGGAATACCCTATATCTTAGAGGCCAATTTGATTCCGACCAAAACAGTGTACGTTGAACTCAGCATTACGGAAAAGATCCTCTATCTGTTTTACCCATTTATAACCGGAATCAGAATTATTCAAAAGCACAATGGTACGTCTAAAACTAATTTGTGTTTTCTCGGATGGAATCTTCATTACACAGCTAATTGTCAGCTGGATAATTTCGACGTACCAAATTCCGACTAAGTCCTTTGGATGCATACTCACCGTTGCAGGTATTCCTTTGCACCTCCTTCTTCTCGTCACCCAAAATCGCACTCACACTAAACTTCAACACCGGTTTGTTGTCTTTGATCAGGCCGTCGCTACCGAACCGGCATTGGAAAAAGTTACAGTCCAAACGGCCGCAGTTGGAGCAAATCCTGTTCCTCAAGCACGTGTTGAACCTGTTCAAGAACTCGTTGCTCTTCTCCGCGGGCGACAGCCTGTCCAGTTGGTCTTCGAGACCGTCTTCATCGTGCGCCGGAGACTCCGGGCTGTACCCGTCGCGTTTCGACCCGTCCTCCACCAAATCCTCTTTCGCTTGATCGCCGAGGTCCAACTCCAAATGTTCGGGCGACATTTTCCCGCCCGCCAACAGATTATCCATCGAGAACGGGTTCTGGTTGTTGTTCAGCGTCTTGAGCATTTTGCCGCGGTGCGTCATGAAATGAAACGTGTTCTGAAACATGTTCTGTGACGTCACTGTATCATCGTCCGGTTCAATTTACGACGAGCGCGCGGATCGGAGGGGAAAGAGTCGGAAAATCGGAAATCTGATGCGCGCGGTGCGAACGCTAGGTTGATCCCGTCAGGACTGATGTATTTGCCGGCTCTGGGCCTCCCTTAATGTTTAAAAAGGGGGTTGGTCCATAGCATTGCGAGGGGTGGAGTTTTCTTCGTCCGTCTTTCGCGCGACTAGAGACCGTAAATTGCGCTTTTATAGCGCAATCTCGATTGTTTTTTTTTTTAGGTGCCCGGTTTTATTATATTGCGAATGCCGGGGTGCGAGGGGTGTGGGGAGGGGGTTACATTTTGAATGTAGCGTGTAGTAATAATTATTATTGCCGCCGCTACGCTCTACGGTTTTGAATTCTCAATTATTATTATGGTCACCGTGTTTATCGTCGATTTCACTATATTTTATTGTCTTCATTCGCTTTATCTTACTGTGATTCACGTAAATTTTGGAAGCATATTCTTCTAAATTTTTTGAGTAAAAGAACTCTACTTATCGTAGAATTAGCAACTTAATATTCGCTACAAATCTCCTTTGTTTTCTAACCATTTTCAATGTCCTTTAAAATCAATGATAGTTTATCTTTTGACGAAATCGAGTGTCTTTTTTTTCTTTGATTCATATTTTATGGTTGCATTTAAAGCACGAAAATATTAATTAATTAATAAATAGAAACTAACAGTAACAGTAACTATTATATTTAACAGAAATTCATTTCAATACTGGTATCAGAAAACACAACATTTGAGGTTATGTTGTCGTCGACAGCTGATTTTATTTCTTACTGGAGTATACTTTACTCAAATATTTAGTTTTGGTTAGTTTACTTACTTACTTACAATAACTATAGCACTAGATAACGCACGTAATTTGATAATTTTACAATAAAATAGTAAGGCATGAAGTTTATATCTGTTAAACATGGTCAGCCAGCCTGACCATCTGAGATTTCTACGTCGAACCCCGTACACTAGTCTAAGGCAGGAGTTTTGCATTTTTTGTATAAGAAACTTCTCGATATGATCTGTAACACTATTATAAAATCTATTTAAATCTGAAGTAACAGAGATATTCTCTTCATGGATGCTTTGTTCAGAGAAGGAATGATAGATCTGAGTATCATCTCCGTAAAGATAAGTAATATTTGATATACCTACAAATTAAAATCGAAAATAGTAGAGGGCCCAAGATATTGCCTTGAGGCACTCCCACTCTCCGGCAATGGAGTCGAAGCTGACTCGTCAAGCACCACAGCTTGTGTCCTATGAATTAAAAACGAAGAGATAAGCTCACATTTCGCTGAATCGGATGTAATCTAATACTGAGACGAGGATTTCAAGATTTATGATATCATACAATTTACTGAGATCAAGCAAAATCAATACAGTAGTTTTGTTTCCATCGTGACCTCTAAATATATCGTCTACCACATCCGTCAGAACAGTTTCATAACTATTAACCCGATCTAAACCCTGACTGTTTTGCGGGCGGCATGTCATAACTCTTTAGAAAACCTCTTATCTGGTTTACCATGATTTTTTCCAGACATACTAATAATATACAAATTGAACGCAAATGATTAAACTTGATAGGGCTCTTTATTTTAGGCAAATGTATGAATTTATTCTCTTCATTTGCTTTATTTTACTCTCATTTTTTTTACTCTACTTATTGTAGAATCAGCAACTTTTATATTCTGTTCAAATGTCTTTTGCTTTCTTACCATAACGAACATGCTTACATCTACCTATGGAAAATATTTTTTATAGGGTGGTCACGAATGATCATCAGAAAAATGTTTTTCGAAATTTAAAAAACCCAATTTTTTTAAATGGAACACGCAGTATTTAGCACTTTTATTGAGTTCGGGATTTAATGTACCATTTTATATATATGGCTTTTATTACAAAAGTTGGTAGTTCATAAGTTATGGTCAAGTTTCTGCAACAACTCGTGCATTTCATATTAAACTAACTTAACTTTTATAATATCCTATTGTAACTAAGTTTTTTTAAAACATTAATACAATATAAAATCAGCAAGTAATGCAAGTAAATTGAACTTATTACTAATTAAAAAACATATTCTACATAACCTCTATCTCTGGCAATAATTTCATCTTTCGCAATAGTCTTTCTACCTCTTTTCGAATTTTCATTTTTAAGCCTTGAACACTATTACATCTACTTTTATACACGTTTTTATGCAGCTCCATAAGAAAAAGTTCAGGAGTCTCAAGTCAATCAAGCAATCCAAAATGGAAAACGTTAATTTGAACAGTTTTGAACAGGCACTATGGTATGATATTGCGCACTATCTTGTTAAAAAACAATCCCTTCTTTAATATCGTCCGACCCATTAACGGTTAATGGAAATATGTATATAAGTTCTCCAATAAATTATAATATCTCTCACCATTCAGAACAAAGTCATAAAATACTCTTTGTAACGAACACGTATAGTAGGCCCACCTGGACGTACCATCGTAGGCCCAGACCGCTGTGTCAGTTCTGACGCGAGTGTCAGTCGGTAACGAGTTGATACAGAGATTTTACCGCGTATAACCGTTTAAATTCTGTTTTCATCCCAACAAACTGTTCCTACCCACTTTTATAATAATAAATACTGTTTACTTGTTATTCGATCACCTATAATGCCACACACAAACACTTCTTTTATTTGAGATACAAAAGTATTGAATATTATTTCTATATATAAATAGTTTTTTTTTAATGTAACATTAGGGAACAATAAAGAAGTCTTGCTTGAAAGTTCTGTTGCGATAATTTCTAAACTGGGAAAAATATGAAAGGTTGGTAGTTATTGAATTTGAACGTCATTTGAACACTAGTCTTATATCCAGTAGGTCTCGCGATGTACGTGATGAATTCTCATTGTTTCCTACAAAATATACAGGAGAATTTCTAATTTCTTTTTCGATTATTGACTACCGCTCCACGTCTAAGGTCACGAACAATTCGTGAAAAATGTATTTCGTGGATACCCGCCTCGAAGGATACAACAACCTTATATTCTCTTAAGGCTAACGCTGAACTCTTGCTAAATGCCAAATTGAAATCACACATGTTTACGGGGTTAGAAAACGTGCTTTAAAGAAAACTTAGAATAGCATATTATATATATTTAGTTAGATTTAAAATACACGAATTGTTGCAAGAAATTGGCCATAATTGCTTAACAACCCATTTTTTTAAAATAAAAGCTATACATATTAAATGACAGAATGATACCCCTAACCAAATAAAAGTGCTAAATGCAGGATGTTCTATTAAAAAAAAACGGTTTCTGAAGTAGATAGAGCAAAATTGACTTACATGTCAAGGGTTCGATATTTGAGAAATGGTTAAAACCGCATGGCTATAACTTCACTACCATATAGGGCGTTTTGCAATTTTGCAGAAATATAGGGCATTTTTAGTTTATGTAGGCCGTGCCTAATATGTTCAAAAGGACGTCACATAGGAATTTTTAAAATTATTTAATAAACACTGGAACTTTAAAAAAGATAAGGCCAATTTAAAATAACTTAAGTGAAAAACACGAACCTAAAAAACCTATGGTTAATTTTATATATATTTTTAATATTTTTTGTATTACATACCAAAATTATAGTCATTTTAAAGTAATAAACCAAACATAATAAATATTATAATATAAAAAATCAAAATTTAATTCCAATTGGACACCGCCCTCTTTAATACACTATTTCGTACTGAATGGCTATACTATTCACTAACTCTATAAGTATGATGGAAGCAAACCCTTCTCGAGTGACTTTCTCTAATTCTGGAAAATTTTATCTTTAAATATAAGATCTTTTAAACTAGAAACAAAAGAAAATCTAGAGGAGTTAGATCATACGATCTCGCAAGCCACAGAATATTCCACACAATAAGGCGTTTTACTACAAACCGAAACTCAATTTTAAGTACTCGACGCGCGTTTCGCCAACCAAGTTGGCATCTTCAGGAGAAGATTAAAAGCAAACTTAATAGAACAGATGCTCTCTATATATATGCACATCGGGAAGTGGGAGAGGGAATTACGCACTGTTCACGCAACCAATCAGCGCGTATAATGGGCCAAATGAGATTGGACCTCTGTCCTTGTTCAGTGCCTTATTCCCTCTCTTAACAATTTCTAAGCTTTGGTAGGCATCTAATTTTCTACTATTATTTACATGTTTAACTAATTTAAAATTACTTATGATTATTGTTGAACATATGTTCGACTACACTTGATTTTTCTAATCTACCAAATTTTAAATGAGCCAAATGTTCCTTAAATCTAACATTAATTGATCTTTTGGTTTGCCCTACATATGACTTGTCACAATCGTTAAAACATATTTCATAAATTCCCGACTTTTCAGGGGTATCTAGTTTATCCTTGGGATTACCCAAGAGATTTTTTAATTTTGATCCGGCCTGATAGACACTTCGAAGACCTGCGGCCCTGAAGACTCTATCATGTCCACTTGTATATTGGGGAGAGAAAGGAATTGAGACTACTTTTAAATTTTCCTTATCGATATTATTAACTTATCGATAAAACTATCTTCATAGCCATTGATTCTAGCCACATTTTTTATAAGGCTTCTTTCCACCTCAAACCTTTCTTGATTTAAAGGAAATGTGACAAGTCTATGGACTAGAAAATTAAAACTTGCCATATATATAGAGAGCATCTGTTCTATTAAGTTTAGTTTTAATCTTCTCCTGAAGATGCCAACTTGGTTGGCGAAAGGCGTGTCGAATATGTAAAATTGAGTTTCGGTTTGTGGTAAAACGCGTTATTGTGCGTTAGTACAGTGCCGAAGGTTCCAGTCAAGAGTTTGATTGAACACAGAATATTCCGCAACAGTCAATTCTCGCTCAGACAGTCCAAACAATAGACAATGGGAAATTAATGTTCTCATTGCTTTTTCCGATAAGCCAATAGTAAAATTGTTCCTGCGTCTCCTTCATGTAATTAGTGGAAACTTCAGTTTTTTCAGCATTTGTTGCTTCAGCTAGTGCCCGTTGGATTTTTCGATACTTCTCAAATTATATTCAATTCCCGGATTTCCCATTCTTCTTTTAAGTGGTTTTGATTTTGAATTGGCTTTTTCAAAATTCCGTAATTGGTGAAATTATTTTTTCAAGTTCGAAATATGCGCTTATCTGATTGGTGCCGCTCCAGATATGTATTGATATAAAATTCATTGACTGCCTCTGCGTTTTCGTTTGACAAAATGTAACGCTGTAACATATTTTGGTATATTTTATATTGTTAAACGCTAAAAATTCAATAAAGAGTAAATGTTAGGTCCTTAACTGACATTGACAGGTATATGCACGGAATATTCATAAATAAATAAAAATTGCCATATATTTCCGCCTTTTTTCATCACCAATACGAACAAATCTTTATGGTTGAAAAAGTCTAGACGCGGGAATATTTTTAAGACCAAAACGAACTATGAATATGAATAGGCCACTGCATTTGCCGTTGAAAAAAGGCCGCATCAATGTTTTTATCCCAATTCAAAGTTTCCAAAAACGTTATAGACAATTCAAAAGGGCCGAAAATTGCTCTATATCTCTGTTGCCAGTGCGCCATGCGGTTTTAACAGTTAAATGTTTCTCAAAAATCGTGCCCGTGACATGTAAGTCGATTTTGCTCTACTAGTCTAAGGTCCGAGCTAAAATTTAAAAAAAAAGTATAGTACGCAATACGTTCGGTAAACTTTTTAACTCACTTGTTTATTTCAAACAGTCGCTCCGCTCGTATCAAATAAACTCGTAAATCAAATGCCGTTTACCGCACTTGTTGCATAATATACTATTCTGAATTAAAAAATTCAAAAATATTTTTTTTATTGACATAAGAAAATTTTTTCTCCACCATTTTTGTTTTCACGAAGTAACTCGAATATCTCAACTGAATCGAAATTTGATGAAAGTAAATTCAAACTCTGAAATGTTAGTATTTTTTTTTAATTGTATAGAAACTTTATGCATTATTATTTGAGATCAGACGCCTTTAAACATTAAAATAAAATTATACAACTCCCGGCGATTCTGGTGCTGAATAATTTATTACTGTTATTTGTATGATCACTTATTTCATCTCCGCCAAGCTTTTAAAAACTGTTTTATTACAATGTATTAAAAAATCATCTTATTTACTACAAAACACAGCTCTATAGTTAGTTAATTATTTCCTAGCATTGTATCCTTTTCTGCCACGAGAAGTAGGTACGTGCAGTCTTTCTTTGTCTTGGACTAATCGGAATTTTTTTCATTTAAATGTCTTACAACTAGCATCTATGACCAATTTTTTTAAGGCAACCTTATACTATATTATTATTTAAATTGCTTTTATTTAAAAAAAAACAAATGAGTGGAATTATGGGAATTAGGGACCGAAAAAGGTAAGCTTTCCGTTTCATTTCAATTTTTTTTCATTTTAATTAAAAATATTCTTGAACTTGAACTTGAAAATATCAAGTGATCTTCAGAAACTTATTTTATTTGATAAAATGTTAATTTTATTTAGTGGACACTATAGTGAGGGTCGATCTAAATTCGGATCCTTTCATATATCTAGTTCATATACAAACACTGCAATTACAATCACCCTGTATTTCTATTGCGATTTCTCATATAACACCGTGTCGAATTAATCGTCGGCCGTCGTCCGGCACGCGAGGGGCGGAGAGGTTAAAAATAAAATTCATTCGTTTAAAAAATCATCGATTTAGTGCAAGTCTTCGCGATTGCACCGACGTTCGATGGCGCGGGACTGCGGGACTCGGGGGGAAGCGCAAACAGCGGCCGACCGGCCGAACCAATGGCGGTGCATCATCGGCGGCCGATCCCGCCTTTTATAAATGCGCCTCTTATGTTTTTATTTGTTCTTTTATTAGTGTTTTATGGCCCCTCGCCCCCCCACCCTCTCATGAACCGCCACGAAACTGCACCGATGACGGAGAAGGATTGAGAGAGCGCATTAATTTACAGGCTGAATTAAATTAAGTGTTCATCATTGGTAACTTTGTTATGAGTATAAATGCAAAGTAGGTCAAATTAGTAGTATTTTTCACTCATTACGACGGCGAAAACAGAAAAAAAATTGAATATGTGGTTTGGGCAAAAAACGACGAAAATGTAAACTCCACTTTTCTTTTATTGATTTATTTGAGCGTAAGAATTATGGACATAAAAAAAAAACAGAAGAAACACTGAGAAAACTAATTAGTTTATGATCAATTATTAAAGTTAATTTTTCTACTCCGTCTGTACACACCGATCTAGCGTGCGGGAAGCGTCATTACCATGTCAGTTTCGTTTCCCACGGATCCGAGTCACTTCGGACATTTCCGGGATTTTACCGCACGGGTTTGGGAGCAATCGGATGTTTTCGGAGATTTTACCGCACGCCTTGAATTTTGACGTTTGTCAGTCCTGACGGTTATGTCAGGGAATCGATTCGTGTTTTTTTGCAAAAATGTACGCAAAAGCTAATACACAGAAAAATGTTATGCATACAGTTAAACAGAAACTTTTTTTACAGTTTTTATATTAATATCTTGTTAAAACCAATTGTACCATTGTCCACGTCTCATCAGTACCAACAAAACAAAATTAAAGGTTAAGACTCGGCTTTTTTTGCTAATTCGACCTTAAAAATTTAATTCTCTTAAAAGCTCCATCCTTGGACAATTTCTCTTGCAATTACAGTCTTTTTTTTTTAATAAAACGTAAATAAACAACATAACGTTTTAAAATTGTGTTTATTCCGTTGTTTATAGGACATATTCAATAATACATCTCTTTCTGTCTAACGCACACAGTTAAAAAGAGACAATAGCAGAACCCATCGGAACGATAAACGAATAGGTTTGATAGCAACTAGTAAATATTTTGTTGGAATGGTACGAAATTTTGTAATCCGATAATCCGTTATTATTTTTAATTTGTTAAATTGTGACTCTTCGTGACGGTCGTAGAAAAGATATAGTATGCAACGTTTAGTAAACTCTTTATCTCACTCTTTTATTAAGCACTAGCTCCGCTCGTGCCAAATAAACTCGTGAGTCGAATGCCGTTTACCACACTTGTTGCATAATATACTATTAAGGGGTGTTCAACAACTAAGCGAACAACTACAACTACTAAGCGAATGGCCTTTGATAACGTTCTACCGTATATCTGGTTTATATTTTCTCTTATTGCAACCTTTAAAATGTCAACATGTTAAATAACCCCACAAGTAGAAATCAAGTTGGGTTATATCTGGTGACCTAGGAGGCCAAGGAATAGGCATTTGTAGCAATTCATTTTTTGTTGAAACTGGTTGTCAAAAATTGATATGTGCCTCGGAATTTATGAGCTGTTGCGCCATCTTGTTGGAAATGCAAATTCTGCTTCTTATAAGGTCACGCTCATCTAAAAAACCATCCAGTAAAAATTTGGACCAACAATTCGAAAACCGATTATACCGCACCAAACTTTAAAGCTGAAATGGACTTGTGGACTTGGTGGATCTACTAGCAATAAATTTTCTCTTGACCAATAATGACGAATTTTTATATTATAAATAGCAGAATTTGAAAAATTTGATTGGTCAGTCCACAACATATAACGAAAATTATTTATGTTTTGGAGGCAAAAAGTTCACATATCAATGAGAAAAAAAGTCTTCTCTCTGCATTCCCTGTCAAAAGCGCCTGGTCGGAATTTAAAAGGGCAAAATTTGTGTGCGTTTTTTTTTTTAAATATTTAGACAGTTATAAAGGTTAGAGTTTTTGAATTTTCACGAAATGCTTCAAAATATTCAAGAGCATCAATTTCTCAGTCTTCATTTATTACGTTATTTTTTCGTCTCCTTCATTTGCAAAAACTGTTTCATTATTTTTAAAGATTTGATAAAGGCGTAGAAAAAATTGTTTAAAGAAGGCTGTGCAAGATAATGACACAGTTCATTTATCTCCCTAAATAGCCCTTTTTAAAATATCTCCATCCGAACATTATGGAAACTAAACATTGATAACGATAAAACAAACACAAAATTAATTGAAATAAATGTTCATAATTTCGGATACGATCAACCACATTTTCCGGAGTAGTAGAACGAATTTGATAGACAATATCTTTTATTCTATTCCAATAGTTTGTATAAGTCTGGTCTAAAGAACTCCTAAGTTCGTGAGAAAAGTGTGATGGACATTCATTGTGTTTGTAAAGGAACGTTTTGTAATAAAATCATCAAGTGGCTTCTTAAAAAGTTCAAATAAATTTGGCCATTAACTTTTCTATTAGAAAAAGGTGATTCTATAATCCGATCACACAAAATACCACACAAGATGTGATAATTGACACACAATATTGAGGATTTACTGGCGACCATTAATGCATATTATACAAATTACCTCCGCCATTGCTCGAAAAAGTAACATGTCTTATGATTCTGCGGTCGAATAAGACATTTATAATGCAAAAAACACAATCACAGTGAGAAAATTCAAACGTTAGATAAATCTAACCGTTTACTATTTAAAGCACTAGAGATTTTGACAAGCATCAATTAACTGGTAAATGGTCAAATTTCCCAGTCTAAAAAAGCGAACTATTATTGTTGGGTTTATTTTGCCAGCTTCTTGTCGAGTATCTTGTTTACACTTATTTATTTTTACAATTACAAAAGAAACAAAGCTCAACAATAATACGTTCTTCCACTTCGACGCATGTCTCTTGTCTAACTAATGGATTGTTATGTCTGCATCGCGCAACTGAGATCAATCGGCAGCGCTAATACATGAACAAAAATGCCCTATATTTTCGCCTTTTTTCGTCACAGTTACCAACAAATCTACATAGCTGAAAAGGACTCGGCACGGCCATTTTTTTAAAACCATAGCCAACTATGATTGCCATATAAAATAAAAAGGTTGACTGAGTACGCTATTGTTTTTGCCTTAAAAAATGCCCTAATGCTTTTATCTAAATCCAAAATTTTCACAAATAAAAAAGTTATGGGCAATTTTGTTGGTAGTGAAAATATCGCCATGCCGATTTAGTCCTTAAATGTCTAGTTCAGAAATAGGTTTTTCATGTTAAAATACTCCAACACTGAAAGTGACAAATACAATTTTTGTTTAATAAAAAACCTCTAACGTGGATGTTTTTGAAAATGCAAAATTCGATTAATTGTGATCGAAAGGACCATTGGTTGCACACTACTGTGGGAATCTAAAGTCTAACGTTTAAATCGCCTGGATAATTAATAAAACAAAACACCAGTAAGTTGCGATTTATTGGGGGACGTAGACATATTCAATTTGATTAAAAATGTAACGGCCCGGATTTTTGGGATCTTTGGCCTCCAAAATGACTCGTTCCCCTTTTTCATCAGGAGCAACTACTCTGTTTCTGCATTCCATCGGCATATGAGAACACTTGAAAATCTCGGAAAGTACGTTCTGGCTTCATAAAAATAAGATCTCTTATTACATCCACCTCTTACGGACACATCTCGCCTGAAAGTAGAAGCGCAATTAGAAATCGGTTAAACACTTGTATGACAATCTCAACTATTACACTAACCAATAGGGCGTCCTTCACGATAAATTCGCCTTTGAAATTTTAGTTGCTCCTAATTCAGCGAGCAAAATGGTTCAAAGTAGGCATTTATAATGTCTACTTTGAACTGGGTTATTCATTATATTTTGACACCCACATACAAGGTTAATTTTGAAAGA
This sequence comes from Cylas formicarius, assembly GCF_029955315.1. Classification (NCBI taxonomy): domain Eukaryota; kingdom Metazoa; phylum Arthropoda; class Insecta; order Coleoptera; family Brentidae; genus Cylas; species Cylas formicarius. The sequence goes on along the minus strand of NW_026844361.1, from coordinate 2,711,429 downwards.
TAAAAAAAAATTGTAAATACGAAAGTTTGAATATTTTTGCTCTATTGTCTTATGCAAAACAAACGACGATTGCAAGCTGTCGAAGTGCAGCAGCATCATTTTTTTTAAATGGAATACCCTAGGCAGCTTAAATAGTAGATCTATTTTTCCTGATTTCCGAAACATATAGTTTATTGACATTTTGATCTAGTCGTTTTGAGATATTTCAGTTTACAATAATATAGTGCGAATAGGCCCAGATAGGATATAAGGCACTTTTACTAAAATAACGCTTTTAAAAAAGTTTGGTTAGTTTTCCAATAATGCCAAAACATAACTTGTGTTCCAACGGGGAGACATAATATGGTCATACGCACATGAGATGGAGATGTTTCGAAAGCGAAGATTTTAAAATTTGCAATTATTATATAACTCGGCGAAACTGGTTCGTTCCGTTTTAAGATTGTAAGTAAAAAATCTGGAAATATGCACAGGACTAATAGTAGTGGGAACCGGAGCAACCAAATCCACAGTTTGTAGAGTTTTTCACCAAAAAAAGCTTTATCCATATCAATTCAATCAATCCAATATCTCTTAAGGCGAGATTCTCTAGCCAGATTGGAATTTGGTCGGTTATGTGGGATCTGGCAAAACGCCAACCCAATGTTTCTAAAAATAATATGGATGCGTGGGATCTAAAAAATCACCATTTGACAACTGAACGTCATTTCCAGCAGGCATTTAAAATAAACCTTTGGTGCAGCATAGTTGATAATTAATATTAGGACTCATCGAACTACCAAGACGGCGAGCAGTACCTTAAATTTTTGCAAACCCTCTTCGTCCATTGTTTGGATGATTTATCTTCAGAATGAACAAGAACAATTGTTTCCATGCAAGACGGCATTCCGACACATTTTTCAAAACATGTTGCAGACTACCTAAGCAATCAATTTTCTTATCATTGGATTGGTCGAGGGAGTCAAACACCTTGGACGTCTAGGAGTCTAGATTCCAATCCCCTTTGATTTCTGTGTTTGGGGATACCTTAAGTCGCTAGTGTATGAAGAAGTAGGTCATACCCTAGATGAATTATGGCACGGGATTAAAAATGCCGCTGAATCATTTCGAAACGAGGAATTATTATTTAAAATCAGTCAGTCGTTCAATAAACGTGTCTATAAATACATCACAGTGAATGGAAATCATTTTGAACATCTATTGCTGAATAGAAATCTTTTTTATATGAATAGTTTTTCTATTTTACCTTAGTTTAAAATTAAATTTGTGGAAAATTGAACTGAGGTGGCTTTTACTTGATGGATATCCATTTATCAAAATAAATAAGAACTAAAAGTTCAGATTTTCACGAAATTATATATTATGACATAACAATTGTTTCGACAACACCGTGTCTTTATCACATTTGATAAAGACACGGTGTTGTCGAAACAATTGTCATGTCAATTTCGTGAAAATCTGAACTTTTAGTTCTTATTTATTTTGAATTAAATTTGTATTTCCATAAAATTGTTTCATTGGCGTTGAAGAGGTATACCTGTTTTGTGTAAAATCTTTATTAAAAATCTGCGTACACTAAGGTGCAAAAAAGTTAGGAAGTATTAAATGCACGAAAAGTACCATACGTATTCACGAAAAACACCAGTTTGCCAAATTTTGCGAAAAATTAGAAATTATTAAAAAAAAATCAAAAGTGAAATTGCACCCTGTATTTCGGTTAGTATCAACTTTTGGGCTAAGGTAATTTTAAACGTTTGCGGCCTTGCCGCTTCTTTGAAAAAGTGGCATCAGCATTGAAATTTTTAATTAGGGCACCATGTATATTATTGCGCAGAAGTATGTAGAGTAACAAAAATAAACAGGAACATAAAAAACATAGCGTGGTGGAATGCAGACATCAAAAAAGAAATTAGAATAAAAAACAAAAATGGAAAAAATATATAGAACTAAAAACAACGACAGCTATCAGGGGTATAAAATACAAACAGGAAAAGTTAAGCAGATACTGAAAGCGAAGAGAAAAACATGGGAAGAGTTTGGAAATTAAATCGAATCGGACCATACCAACCAAAAATTCTTCTACAAAACGCTAAAAAATATGAGGACCAAAGATAATCTCGGAACTATAAAACCAATAAAATACAACGATATAATCGACAGGTGGAGAACATATTTCCAAAGTTTATTGAATAACAGCAATGAAGAAGATGATGAAATTGAACAGGGCACTGGCGACATGGGCACGAACCACTACATAGGGATGGACGAAATAAAATGCGCTCTAAGTAAGCTAAAAAAGGAAAGCTGCTGGACACGATGAGATCACGGGGGAGATGCTGAAAAATATGGGTGAAGTGGGATGTCGAGTGCTAATAAGAATATGCGACTTAGCGTGGCAAGAGGGAAGCATTCCCGACGATTGGAAAATCGGAGTCATTGTGCCAATATTTAAAAAAGGGGATACCAGAGATTGTAGTAACTATAGAGGAATAACATTATTGAGCATACCATCGAAATTATATGAGCGAGTCTTACAAGAAAAAGTCCTGAATCACAACTAGAACAATCTTAAATCGGATTCAGGATAGGAAGAGGCATACACGACCGCATCTTCAAAATAAAGCAATGATAACACTATATTCCGGGATATCATCCGTTCGCTTGTTATATTAACGCCCCGCTCTATCACTGCATATTTTGGAAGTGTATATATATATATATATATATATATATATATATATATATATATATATATATATATATATATATATATATATATATATATATATATATATATATATATATATATATATATATATATATATATATATATATATATATATATATATATATATATATATATATATATATATATATATATATATATATATATATATATATATATATATATATATATATATATATATATATATATATATATATATATATATATATATATATATATATATATATATATATATATATATATATATATATATATATATATATATATATATATATATTCTCACGTATTGATTCACGGATGGAAAAATGTGATGACACTATATTCCGGGATATCATCCGTTCGCTCGTTGAACTCCGACTGGAATCCTGCATCCGACTGGAATCCTGCAAATCTTGCATCCGACTGGAATCCTGCAGACGTTTCGCCAAAATCTCACTTGGCATCTTCAATGCTCGCGTTCCGAAAACACTTCGAACACGAGTGTTCGAAGTGTTTTCGGAACGCGAGCATTGAAGATGCCAAGTGAGATTTTGGCGAAACGTCTGCAGGATTCCAGTCGGATGCAAGATTTGCAGGATTCCAGTCGGATGCAGGATTCCAGTCGGAGTTCAACGAGCGAACGGATGATATCCCGGAATATAGTGTCATCATATATATATATATATATATATATATATATATATATATATATATATATATATATATATATATATATATATATATATATATATATATATATATATATATATATATATATATATATATATATATATATATATATATATATATATATATATATATATATATATATATATATATATACATATATTCGAACACTCGTGTTTTCGGAGCGCGAAAGACAAAGGAAGGTTATTCAGCTATGTAACTTGAATTTTCTCATAAATTGCCGCAACCAGAATTTGCTGCTAACGTTTACAAGGTTGTCTTACCACACACGGAGCACAAAGACTCAAGCTATCCTGGACAAAGCTGCTAAGGCCCTATTTCAACAAAAATGAAAATATTGTGCAAAATTTGAGGAAATTTTGAATCAAGCAATATACAAACCGGTCACCAGAGATCAGACGACCTATTTGGAATAAAACAACTCAACAAGTCCAAAATTCTCGAGTCATCAATAAAAGAGGATACAAAAAAGAAACTTATACCAAGGGAAAAATCGAGCCATTGTCCAAAGATACATAAGGACGGGATTCCCCTGCGTCCAATCGTGAGCGCCTTTAACTCGCCAGTATGCAAGCTGGAGAAACATTTAGCCAGTGCACTGCAACCCATAGTGGAAAAGGCAGAATCCTATGTCAAAAATTTAGAAAATTTTACTCAGATTTTAGGGTCGGTCAGGATGGACAAGGACGATATTATGGCAAGCTTCGATGTCAAATCCCTATATCCGAGCATTCCAGTGGAGGAGGCAGTCCTGCTTATAGAAGAGAACGAAGATCTTCCGCCGTATATAACGGATCTGTCAACACACTGCCCGGAAAATGCTTACTTTACGTACAATGGGAAAATATATCGACAAGTGGATGGAGCAGCAATGGGATCATCTCTATCCCCTGTGATTGCTAACCTCTTCATGATTTACTTCGAAAAGAAATCAATAGAGGCAAATCTGAGGCCAAACTTCAGGGGGTTGCATTGTCCATACATAATCAACAAATTAGCATTAGAATATTGGTTTCCTTCCATATTGAACCGATTTTATAGACAAAATTTGCAAATTTGGTGTGTGTGTGTGTGTGTGTGTTTTTTTTTAAAGAGGGGGGAATCCTTTTTACGGATTCCAGGGATAGATGTTTCGCCTGGATATGTGAGACTCGACACTGCGTTATATTAAAACTCGGCTCTAGTGCCCCTACTTACTAAACCCTAAAACCTCTTGTCTTCTATCCTCTCATCCCCCGCGGACCCGCCATTTAGGCATTACATCGCAGAGGGAAGAATTAGCTGCTGCTCTTCCTTCTGGTAGCTAAGATTTTATATCTTCTTCTTTATTCTAGTGGACGACATTTGTTCTTCTCCTTTCAATGGAACGCAGTTCCGTAAGGACTTCCGTGACAAACGAATTAATAGCGTTGCAGGCAGCTTCTGATGACAGCATTGCTGCTACTATTGTCTCTGGTTGAAGTTCGTCTCCAGCCCGTCTCGTTGTGGATCAAATCGTGGGCACTCAAACAAGACGTGCTCCGCGTCTTCACTGATTCCTGGGCAGGACGGGCATTCTGGTGAATCATCATGCTTGAAGCGATGAAGATACGTCCGAAAGCATCCATGTCCTGATATTATCTGCGCCAGATAATAGTTGGCCTCGCCATGATTCCGGTTCAGCCAAACGTCGATCTTTGGTAACAGACGGTATGTCCATCTTCTGTTTGTTGCGGCATCCCATTGCGATTGTCATCGTGTGATGCTGTTCTGCCGTTCTTCAGCTCTAAGTTCCTCGGTACTTAGTGTGGTTGACCTCTTTCGTTGGTAAAAGTTCCGTCTTTCCTCAGCTAGAATTCTGAGTGGCAAAGTTCCGGAAATGACACACACTGCTTCCTCCGATATAGTGCGGAAGGCGCTGGCTACTCTTACAGCACTTAGACGATATACTGGTCCAACCTTTCTCCATGACTCTTGCAGTTCCAACGCATCTGCCCAAATGGATATTCCATAAGTAAGCACCAATGTGACAACTGATGATAGTAGTAGTCTTCTGCTCTGCTTTGGGAGGCCGACGCGCGCGCGCGCGTGTGTGTGTGTGTGTGTGGGTGCGCGCGCGCGTCGGTTTATGTTGACTCGAACTAGCTAATGTTTCGCCAATTGTCCTGTTGCCTTCTTCAGAGCTTGACTGAACCTGGCTTGCATTTTACTCTGTACCTACTTTTATATTGTTTGAGGGGGATTAAGATTGTTAGGTTGCCGAAGCCGGTTATACAATTTTATTCGATAAAACTAAAATTCTTGCATGTAATCAATTTTTCTACCAACGAAAAATCCGAGAGTCTATAGAAATCTATAAACAACCTAACAATCCTAACCGCGATTCAGGTCTCTACCTGTCAACAAGATGGAAATCAGTCATCCGAGACGGTGTTTATGCCCCTGATTCTCCGCTGCCTCAAACAATATAAAAAAAAGTACAGAGTAAAATGCAAGCCAGGTTCAGTCAAGCTCTGAAGAAGGCAACTGGACAATTGGCGAAACGTTAGCTAGTTCGAGTCAACATAAACCGACGCAGGAGGAATCCACAAGTTTTATAAAACGTACTTTATCATCCTTTAACAAGTAAAACATATTTAAACTAAATTTCCCTTGAAATCCCATTTCTTTTGTGGAATCAAGATTGTCGATAAACCAAAATTGTTAATTCCTTTTGAATGCGGACCAACAATATTTGACAAAAAGACACTATGTTAGCAAAATCATCAACACTCGGAGCCTGAACTTTGGTAAATTTAAATGGAGGCATCTCGTGGTGTACTACCATTTCTTCGGTTAAAGTAACATATTTTGGTAAAGATTGAGATTTTCTTAATTCTTGCGAATTTTCTCTTATTCATGTGTTGTAAATTAAGATACGTTTTATTAAAGGTTCTGGCTATAATGCAGTTGCATCGTCTACGCATAAACAAATTCCTTGTAGCAGTATCACAGTACTGGTTTTTATTCCATTTACAACCGATTTTATCGACAAAATTTTATTGAACTGTCAAACGGAAAATGAATTTTTGACAGAACTTTCCACAAGAAATGCTATTTACAAATCTTCTGAATTCTTCCTGCGTCGGTTGTTTCTAAATGAACTTACCGACGTTTCGCCCATCATCGTGTTGACTTCTTCAGAGCAGTTTCTGTTTTAGCTCTGAAGAATCTAACGGGATGATTCGCGAAACGTCGGCAAGTTTGATGAAGAATTAATCCAGAAGATTTGTAAATAGTGTTGAAATACGTTTTACTGGAGAAGCAGCGTTGCCGTAGCTCAGTAATCAATATGCCTAAGCGGCATTGTGTTTTAAAAAAGCCGTTTCCTGGCTTTTTGTTTTTGAAATAGGAAAATTGTAACTGTCGACCCAGTTTGCGATACTATTTAAATAAAATTATCCCATCGTTTACAGTTTTTCATTTGAGGCTAATTACAATAAATTACAAACATATAATATAAAATTAAATAATGAACTACCGCCACACCCTCTACATAATAACGGATTGTAGCCCTGGATCTTTTGTTCACAAATTTTTGCAGTGGAGTAAATGGTTTTCTAGAAAATATTTATTTGCTGAAACTATTCAAACCTCTAAATAGTAAACTAAGTCATCGCGTTTAGATTGAGCGCGAGATATAGCGATTTATATTTTTTCAAATATCCCGAGAAGCGTGTTTAATAGATAAAAATAGTAAATTTTGATTTACGGCAAATTATTTATTTCCGAAAAGAATATTGTTCAGAGTATTTTAGATATTTGTGAATATTTGAAAAACTCTGTATATAATCGAAAAACTGCTTATAACAAAAATTATAGTACCTGGTCTCCCGAAATTCCTAGCTCAAGAATAACGCCCATCGGGTTGGTAGTTTTCTAGACAACTTTATTTTTTTTGGAAGCCAAATCACAACAATCAGTTCCATCACGGAGCTAAGTCCCATATACGTGGCGAATTTCAAATCTGTTACATTTATCGTGTTTGGAAGCAATGTCCAAATTGATCTGAGGTAGCTTTTAGTTAATGAAAATCCATTTATCAAAATAAATAAGAACTAAAGGTTCAGATTTTGTGTGACATTTGATAAGGACACGGTGTTTTCGAAACAATTTTCATGTAAAAATATATAATTTCGTGAAAATCTGAACTTTTAGTTCGTATTGGTTTTAAATTTCAATGTCCAAATAGTTGAAACTCGAAAAAAAATAGATGTCCGCCGCGGTCCGACTGTTGCCAGGCGCAAAATTTGAATTTTTTTATTGGCTTACGGCCGTTGTTTATGAAAAGGTATCTCAGCCCTATTTTAACTTGTCAATGTTGGACCAACGAAGATTGCTTGCCTTGTGCTATATGTCTTGTCTTCCTTTATCGTGGTTAGTTCTCTCAGGGCCGAGTTAAGTTAATTTAAAATTACTAAGAATAACGGACCACTTCCTAAGTAGGACATAAAAACATATTTTTTATGCTAGCATATTTACATGTTAGTCAGGCTGATGAAATACTTTGCGCTAAAAATGTAAACGCCTGCCTCATCTTGAGTCTTCACCAATTTAAAGCCATATTTGCTTATGTATAATTGCGATTCAGCATGTTGGAGATAATATCCTCTGCCTGCAACGTATCAACCAAAGTAGTAAATTTTTAACAATTTTACGATTACATTCGATTCATATGTACAGGGTGAGTCAAAAGACTAAAGGTTGGTCGCAAGAGTTATAAGAAAAATGGTGAATGGCAAAGTTGTAAAGATTGTGAACAATTTAAAATTATTTTAAAATGTACACTGTGTCTCAATAAAGAGTGGCGAATAAAACATGTTTTTTTTTTGAAAACGGAACACTCTATTTTTAAAATTTGTTTTAAATTCGTTGTTAAAAAATACTAGCACTTGCAAAAAAATTGCGATAAAACCATTATTTTTAAAGGTATGCTGACCAAGAGTTGGATATTGGCCTAGTAATCTCAATTCGTAGTAGAATTTCACTTATGTGGTAATTTGAAGCTAGAAAATTTTCAGGTTGAATAGAAAACTCTGCTGACCAAGAGTTGGATATTGGCCTAGGAACCTGAATTCGTAGCAGAATTTTTTTTTGAATTGCAGAACACGCAGAGAGACGCATAGTACCTCTTTCAATCACTAGTGCTAGTTATTTCGATCGTGCAGTGGATACTGTTGGAATACAATACTTTGCGTGTTAGGTACATTTATTTGTATAAGTAATATGCAATACATATTGCGTTTACGTCTCTTTATCTTTGCCTCTCAGTACCGTAGGTATTGGTTTCACTTGCTCTCTGTACTTGACTGTCGTGTGCGCGTCATGTAAAAATGTGTGTTGTAACTTCTGTATAATAAACGGCCGGTTATTTTGTACGTACTTATTTTATTGGCAAACGTTGATACAAGTAACGAATTCCGCTTGTGCTTATCGCCCTGCAACAGGTTATGGGCCCAGGGCTTTGAACTATTGCCTTGCCGAATTTTTTTGTCGTTCTTTGTGTCGTTTATTCAAAATGGTTGCCGATGTAGGTTCCGCATTTTCTGCGATCGAAAAATTAAAAGGTCGAGAGAATTATAGCGATTGGCGATTTCAAATCACTGCTCTGTTGAAACATGATGGTCTTTGGGAATGTGTGACGGGGCAGATGGTTACTTTCGCGACTACTGACGAAACTCCAACAGCGGTTGCAGCACGCCGGGAGGCAGCACGTAAGGAAGAAAAAGCGTTATCCAAAATAATTCTTTCCTTGGACAAGTCAACGTACCCGCACGTGATGCAGGCGAAAACATCGATAGAAGCTTGGAAGGCTCTTGAAAAAGCCTTTGAAGACAAGGGACTTCATCGACGTCTGCGCCTTTTGAGGAATCTGTGTTCCATTAAGTTGAGTAATTATGATACAATCGAGGATTATGTTAATGAAATTATGTCTCTCTCGCAACAACTTAATTCGATAGGTAGACCTATTGATGATGAGTTTTTAGGTGTTGTTATGCTCCAAGGGCTCACTGAAGATTATGAACCGATGGTGATGGCACTTGAAAGTTCTGGAACTGACATAATCTCAGATTTTGTAAAGACCAAGCTCCTGCAAGATAAAAAATGGCAGAATGGTAAATGCTCAAATGGAGACACAGCACTGATATCAAAAACAGGTAAAAGGACTCCTTGGTGCTGGAGATGTCGCTCGAAGGGGCACTATAAAAATCAGTGTACCCAGAAACAATATAACCATCAAAATAACTTTCCTCATGCAAAAGTTAAAAACATGAATAGCAACTAAACTTTGTTTGCGGCTTTTAACATAAATGAAAGACATATTATACCAAATGTATGGTATATTGATAGTGGAGCTACTTCTCATATGCATTGTTACCTGTGCTGCCTGACAAAAATAAAGGACAGGAAATTATAGTTGCTGACAATGCTAGATTGTCTGTTGCCGGAACGGGAGATGCAGTTGTCAAGTTGCAGTAAAATGGCAGCGAAAGACGCATTTCAGATATAAAATATGTTCCTAACCTGGCTGTGAATTTATTAAGTGTTAATTCACTAATTTCAAAGGGTTTTAGTGTATCTTTTGATTCGCAGGGTTGCCGAATATTTAATTGCAAAGAATTCACCAACAGGGAAGAGTTGATAGCAACAGCAAGTAATGTGGATGGTTTGTACAGACTTGATACAATACCAGAAAGTGACATCTGTGCAAATACTGCAGAAGTCATATAATCGCAAATGCTGTGGCACAAAAGGTTAGGTCATCTTAATCATTTTAGCATGAAGTTGTTAAAAGAAGGTTTGGCCTCAGGAATTAGCTATTGTGATACTCAACCTTCATCCTTGTGTGAAAGTTGCATTAAAGGTAAGCATTCGAAGAAACCGTTCCCCAAAAATAAAAGTAATGGGGTGGCTGCGAATAAATTAGACTTAATCCACTCAGATGTAATGGGACCTAACGAAATAAAGTCCTGGAGTGGTGTTAGATATATTTTTACACTAATTGACGATAACACAAGAATAGTTTGCTGTTATTTTCTCAAAAGTAAAGATGAAGTTGCAGATTGCTTTAAAGAGTTTTGTGTTCGAGTCGGAAATGAAACAGAAAGAAAAATAAAAATATTACGAACTGATAATGGTGGTGAATACTGCAATCAGAATTTGGACAAGTTTTTAAAACAAAGAGGTATAAAACATGAGGTGACTGTTCCTTATACACCGGAACAAAATGGTGTAACCGAACGTTACAACCGCACAATAATGGATAAGGTGCGCTCAATGATGTTTGATACAAATTGTCCAAGCCAGATGTGGGCGGAGGCGGCGAACACGGCTGTCTATCTTATAAATAGATCACCAACTAAAAGGATCAAGGGAGAAACTCCGGAGGAAAGATGGACAGGCAAGAAGGTTGATCTTGGTCACCTTAGAGTGTTTGGCTGTACAGCCTTTGTTCGTGTCCCTGATGGAAAACGAGGGAAACTGGAACAGAAAAGCAAGGAATATATATTTGTTGGCTATTCTGATGTAACTGCAGGATATAGATTAATTGACCCCATTACTCACAAACTTCGAATTGCAAGAGATGTGATATTTTTGGAACAGAAAACTGTGAGTTTAGAACATCAAGCAAGTTCTCAGAACATCGGCGTTATTACCATGCCACTGGAGGGTGCAGAAGTTGGAATGGACCACAAAAATGGTAATGTAGAACTTCTTCGGCTAATGATGCGGCAAGTGATGTTTCAGAGAGCGAACCTTTTGAAGATGCAGAGAGAACTCTAGTTGACAAAGAAGACAGTTCTTGAGCAAGTTCCCCAGAAAAATTGGAGGAAAATGGTGTACCGTCTGATGACGGGACAGTTGCTGTGCTTGGACAAACAGGTGCTATGGAAGGGCGAATGAGTGATGTGCAACAGGCTCCTGATAGTGATGGGAATGTTACTGAGGACCGAAGGTACCCAAAAAGAATCTCTCGTAAGCCGACGTTTTTTAACGAATATATTTTGACCGACTCATCTGATTCAGATATTGATTTTGCTATGTTATCTTTAAATGTAGAGTCAGAGCCAGACTGTTTCCGGAGCATTGTCTGCACCAAAAAAAGATCAATGGATTCTAGCTATCCAAAGGGAGCTTAATGCTTTTAGATAGAATAATGCTTGGGAATTAGTTGACAGGCCTGCTAACACCAATATTGTTAGAAATAAGTGGGTGTTTAAAATCAAAAGAGATCAGAGCGGCCAAATTGCAACATATAGAGCTCGTTTGGTGGCAAAGGGGTTTACTCAAAAATATGGAGTTGATTATACTGAAACTTTTTCCCCTGTTGTCCGTTTTTTTAGTTTGAGACTTTTGTTTGCAATGGCAGCTGAATTGAATCTTGAAGCTGATCATCTTGACGTTGAAATTGCATTCCTTAATTTTGACCTGAATGAAACAATATATATGTGTCAACCTGATGGCTTCGAGGAGCCTGGGTTAGAAAATAAAGTTTGTTTGTTAAATAAAGCTATTTATGGACTCAAGCAATCATCTCGTTTTTGGTATGAAAAAGCCAGTAGAGTTTTGCAAAAATTAAACTTTGTGCAGTCTGAGATTGAACCCTGTTTGTATTTTAAAGGTACAGATAACTCCATTGTCATCGTGGCTTTGTATGTTGACGATTTTTGTTCTTGTCAAGTCATACTATGGTTATGTATATTGTTTAACCAGTGGACCAATATCGTGGGAAAGCAGGAAACAAAAGATTTTAGCTCTCAGCTCAACAGAGGCAGAATATATAGGTATGTGTGAAGCTACAAAAGAGGCATTGTATTTAAAATCTTTGATTGATGAGCTCTTCACTACTAATAGTGAGTGTCAATTTTTAAATGTATCACAGGCATGTAGAGTATATAATGACAATCAAAGTGCCATAAAATTAGCCCAAAATCAAATATTTCACAAGCGTACAAAACATATACATGTGAAATACCATTTCTTACGAGAAAAAGTTAGAGATGGTAGTGTTACTTTTCTATACATGTCAACTAATGACTTGGTAGCCGACTTACTTACAAAAGGTCTGGCTAGTAATAAACACTTATATTTATGTGGTAAACTAAGCTTGCAGTGATTTAGCTGTAATTTAACTTAAAATGGGACTAAAATGTGGTATCTTATTGTACTCGCCTATGTAACGCAAATATTGAGGGAGAATGTTGGAATACAATACTTTGCGTGTTAGGTACATTTATTTGTATAAGTAATATGCAATACATATTGCGTTTACGTCTCTTTATCTTTGCCTCTCAGTACCGTAGGTATTGGTTTCACTTGCTCTCTGTATTTGACTGTCGTGTGCGCGTCATGTAAAAATGTGTGTTGTAACTTCTGTATAATAAACGGCCGGTTATTTTGTACGTACTTATTTTATTGGCAAACGTTGATACAAGTAATGAATTCCGCTTGTGCTTATCGCCCTGCAACAGATACTACAGTGCAATAAACAACAGGTCATAATATATTGAAGGGCAGAGACAAGCATCCTACCTCTTTCACTAGTGTTAGGTATTTCGATCGTGCAACGGATGCTAAGGGCAGAGACACTCGAAGTATCCTGTCGCAAATAATCACACAGGCAGTGAAGGGCAGAGATATGCGACAGTGGAATAAATAAGTTAGGCCAATAAAATGAAAACATCATGAAATGCAACTACTGTATACTCGAATGCACGGTTAACCGAGAAATGCCGGAAAGATATTTCTTAAAATGTCACTGCACCCCAAAACCATGTTTATTATGAATGACGCCCGTCTTCTAATCGATATTCTGACAGAGCGAGGGGCGAGAAATGCGTTTTTTTAAGAAAACATCTGGCTCACAAGTGGTTGCTTATTGCGTCGTATGTACAAAAATTTTATAGGGTAGCTTAAAAAATATATGCGTCTTACAATATGTACATATTTATTCCGCTGTCAGAATTCTTTATTGATAAAAGGGTATTCGTTTAAGGAGACTATTTATTAAGAAGTGAGTATTTGAAACATTAGTAATAACAACTAAATAAAGCGAATTAAATTACAACTCAAAGCAAATTAGGTGTTTGCCGGTGAGGCAGAAAAAAAGAAGTCGCTTAGAATTTAAAATGTAGACGAGGAACTACCGGATCGTATTCCACTATAATAACGGATCTAAGGTGTTACATGCCCTTCCTTACATTCAAAACATGACCACATATCAACAGTTCTGAAGAATGTAACGTCAACACCAGATTTACCACTAGTCCAAAAATTTCTCAACATCTTCGATCCATCAAAGACAAATTTCATTTGGGATGCCAGGGCTTTACAACATTCCATACATATGCGGTAAAGAATACATTGGAGAGACCGGACGAAAAATATCAACTAGGTTCAAAGAACATGAAAGAGCCTTAAGGCTAAGACAAATAAACTCATCGGCAGTTGCCGAATACAATCATGAAGTCGGAGGTCAAATTTTATTCGATAAACTAAAATTCTTGCATGTAATCGGTTCTTCTACCAACGAAAAATCCGAGAGTCGATAGAAATCTTTAAGCAACCTAACAATCTCAACCGCGACTCAGGTCTGTACCTGTCACGAATATAGGAATCAGTTAGCAGAGACGATGGTGATGCCCCTCATTTAGCTCCTCCCACCTCAAGCAATATAAAAGCAGGTATAGAGTAAAATGCGAGTCAATTTTAGTTGAGCACTGAAAATGCCAATAGGATGATTAGCGAAACGTTTGCTAGTTCGACTCAACAAAAACCGACGCAGGAGGAATCCAGAAGTTTTACAAAAAGTATAGTACAAATATGTATAATAGGTAGAAATTGTCTTAAAATTCCTTCAGGTGGTAATTTTTTTTTCTTCCTTTCTCTGTAACTACATTCGGACCGGGTTAAACAGAGGGTCTTGCAGCTTCAGCAGAAACTTTATTGATTGCACTGAATAAATAAATCAAATTAATAAGTAAAAACTGCTTTGATCAAACGGAGTGTTTTTAACTTAGTTGTCAGTACTTCTGTTGTCGCTTCAATAGCCTTTCAATTTCATGGGGTTCAAAATAAAGCTCACACACCATAAGATGAGAAAGTTTTTAACTTGCTTGGTATTTGGTTTCTAAATTACTCTACATTTATCGAAAACTATTTCGGTAAGGCTCGCCTTTATGTTTTGGTTAGAACAAACCATACAGCTATTAGATAATATAGTGACCCTGCTACGGTAAAAATTCATGCGCCTCGGATAGAGAAGGGACTGATTCCTCGCGCATGTCCGTACATTTCGCCCACAAACATGCACTTTGTACCATTTTCATTCTAAACGGTGATTTCCACTCACTTAACTCGTCTTATCAGAACATTTAACGAGAACTAGGCAAATTTTGAAAAGAATGAAATTTCGCGCATGCGTATGTTGCGGACCTTCTCAATTTTTTTCAACAACCGACGCAGGAGGAATGCAGAAGTTTTGTAAACAGTATTACAAGAGCCTGTGGAAGTTTCTTTAAAAAATTGATAATAGGAAGTACTTATTGCCTACTTTTACTATACTTTTACTTTACTATTTACATAATTTCTTTACTTTACTACCTAGTTTACTTTCTGGTTGGAACAGCATCGTACTTTAAACTAATTTTTTTTTGAATTATACTCAACAATGTGACACCTATTATTTTAAACCACAATGGGAATCACTCTCCGGCAGCGACAAATCCCCACTTGTGTGGGCACGTTCTTATAAGCCAACAATAAAATCGACAAATTGGAAATCGGTCTGGTTTCCGATTCGTCGAGATTATCGACGGCTTCTGCTGCTGAATCGGCTTATTTGACTAGTCGGAATTTGTGTGAAAGAATCAATTTCATTGTAGTGGACCCTGCGGTGGTACCGGTACCGGTACCGGCGTCTGCTTTATCGGTGTGTGTGTGAAAGCGGCCTAATAATGTTTACAACTTTTTTTGTATATAACATTGACTCACCCTGTACTCCAAACATATTTTATCCAGTTGAAAAAAGTATAAAAGTGCAGCCACCTTTTATGTAGTGTTTTTAAAAATTAATCACTGTGGTAAAAGAAGCTTAGCTGTACTGAAAATTGCACAACTTACCGCTGCAAAATGCGGGTAAAAGCAGAGCACAAATAATTAAACACAAGTTCATTTTTGTGTGAAATATGGATCGATATAACCAAACGAAGAAAAGCGTTGGCAGCTATTTATACATGTTTTAAATAACGAAATAATAAAAAAAAAACAGTAATTTTTGATATGGTGCGTAGGTAATTTAGCAACCAATAGATAAACGGATAGATGGTTAGCCAACTTAAATTGGTACGTAATTGACGAGGTCAGGCCATTTTTGTTCGAATGACACTACAAATAATTAGGTATTACAACGTTTTTTACGTAGCAACAACAGACAATATTATACCACAAATCAGCACATCTGAAAATCATTGTGCGCATTTGCATTGCATTGTCGAGTTTCACCGTTGATGAAATTTTAACCGTTTACTGCGAATGGTACATTGGATTGTTCTAAAAGTAGCATCAATATTTAAATTTTAGTTGGCACACCATGTATATTATTGCATTTTCCAACGCGTGGATAGTTTATTTATTATTGATATGATTATTTTTGAATAATACGTTTTTATACCTATCTTTAGTGGTTTTAGACAGATTAATCATTTTCTTCATTTATCGATCAAAACATGGCTTCAATTAAATTAGAAAATTAAAATTTTGGTCGTAGCTTAGGGAGGTACAGAGATAATGACTATTAATTAGTCTAATACATCTCTTTTTATGTTATATTGCTTCACAACATGCGTAATCGAAAATGGCCATAAATTCCTCCCTCCTTATAGTGGAGTTAAAAACCTGTAAAAGTCGCTTCCTTCCTGAAAAAAAAAAATCGCCTTAGAACCAAATGATAATCGAGTGGTTTTTTTCAAGACATCAAGTATGAGAATTGGGACTTTTGTATTGCAATTGTCAATAAGTATTTGGAAAATATTCATATTATATGCAGCGAATAGTATTCGAAATACATTTTTATTTGTAAGTTTTTGAATAGGCAAAATATATATTCTTTTCAAAAGAATTTAGAAATTTTCATCCAAACATTCCGTTGTGCTCTAGAATTTGCAAGTACATTCTTCATAGCACTTTAAGCACTGCGCATTTATTGCTGTTGCAGGTGGCATCAGAACATGGCAAAACCAGCATATTTCTGATTTTATATGATACAGGATCTTGTGTGGAAAATATTTGTCCATTCATATTTATTCGACGTGGAATACAAAATTTTCAGTTCTAATATGCACCTAAAATAATAATAAAAAAAAACGTTATAGTATTGATCTAGCATGTACCCATGTACCCATGTACCCATATGTTTTCAAACTTTTTCTAAATTGATAAGAAACGTTTATCTTTCAAATGCCCCAATTAGATTTCGATTCCTGAATGAGTTCCATAGCATCAGTAATAAAAGAATTTACATTTAGATGTAAATCCATTTTCTCAATATTTTGTTGCAATCTATGACACAATTCAGACTTTGCAGATAATTGTATCTTCATGAAATAGTGCTGGAACCATAATAGGTTATTTAAATCAATTTCATGGAATCTTGCTGCACAGAGTATTCCACGAAACATGAAATCCGACCCTACAAACATTTCTTAGGAAGATTTACGGGCTTCTTAGTTGAACAGACCTTTCGAGGATGTTAGTTGTCTTGTCAGCAGTTTTTTGCAAATAATTTGATAACCTTTTTTCAATTTCTTTTATAGCTACCTTTCCGGCGCACATATTTATGAGATATTTGAGAACATCAATTAATTAATTAACCGTAAATTTATTGCATTTTGTTTTACTAAAATATTCCATTTTTTATATTAATCATACATTGTTGGGGTATTATTAATGAAGGTTGATTAATTGATTCAATTGTATTCTGATTAGTAGAGGAGAAGGAAACTTTTTCTTCTAAACTTTGAACGAAGATAATAGAACTCTTCCGTAGTTGAGTGGCTGAAGTATTATTATAATGGGCAGGTGTGATTGGACAAGGAATATCTTTAAAATTGTATAGAAATAATCACACTTTAGACACGAGCATTGTTAAGGATTACTATTTAATTATTTATATGAATCGGGTATATATTGGGTACATTCGAAATTAGTGGTAAAGTAATATGGAATATAATTAGTTTCTTTCTCTATAATTATC
This sequence comes from Cylas formicarius, assembly GCF_029955315.1. Taxonomy (NCBI): domain Eukaryota; kingdom Metazoa; phylum Arthropoda; class Insecta; order Coleoptera; family Brentidae; genus Cylas; species Cylas formicarius. Next base: position 2,693,724 of record NW_026844361.1, on the reverse strand, counting down.
CCTACGTGTGCGACTTCATAACACTTTATTATATTACCGAAAGGGATCTTTTTGACAGATGTTTTAATTTTGAAAACTGATTTTATATAACTTTGGTAGGCTGCTTTTTACAAAACTTCTGGATTCCTCCTGACATGACATTTTAATATCTAGTGCATTACTGTCTTGTTAAAAATGGACTTTACCTACTGTCAAAATTGGAAAATTTATGTAATGAAAAATGCCTCAAAATGTTACAGGAAAATTTTGTAATAATATTCAAAACTGGAATTAATATAAATCCAATTTTCAAGCATTAAAGACCTATTACCTATTTATTTGAATTCCGTTCAAAAAATACTAGTTCCACACTACTGCTGCTATAGGGTATTCAAAATGAAATTACTTTATAAACAATGTAGGTTTTTGGAAGAGCCTGCAGAAAAAATAAAAATATGTATATGGAGCGCCTTAAGAAAATCAGGATTTTTCAATTTAAAATAATATAATTCAAAGTAACGTTAATATCAAATATGAGCCATCTGCCTTCAAAACTGATGTAGGTATTGTAATTTTTTTGCTAGTGTGAAAACAAGTATTTATTTGGAATAATTAAATTATTGTAAAATCTATTAGGTTCGGTATGTTAATAAAAAATTTAACAATAGGGTGATCCATTTTAAAAAATGTATGTTCTTATTTATCAAGCTTTTTTGAGCCAACGAGTATACTTTAAAATAATTTTACAACTTTTGTATATGTCGCTGACTCACCCTGTAATTCAAACAGCATGTGTTATCCAGTTAAAAAAGGAAAATCGTTGTTTTAAATGACTGAGCTGAAAAAAGTTCAAAGCAATTGGCAGCAATTTGAAAACCGTGTGCATACTGTATCCTGACAGTTCTGTGATACACTGCATACAGAAATATTTTTTTAAATTTGTTTTTCCGACAAATGTTTTACATCGTTTTGTAGATATATTTTTTTCTAAGAATTTATCACAATTACTTAACCCTCGTCGGTGCTTATTGCCATAGCAACAGAAGATTGGCTGTAATGAAAATTGCATAACTTGCCACTGCAAAATGTGGGTAACAGCAGAGCACAAATAATTTCATTTTTGTGGGAAAATTGAATCGATATAGCGAACCGAAGAAAAGAGTTGGCGGTTATTTACACATGCTTTAAATAATGATGTAATATTAAAACAGTAATTATTGATACGTTGCGTTAGCGATAAAGCGAAAAATAGATAAACAGATAGATGGGTAGCGAACGTAAATTGGTACCTAATTGTCGAGCAGAGGCCGTTTTCGTTTGAAATTCATTGTATATAATTAAGTATTCAAAAAAACAATAACTTCTCACAAAACGCAAAAATTTAATAGATAATGTTATACCCCAAATCAGCACAAATACGATTTCAGTTAAATATTTTCTGTGGAGAACCAAGTAACTGATTGGTTTCTTCTGGAATTTTGAGATCATGTCGTGGTTTATTTAATTTTGACAATATGTTTGCTTTCCTTGCGTTTTTTATTTATGTTTTCACTTAATTAATGAAATACTTGCGCTAATTCATAATCTGTTTGAAGTTGAATGTTCGGTTGTGTTCAGGTTTTCGCAGACAATATTCGGTTCCAGTTAGGTCACCCGACATATTTAAAGCTGTTGTGTTACTTCTTTGTGTTCCTTTCGGCAATTTTCGACTTTTTTGTATCCCTTCGATATATACTGTAAACACTTGTTGGAAAATTTGGACAGTAATCTGGTAAAATTACAAAAGCAATATAGTTTCCATATTTTTGGAATAACTTTGCAATTCTACTGCATTACGAACTTAACAGTAACTACATTTCAAATACCAATAAAATTTATGTTTAGTTATGTAAAATTAAGGTAATTTTTATCGTTGAAATCGAGTATTTCACATAATCGTCATTGCAAATCCAGGGTAAATTTACAGAAATCATTGAATATAGAAATTGATAGTCGCGATAAGTTCGCAGAGCGTAGCACATTATTTTTTGGCTCCGATTAAACAGCATAATATATCTCCCGCTAAAGTGCGAATATTTTCCTCGTTTTTTATCCAAGTAGTAAATCGCGGGAGCTGCGTATTGTATTAGATCATCAAGAGACTTATTAAAAAGTAATACAATAATTAATTGATAAGGAATTATTTCGCAGCTATTTACATTACATTATTTGGTATTCGTTGAGAGGCAAAAAACGGAATTGTTTTCTGTTGTCAAGGAGGCGTCGTAAAAAATTATAAGTGAAATTTTAAACGACAACAGTTTCTTGGATTCGCTGGCTAAGAAGGTATATTGTAACCCAGAGAATCGACGAACGGATAGTGACATTAGAAGCTAAAGTTGATATTATGGAAGGGCAGTTAAAAAATTTTCTGATAGAAAAAGACGAACTTTATCTTAAAATGGATCGACTGGAACAAAATGCGAAACTTAGTCGACTTCGTTTATATGGTCTTCCTGAGGATAATGCTGACCTAAAGACTAAGGTCATGGAAGATAAAGTCAATATTTTCAACATTAATATCGAGCGTTGCTGTCGTATTGGTAGAAGTCAGAATGCAAGATTTTCAAAGCCAAGGCCAATTATCATACAATTTTCATCTCTCAGTCAAAGAAATCATGTATTTTATCACAAAAAGAACCTCAAAAATACCAACTTAGTGATCGTTGAGGAGCTTACTCTACGCAGATACAGTTTGCTAATGTTGGCGAGGGATAAAATTGGCAGGGACAAGACATGGACAACGGAGGCGAAAATTTTTGAGAATATAAATGGAAATAAGACTTTCTTAAAAACGGAGGATGAAATCATCAAATATTGCAACAAATAGATGAGGACCGAAAGTCCGAATGTATGTTTTGGTATTGGTACATTTATTGGCGATATATTTTTTTTCCTTCCTCAATATTGCGTTTTTTTTCTATATTTTTATTACTGTTAAAATTAGCTTATAGATTTTTTTTTGTTTTAAGTTTAAGGGTATAAACTTCTTTTATAATTGAAAATATATAATTGACCAATAGGAATGAAGTCACTGCATATTGCTTTTTTAAATGCACGTTTATTATTGCATCGCTTTGCTGAAATTAAGTTATTTTTAATAAATGAAAACTATGACATTCTGGAAATTTCAGAAACATGGTTGAATGGTGATATTCTTAATAACCAAATCCAAATAATGGTTATACTTTTATAATAGCCGATAGAGTCACAAGAGGTGGTGGAGTAGGTATGTATATTAAAAATATCTTCAAATTTCTTCTTCAAACATCTGTAGATTAAAATAAAATTTAAACATATATTATATATCATTGGAACACTGTATCGACCACCAAAATGGCAGTTTTTTGATTTTTTAAATAATTTTGAGGACCATTCGTCGACATTTTCAATGGAGAGTGATAAGGTTATTTGCGGGGTCGACTTTAATTTAAATGTTATAGATCCTGCGTTGATACTTTTAACTTCCAACAAATAGTCAATACTCCAACTAGAGTTACTGATAGAACTAGTAGTTTAATAGATTTAATTTTAATACCTAAAGAAGAAGATTATACCTTTTCGATAAAAAATGTGCCCCAAATTTTATATGCACTAACAAATTTCACTTTAAATACTGAAATAAAACTACAAAAAATAATAGTCATTGGGATAGCTATAAACAACTGCGAAACGAAACTAACATAGCAATTAAAAATGAAAAGAAAAGATATCTAGAATCTGTCTCTAGTGAAAATTATAGTAAAGTTCTTTGGAAAAAGTTAAGAAATTTAAATATAACATCTAAAACTACAAATATATTTCTTCCTGATGGATTAAACAGACCTTCAGATATTAATCAGTATCTCCTACAGTTTTCCAAAAATAAACAACAAGCGGATCCTATGTTGTTACAGTATTACCAAAATAATTTAAAAACAAATGTACTTGACAAATTTTCCTTTTCTACTGTTAGTATTGATGAGGTGAGAGCGCAACTTTGTAGTATTCAATCATTGGCATCTGGTTCAGATTTAATAAATATAGAAATGTTGTTAATGTTTTGCCCCAGAATTCTACCATTTCTTACCAATATAGTAAACTCAGGCGTCCTTGAAGGGCATTACTCCACTTCCCAAAAATAATAAAGTAGATAGTTTTAAGGAATTAAGGCCCATCAGTATTTTGCCTTGCCTATCTAAACTCCTAGAAAAGATTATGAATAATCAAATACGAATTTTTTTGGCTTCGAACCAGTCAGGTTATCGGTCTGGATACAGTTGTGTAACGGCGCTTTTGAGTATTAAATATGACATTATAAAATCAATAGATTCGGGTCAGTCATCCGTTTTGGTGCTTTTGGACTATTCGAAGGCATTCGACAGTATATGTCACGAACTCCTGTTAGCTATTTTAAATTATGTCGGGTTTTCGAGTGGTGCGATAATGCTAATTAAAAGTTATCTTGATAATCGCATGCAGTATATTGAAAAAAGGTTAGGTTAATCAGCTAGAGAAACTGTTAATTGCGGTGTGCCGCAAGGTTCCATACTGGGGCGACTTTTATTTACAATTTACACCAGCAATTTTGTATCCTGTATGAAAAATGTTACGGCATAATCAAAAATTGATCAATGCAGATTTAAAAGAACTAACAGATTATTCAGCACGTCATGGATTGATAATCTTATCTCTCCACCACCACACAGGACGTCTCTTTTTCAAAGAACATTTACAAACTTTACAATACCGTTCCTCTCTTTAAAAGCCTTATCACCATTAAACTTCAAAAAAAAGGACAAGAAATGTTAAGTAATTTTACATCAAATTTATAAAAACTTTAGAGTACATTTATTTTAAATGTATATAACATCGCTAAATATATTTTTAATGAATTATTTAGTTACATGTGAATTGCAAGTTTACCATGATTAGTGTACGTGAAAAATCTATAAGTATGTGGGTGTGTGTTCAATAGTTCATTTCTAGTTAGAACAAAAGCAAATGTTATATAACGATGTCCTCTTTCCTAGAAAACATTAATGACAACTTGGTTTTTAAAGGGTTGGTAAGTTGTCATAAACAGAAGGTTGATAACAAAAACAAAACACTTGGCTTTTAATAAAGGAACAGCACAGAAATATTCGATGCGGAAACCATTAATAATTTGAACAAAGATATCGCTAAATGAAAATCATAGAATTTTGTTATTTTGGGATCACTTTTATTCTTTATTGTATTTTGTGTTCTGTCACATATAATTTTAGTGGCCAAACTTAAGCTTTTAGTTCATGTACCAAAATAAAATGTACCAAAATTATGAAAAATATGATACTTCTCAATGTTACATTTTGTTAAACGAAAACGCAGAGGCAACCAATGAACTTTATTTCAATGAATATCCAGGGCGGCACGAACCAGACAAGCGAATATTTCGGACGTTAAAAAAACAATTTTAACAAATTTTGGACTTCTAAGAATATCCGGGCACTAGCTGAGGCAATGAATGATTTGTGGCACCTTATTATGCGAACATATGTTCTTACAATTTTGGAAAACTTACCCATTAATTCTTGGAAGGTGTGTTTATTAATGTGGCTGAAGTTAGATTTGGATTCGGATTTGCGAATATTACAGTGGACCAGTTCGTTATTTACAGTAATTAAAAAAATGTATTCCTGTGGAAATTCCGGGAAATTAAGCACGGAAATATTGTAAGGGAACTCCCAAAAGCCATATTCAATGTCGCTATACAGAAAATAACACCTTATCCGCTCGTATCACAGCAAATAATTATTTAACTAATAATTCGCAATCTTGAAAAAATCTGAAAATGTCCCAGATGTTCAACCAGACCATTCAAAAGATACTTTATGGAGCTTCAAAATAATGTATTACTTAACCACCTTGAAGCGGTCGGGAAGATATAAAACTACCCCCAACGATGAAATACCAAAAAGTTCGTTATATTTATTTCGCAATCTCGAAAAAATCTGACGTTTTCCCAGATATTCAATTAGACCCTAGAAGATCCACTTAGGAGAGCTTCAAAATGATGTACTACTCAACTAGCTTGAAATGGTCGGGAAGGTATAAAACTACCCCCAATAATGAAATAACCAATGTTCGTTTTATTTATTTCGGAATCTCAAAAAAATCTGTCTTTGTCCCAGCTATTGAATTAGACAATTAAAGAGCCACTTAGAAGAGCTTTACAATGATGTACTACTCAACCACCTTGAGGCGGTCGGGAAGGTATAAAACTACCCCCATTAATGAAATAACCAAATGTTCGTTATATTTATTTCGGAATCTCAAAAAAAGCTGACGTCTCAGATATTGAATTAGACCATTAAAGAGCCACTTAGGAGAGCTTCAAAACGATGTATTACTCAACCACCTTGAAGCGGTCGGGACGATAGAAAACTACCCCCAATAATGAAATAACCAAATGTTCGTTTTATTTATTTCGTAATCTCAAAAAAATCTGACGTTGTCCCAGCTATTGAATTAGAGAGTTAAAGAGCCACTTAGCAGAGCTTCACAATGATGTACTACTCAACCACCTTGAGGCGGTCGGGAAGGTATAAAACTACCCCCAAAAATGAAATAACCAAATGTTCGTTATATTTATTTCGGAATCTCAAAAAAAGCTGACGTCTGAGATATTGAATTAGACCATTAAAGAGCCACTTAAAAGAGCTTTAAAATGATGTATCACTCAAGCATCTTGAAACGGTCGGGAATATATAAAACTACTCCCAAATATGAAATACCCCAATGTTCGTTTTATTTATTACTGAATCTCAAAAAAAAAAACTGATGTTTCCCAGATACTGAATTAGACCATCCAAAAGTCACTTGAGAGAGATTCAAAATGAATCAATCACCTTGAAATGTTCGCGCAGATATAAAACTACCCCCTAAAATTTGACATTATCAAAGTAGAGATTTGGTTTTTAACTCGAAATTGATCCACAAAGACACATACATCAATCATGGATGCTAGCGATATTTAGGAGATTTTCTAAATTTTATTTGTACTTTTCATTCTTGTATTTATTGGGCCGTTAATTAAAAGTTTTCTGGGACGACATTTTCGCACAAATGTGAGCTGTTGTTCATATATATATATATATATATATATATATATATATATATATATATATATATATATATATATATATATATATATATATATATATATAGCGCCCTACTATCCGAGCAGAAGAAGACTCTCCTGCTTCCGTAGTTGAGCCGAAGCACCTCTCTGGCCGCCATCAATAAAGCGAAAATTTCCGCCTGAAACACAGTGCAGTACTGACCCAGAGGGACCGACAAGCTTGATCCCGTTATCTCGCAGTACGCTCCAGCTCCGGCCAGATCTCCCATTCTGGACCCGTCCGTGTACTAGACAAGTCCATCCCAGGAGCCGACTCTGCCCTCTCTCCAATCTTCCCTTGATGGAAAGAGAAAGGTCAATTTATCAAAGAAGGTCATCTCGGGGATCATGACGTCACTCGGCATGCCCATGAGCCTGCGATCCCCGCGACAGCCCTCTAAAATGTCGTACGGACCCCGATTGAAGGTTCCCTCCCTCCAGAGCCCGCAGCTCGCCAGCCTCACAGCGGTCCTGGCCGCCTCCATCTGCAGAGAGGACAGCTCCACCAGAGCATCCAGGGCCCTCGTGGGCGCCGTTCTCATGGCGCCCGTTATGCAGAGGCAAGCCAATCTCTGCAGTCTGTCAAGAACTAGCCTTGCTCCCGCTCTTTTGGTCCCCGGCCACCATGCCACTGCCCCATGCGTGAGCATAGGCACCACCATGGTACCGTAGATCCACTGCATGATCTTCGGCCCCAGGCCCCAAGTGCCCCCTACCGCTCTCCGGCACGCCCACAGAGCTCCAAAGGCCGACCTGGTCCTTGATCTTATATGTTCCTGGAAGGTCAACTTATAGTCCAACCATACGCCCAAGTACTTGACACTTCCGCTTGCAGAAAGAGGCACCCCATCCATCGAAATGTTGAGGTTGCACTCCATCTTCCTTTTCCTAGTGAAGATGACCATCTCCACCTTGCCAGGATTGACAGCCAACTTGCTGTCCAGGCACCATTGTGAGAATCTTGCCAATGCCCCCGTTCAGGAGCCCCTGCATCCTCCTCACGTCCGTCCCCTGCGTCATTATCACAAGGTCGTCTGCATATGCCTGAGCATAGACCCCGTGTTCTTCCCTCAGAATATGCAATATCTCGTTCACCACTAGGCACCACAGGAACAGGGACAAGACCCCGCCCTGTGGACAACCCCGTGATGAACCGATGGAGACCTGCTCCCCACCCAGTCTTGCCTCGACCCTCCTGTCGGTTAGCATGGAGCGGATCCACCTTACAATGGCCGTCCCCACTCCAGTACTCTCCACCGCCCTGCAGATCGAGTACAGGGCCATGTTATTGAAAGCCCCTTCGATGTCAGCGAACACGCACACCGACAGCCGTCCCGAGCCCATACCCTCCTCCAACCTGGAAGTCAGATGGTGAAGAGCTGAGCCCACAGACCCGCCACTTCGGTACGCATGCTGAGCTGGCTCTAGAGGGGCCTCCAGCTCCACCCAGTCCCTCAGATACCGGTCCACCAGTCTCTCCAGAGTCTTCATAATGAAGCTGGTGAGGCAAACAGGCCGGTACAACTTCGGGTCCGTGTAGTCACTCTTCCCTACCTTGGAAATGAACACTACCCTGCTGTGTCTCCACAGCTCGGGCACGCACCCCCTCGCAATGGAGGCCCTGAACAGGTAGATCAGCCGGCTGGTCAGGAGTCCTCCGTCCCTTTGCAGCAGAGCCGGAAATACTCCATCCCCGCACGCCGACTTGAAGGGGCCAAAGCTGTCAATAGCCCACTTCAGCCTACTATGGGTAACCACCCTCCTTGCCGTGGCGTAGTCGCATCCAAAACGACCCCCGGCTTCAATATTCCCCCCTGTGTCCGGATCAGCGGACCCTGGGAAGTGCGTGTTCAGCAACTGTTGTAGTGTGTCCGCTGGTCTCGCTGTGTAGCCACCGCCGGTCCTGCGGACCACCCCCAGTCTTCCCGCATGGTCACTTTTGAGTACCCTAAGGAGCCTAGCCGCGTCCGGGATATTCATTACTCCGTCGCAGTAGCCCCTCCAGGCCCTCCTCTGTGATGCCCGTAGTTCTTTTTTGTACTGTCTGCGGACCTCCCTATAGAGATCCCAGTCCGCACCTTGGCTGCTGCTCCTCGCTGTATTGAACAGCCTCCGCACTTTCCTCCTGAGACGCTCCAGGGAAGAGCTCCACCAAGGAGTCCTTCCCGCCCTATGCTTCTCTGTCTCAGGGCAACTATTCTCGAACCCCGCATCATAGCGGAGATCCAAAAAAATCCATTGTTTCGCATTATTGTTTTGGTTCGTCGTCTTATCAATGTGGCTTGTCGATTTATATATTCGATATGTCCGTTGTGAATGTTGTAAAACTGTAAATTACCAAACAACTATATAGTGAATCGTTGATTTTTGGCTTAAGGTATGTATGTAATCGTAATATAAAAATGATGTATGTTTTATTGTTGTGCATATAGATATAGTTTTATACTATTTTTAATCACTCTTTATGTTCTATTGACTTGTACTAGTAATTTTTAATCATTTCAATCTATTTTGCTGACTCCTATACAAATATTTATCTATGTTTTAATTATGACCAGGAAAACAATGCTATCAATAATTTTATTTAAAAATACATTTTTGTAGGTTAAAATTAAATGTCTGAAGAAAGTCTTGAAGGCCGAAACGTCACAAAAAATAAAATGTTTCACAAGTAACGGAAACTTATTTTAATTTCACTAAGAAAGGACCAAAAAAAACCCAAGAACCATTTCTTAAGAATATATATATATATATATATATATATATATATATATATATATATATATATATATATATATATATATATATATATATATATATATATATATATATATATATATATATGTTATATCCGGAAATCCTATTGTCCATATGGGTTAAATGCCACCGACCTGCAAGAGTGCAACGATTGCGAAAACGTCGTGTCAACGATATGTCGCAACATCCGCAGCCGTCGACCCCGTCAACGTCAGCATAAATTTATTATAAATACCAATTTCTATTGTAAAACGTTGTCTGATAACATTCTCTCATCACGAGGTTATTATGTCCATTTTTACTTGTATTTTAACGGTCTAATAACATTCTCTCGTCACGAGGTTATTACGTCCAATTTCATTTTGATTTTTATTTTAATTTAAAGTTAATAAATATATTTTTTAAAAAGTTATTTTTGAAAAGTGAAATATAAAAATTGGCGCAGTCGGTAGGATCCGTTCACGTTGCTAGAACACGAGTATTCTAACTAGTGACGGCGGATTCCAATCCCTTAGACGGAAAGAAGAACCATCGCAGCCCAGTCGTGCCGGAACAAGGAACCTTCCATCACCGTTTCGAGAAGCAAGAATTCGGAGTAGGATCTGTTCACGTTGCTAGAACACGAGTATTCTAACTAGTGGCGGCAGATTCCGACCCCTAAATCTAGGGAACAACGAAGACAGCCCATCGTACCGGAACAAGGATAAACCCATCAACCGTCTCGAAAGGCAGCAATGAAAATAGTACTGTAAGTGTTAAGAATCGTTACGAATAATTTTATTTTTAATTTGCAACATTGTTGAATTTACTACGTTCGATTACCCAAGGTTGAAAATTACCTATTTATTGAATTTCCCAACGTAGAATCGTTGCGCGATAATTATTTTGATTCAATTTTAGTCTCCAAGTTTAACTTGGCAATATTTAAAACAAAAAATAATTGTGTTTGAACTTCTTATAAATTTATTTGCTTTTTCTTAAAACCTAAAATAATGGCAACTCAATCAGACGAACCTAGTACAATGCTGGAAGTTGAACCATATAAACTTTCGGAAATTTTCTGTATCGTACCTGAATTTGAGGGCGACCAAATCTTTTTAGGAAATTTTATATACGCGTGTGATTGTGCTTATAATATGGCAACGACGCAACAAAAAATTCTTTTAGTGATTCACATTAAAAATAAGCTCCGCGGTAAAGCAGCTCAATTAATTAATTCTAGGAATCCTGATTCATATCTAGAAATAAAGAAACTATTAACTCTACACTTTGGTGATTCTAGAGATTTACCTTCCCTAATTCATGACCTTCAACGTCTTAAACAATTGCCCAATGAATCAGCATTAACATTTTTCAATCATCTTCAAGTCCTAAATGCGAAAATGCATTCATGTGTTCAAAAATCTACCACATTAGGATCCAAAGAGCAAAAGGATGCTCAGATATCTTTAATTGAGACTATGACCCTTAATACACTTCTTACAGGTTTAGAACCTAGATTAGGTCAACTCATTCGTGCTAGTAATCCCACTTCACTTTTAGAAGCCCAAGCAAGGATTCGTCGAGAACTCCAACTCTCATATTTTGAAAATCAAAAATCTGTCAAATTAAATTCTCCTAAATCGCATTCTGCGAATATTCGAACCCCTCTTCAGCAACCCAAATGCACTTTGTGTAATAAAATTGGCCATACTTCAAATCAATGTAGAAGTACGCATCAGCATGTCAAACCAAATTTTTCGCAATATCCACAGCGACCTTCTAATTGGTTCCAACAAAGCAACATGAGCAACAACTCGAATCAAATACCGATGAAATCTTCAAACTCTTATCCTAAGCCACATTTTATGAATCCAAACCCGCAGCGAACTCATCATGTAAACTCAAACCCGATCTACATCGACGGTTATTCCGGAAATTCCCAGGAATTTTCACATGAAAATTACACTCTTCAAGAAGATAATGAACTTCAAAATCATTATTCTAACCATCCAGAAAACTGCGAACCAGAGCAGGATTTTCAAGAAAGCCCTTACGATATCCCACCAGACGAAATGTCTCCAGACCCGATTTTCGAAATCAATTCCCAAATTCAAACCCTGAATTTAGACAACATGAATCCCAATCTAAACTTTCCAGAACAGAACTTCTGTTAAACCCTCTTCTTACGGTAAATTCTAAAAATTTATACTATATTTTTGACGCTACGCAAAAATTCAAAATATTAATAGATACAGGCGCAGGTATTTCTATCTTTAAATATAAAACCGCTGAAAATTACAGAACACGAGTTAAGGAAAATATTACCATCCAAGGTATAACAAATCAAACACTTTTTATTAAAGAATCCACACTTATTCCATTCACCGATAACGACAAACATAAAGTATATCTTTACGATCTTGATATCGAATTTGACGGAATTCTCGGTTTAGATTTTCTTGATCGCTACCAATGTATAATCGATTTAAAGTCCAAAAAACTTATAACGAATTTCAAAACAATGCCTTTGCATAAAGTAGGACACGAATCTGTTCTTCCCAAAATTTGTAAAAAACCTGAACAAAATATTCAAAATCGAATTTCAATCGAACCTAGGACCGAAAGAATTTTCAAATTAAAATGTAGTTTAACAAACACAGACGCTATTCTCCACTCTCAAGAATGCGAAAAAGTTAGGTTACCTAATGCTTTAGTTAAAGTAAATAACAAAGGTGAATTTTTTACTACTGTTATTAACGCTAATGCTATCCCAAAAACTATAGATTTTTCAAATTTATCTATCGAACCTTTTAATACAAATCCTAACGAAAAAGAAATAAATAATATTTTCAATTTAAATCCTCAACCTGTTGATAGGCGCGGTATAATTCAATCCCAGTTACGTACCGATCATTTAAACGAAGAAGAAAAAGAATTAATAACACAATTATGTCTTGATTTTTCTGATATATTCTATTTAGAAGGAGATCATTTAAGTTTTACTAATGAAATTAAACATACTATTGAAACGAACACCGCCAGACCGATTTTTACAAAATCATATAGGTACCCACATGTCCACAAACAAGAAGTAAAGTCACAAATCAACAAAATGCTCGAACAAGGAATCATTCGACCTTCCACTTCTCCATGGTCTTCCCCTGTTTGGGTTGTCCCAAAAAAATTAGACGCTTCTATGAAACAAAAATGGCGCGTAGTCATCGACTATCGCAAACTAAATGAAGTCTCTGTCGACGATAAATACCCTCTTCCCAATATTTCCGATCTCTTAGACCAGTTAGGCAGATGTCAATATTTCACTACTTTGGACCTAGCCTCTGGGTTTCACCAAATTGAAATTGATCCCAAGGACGTTGCTAAAACTGCATTTTCAGTTGAAAATGGTCATTTTGAATTTCTCCGTTTACCCTTCGGACTAAAAAATTCTCCATCCACTTTCCAACGTGTCATGGACAACATTCTCTTAGGTCTTCAAAACGAACGATGTCTCGTTTACATGGACGATATTATCGTTTATTCCGCTACCATACACGAACATATACAAAGGTTAACTGATGTCTTCAAACGCCTTCGTGGTGCAAACCTCAAACTCCAACCTGACAAGTGTGAATTTCTTCGAAAGGAAGTAGCTTATTTAGGGCATCTCGTGACCCCAGATGGAGTCAAACCCAACCCTGAGAAAATAGACGCTATTCAAAAAATTTCAGAACCAAAATCACCAAAAGACATTAAATCCTTCCTTGGTTTAGCCGGTTACTACCGACGTTTTATTCCCAATTTCGCTAAGATCTCAAAACCTTTAACTAGACTTCTCCAAAAAGACACACCCTTCGTATTCAATTCAGAATGCAAAAATTCATTTAATGAGCTTAAAAACGCTCTAATACGTGACCCAATACTCATTTATCCAAATTTCGAGGAAACTTTTGTCCTAACCACCGATGCCAGTGCATTTGCCATTGGTGCAGTTCTTTCACAAGGTCCCATTGGAAAAGACCTTCCCATAGCATATGCCTCTAGAACTCTATGTAGTGCAGAGACGAAATATTCAACTATAGAACGGGAACTTCTCGCCATAGTATGGGCAGTTAAACACTTCCGCCCTTATCTGTTCGGAAGAAAATTTACTCTCGTTACTGATCATCGTCCTTTAACTTGGCTATTTTCGATAAATGATCCTGGTAGTCGTTTAGCTCGATGGCGTCTTAAGCTTGAAGAATACGACTATACCATTGTGTATAAGCCCGGTAAAAAAAATAAAAACGCAGACGCTTTATCCCGTGTTAAAATTAACCATATTCAAGATTGTGTCGATCTCCAAAAGAAGATTTTTATCCTTGCATCTAATAACGATGACATTCACAACCGACCATCCACAAGTAAAGAAGAAATCGTTCACGTTGACAATTCTAATAATTCAGATATCGAAGACGACACAGCGGAAGTTACAGAAGAATACAACAACTTCGCATACCTTCACAAAACCACATCCCTTATAGATTATTCCAAAATAGAAACCTCTAATTCGCAACTTCTCGACAAAAACCACAAAGATATTGTCACTTTCTTTTGGCAATCAAAACTTGATGATTTGCATAACAAAATAATGGAAGATATTTTTGAAGAAGATATAAATTTTACGTTTAACAAAATTAACATTTTTTCTAGCAAAACCGTCAAAGGCAGGAAATATTATATAATCCCTCTTCCATATGACAATGAAACTGTAGTTCAACATTTATTCTATATTTTATTCACAGCTAAAAATGACTTTGATCTTTCAAAACTGTATTGTATTGAAAATAATTTACAACTTCCAATATTAGAAGTATTCTCCTTTATATTTTCCGAAAAGGATATAAAACTAAGAATCTGCCAAGATATAGTTCGAACTCCCGATCAAGACGAAATCCCTATCATTTTAGACCAATACCATTCAGGAAAAAATAATTTACATCGCGGAATCAACGAAACAGTTAAGCGCATAAAACAAAAATACAATTGGCCAACCTTGACCAAAGATGTCGAAAACTATATTAGGAAGTGCGAAATATGTCAAAAAGTCAAGATCTATCGTAAAAACCTCAACACACCATTAGTTATCACAGAAACTCCTAAAACTCCTTTTGAGCGCATTAACATCGATATTTTCGAATTCCCAGTTCTTAATTACGCCCTTACCATAAGAGACGAACTCACAAAATTCACCCAGGCATATCCAATAAAAGACAAAAAAGCTTCTACAATCGTTACTACCCTTCTTCTCTACTTCCAACATTTTGGAACTCCTCTTAGAATACATTGTGACCATGGCCGGGAATTTGATAACTCCCTCGTCAAAGATCTTTGTCTTTTGTACGATATAAAGTTAACTTTCTCCAGCGTTAGCCACCCACAATCTAATGGATCACTAGAAAGATTCCATGCCACGCTCACAGAAATGATCCGAGCTCATAAAGCCGAAAATCCAAAAGAACACCCCTTTCATGCTCTTCCATACGCAATAATCTGCTACAACAACACAAAGAATAAAACGCATGGTTTTTCCCCTTATGAACTAATATTTGGGCACACTTCTAGTAGGCCTCCAGAAATTCTGTATAATGAAGAACAACTCATCACCAAATACATCCGAGACCTAAATAATCGCATGCAGCATTATTACAGAGTCGCGCGTACCCGCACTGATCAACAAAAACAAAAATCCAAAATAAGATTTGATCAAGCAGTCTCTAGAAATATGACTAAATATAATGTAGGAGATAAAGTTTATGTTAAGGAAACTCAAATTAGCGATAAAGCTCAGAATAAATTTAACGGTCCGTATGAAATTCTTGAAGTATTTGAAACTTCAGCCACTGTCAAAAATTTAGCTACCGAACAAGTTTCAAAATTTAATTTTGACAAGTTTAAACCTTATTACGATTAAATTAAATTTCTTTCAAGATCTTGGGACTGATCTCTACGGTCGCACCCCAAATCCTCATTACTCCAGTAAATAATACAGTAGGCATCTTATACCATGAAGAAAGTAGTCTAAAAGTATCCAACAACAAATGGAAGCTGCTAGTTTATAAAAAAAAACTAAAACCTCTGCGAGAAACCATACGACATAATAACAAAATACTTTCCTCTCTCACAAAAAATGTTAGACGATTCTTTTCCTCGTACGACAGCCTTAAAAACAAGTATCCAAACTCATTTTAGTCTTCTAACTATAATTGCTGACTCAGTCGAAGAGAAATTTTCAGAAATTACTATCAACACTGAAAATTTTAATTTTAGAACTAAACGCGGTTTAATTAACGGTGTAAGAACTATTTTTAAATTAATTACCGGAAACCTAGACTCTACAGACGGCGAATACTTTAATGAATGTATAAATAAAGTAACAAAATCTTTTAATTCTACAATTTAAACTCTCCGAATCGACGAAGAAACTTTTAATCAAGATCTAACTCAAATTTAAAAATCTCTCTATGATATTTCGGACACCGTAGCATTTTACGAATGTCAAATTAAAACACTTAATCTTTGCGAAAGCTTTACGGAAGGTTATGTATACCTAGAGTCTTACCTCAGCGATATATTAAACGCAATCACGTTCACACGAATCAAAGTTTTACATTGCTCTATTATTTACCCACGAGATTTAGTCATTTCTCTTCAGGAAATTTCAAAATCCTTGACAAAAAAAAAATAATTTATCACTACCACCCTATACTTCGAGCATTGCAAGGTACGTAGATATTATGGAGCTAGAAGCATTTCAAACTGAAAATAAAATTGTTTTTGTATTAAGAATTCCCTTAATAGAACCTAAAATATACACATTGCATCGTGTTTTACCTATTCCAATTTTGGACAATCGAACACGTTTATTTCATATAATTGCAATAATAATAAAATATTTTGCGCGTGATGACGATTCTTTACTCTATGTAATACCTGAAGATCTAAAAAGCTGCAAACAAATTCGAGTGCATTTATTGGAAGCTCCAGAGTACGAGCTAAACACTGTGTCGAAGAATATAAGAACGTGACCTACAAGAGCCACGCCGTTAAGATTCCATATGATTGCTGTTCTCAAATTCCAGTTTCAACCCCCAGAGTTGAAACCCCTGAAACTAATACTTTGCTGTTTCATTTGCAAATGCCGGAGAAAGAAACCGACAATACTCAGCATCGCCGATGGTAACGATCCCCAACAACCTCCGAAGCCAAGTCGAAGACCCCTGCTCCCGATGCAACTCAAATCACTAACTCCGAAAAGACGGACTAGCATCCACCCAGAAGTAACTACCCGAGAAGCTACGCTTTAATTAGTCTACGAAAAGCTGCAGCTAGGCTCCACCTTTTCACTAAATGGGGGAGCTGTTATATCCGGAAATCCTATTGTCCATATGGGTTAAATGCCACCGACCTGCAAGAGTGCAACGATTGCGAAAACGTCGTGTCAACGATATGTCGCAACATCCGCAGCCGTCGACCCCGTCAACGTCAGCATAAATTTATTATAAATACCAATTTCTATTGTAAAACGTTGTCTGATAACATTCTCTCATCACGAGGTTATTATGTCCATTTTTACTTGTATTTTAACGGTCTAATAACATTCTCTCGTCACGAGGTTATTACGTCCAATTTCATTTTGATTTTTATTTTAATTTAAAGTTAATAAATATATTTTTTAAAAAGTTATTTTTGAAAAGTGAAATATAAAATATATATATATGATGACACTATATTCCGGGATATCATCCGTTCGCTCGTTGAACTCCGACTGGAATCCTGCAGACGTTTCGCCAAAATCTCACTTGGCATCTTCAATGCTCGCGCTCCGAAAACACTTCGAACACTCACACGAACACTCGAACACTTCGGAGCGCCAGCATTGAAGATGCCAAGTGAGATTTTGGCGAAACGTCTGCAGGATTCCAGTCGGATGCAGGATTAGCAGTTCAACGAGCGAACGGATGATATCCCGGAATATAGTGTCATCACATTTTTCCATCCGTGAATCAATACGTGAGAATATATATATATATATATATATATATATATATATATATATATATATATATATATATATATATATATATATATAGTTTATATTTTGTTTTTTCTTAGACCTTCTCTATATTTATGTTTAGCTTTTGGTTCTTGGGTTATAGGTCTTTGTATTAAAAGCGATTAAAATTTTTTGTCCATACATTGACGTTTCGGTCTTCTATGACCTTCTTCAGAAAGGGATACAGTCTAAAATTATGTTATAGTACAGTTCTTTTTTTTTACATATACACAACGGAATTACAAAGAACCTTACCAAAAAGAGACAAACACAAATCTTAAAATTGAAGAGGTAGCATCATATGGAAGTTGATACTTTAAAAGCGTTCGTTTTTGTCATAGTGCCTAGAAATATTATTGTTTTGGTTTTTTTCCAACTATGAGAATAAAAAAGTCATACCCTTGATAAAAGATAAAAGTCCAACAAAAAATGATTTGTATACGGCACTCACACACATAATACACACAAATTTAACGAAACAGTTAAAATATATATAAGAGTAAAAAAAAAAAATAATAATAATACCGATACGCGAGGTTTGCTCGCGTCGACGTTACTGTAAAAACATCGTACGATGCACGACTGTTTTGGTGCAAGGTTCAGAGGATATACAGAGTGTTTTTGTTAATTTATAATTTTTTTCTTTTATTTATTTTAAATTATTTTTATATATTATAATTTTATATTAATATATTCCTATGTTGTATCTTTCATTGTTGTTTTATTTCAGAATGTTGCAATATAACTTACTGAGATTGTTGGTGTCTGTTTTCGAATTTATAGAGTTCTTTTTTTTTTGGATCTCAACCATTTCCAGAATTTCCCTTTTTTTTGTATTATTTTCGGTTTTTAGAATTTTTACTTTTGCAAAGTTGAAAGAATGCTTGGTTTCCGCGCAATGACTCTTCAGGGCAGTCGTATTTTTTTTGTCGTATTTGTGACCATTAATTCTGTTTTTAAGGTACTGGCTTGTTTGACCGATGTACACACCCTCACAATCGTTGCAAGGTATCTCGTAAATGACGTGACTCTTCTTTTCGTCCGGTATCTTGTCTTTTAATTTACTGAAAATGTTTTTTACCAAATTGTATCCTTTGTGAGCAATAGTAATGTTGTGATTCATAAAAATTTTGCTAAAATTTTCGGACATACTGGGTATATAAGGAAGCGAAAAATAATTATTTTTTTGTTTTTGTTGGATGTTTTGTTTAGTTTGGTTATAGAATAGGTGTATACGTTTTTTGAAAATGGTGTTAATTAATCGTTCCGGATAGTTGTTTAGTTTTAATGCTTGTTTTGCTTTAGTAATCGATTTTTCTCTGATATCCGGATCAGAGAGTTTAATTGCACGGTCAGCCAAGCCAATAATTACGGACTTTTTTTGCGATATAGGGTGCTGGGAGTTAAAATTAACGTATCTGGAAGACCAGATCACTTTAGTGTACCACTCGGTTTTAATTCCTTTTCTTTTAAATTATGAAGGGTTAAATCTAAAAAGTTGATTTTACTTTGGGACTCTATTTCTATTGTAAACTGTAATTTCTGATGGTAGCTGTTGAAGAGTTGAAGAATTTCGTGTTGTTTGTTTTTTGGTATTGCCGTTATGCAATCGTCTACGTATCTGTAGAAAAAAGGTATGTCAAAAAGGGCATTGCTAAGGACCGACTCCTCCAAATCTTCCAGTACAATTTGTGCGATGGCGCTGGAAATTGAGACTTCCATGGCGCATCCGTCGATTTGTTGATAAAAAACTTTGTTGTATGCAAAATAGGTTGATTTTAGTGTTATTTCGACTGCTTCTAAAAAGTCATTGAGCGGAATATCGGTAAAGGTTTTGATGTTATCATGGGAAATTTTGTGCTAAATACAATAAATCTTTTAATCACGGCCAAAACTAAAAATATCTCAAAACTACAAAGGCAAATTGACGGTTTTATAGAAAAGCTCACCACATACCTTTTTTCTACAGATACGTAGACGATTGCATAACGGCAATACCAAAAAACAAACAACACGAAATTCTTCAACTCTTCAACAGCTACCATCAGAAATTACAGTTTACAATAGAAATAGAGTCCCAAAGTAAAATCAACTTTTTAGATTTAACCCTTCATAATTTGAAAAAAGGAATTAAAACCGAGTGGTACACTAAAGTGACCTGGTCTTCCAGATACGTTAATTTTAACTCCCAGCACCCTATATCGCAAAAAAAAATCCGTAATTATTGGCTTGGCTGACCGTGCAATTAAACTCTCTGATCCGGATTTCAGAGAAAAATCGATTACTAAAGCAAAACAAGCATTAAAACTAAACAACTATCCGGAACGATTAATTAACACCATTTTCAAAAAACGTATACACCTATTCTATAACCAAACTAAACAAAAAAGCAACACCCAACAAAAACAAAAAAATAATTATCTTTCGCTCCCTTATATACCCAGTATGTCCGAAAATTTTAGCAAAATTTTTATGAATCACAACATTACTATTGCTCACAAAGGATACAATTTGGTAAAAAACATTTTCAGTAAATTAAAAGACAAGATACCGGACGAAAAGAAGAGTCACGTCATTTACGAGATACCTTGCAACGATTGTGAGGGTGTGTACATCGGTCAAACAAGCCAGTATCTTAAAAACAGAATTAATGGTCACAAATACGACAAAAAAAATACGACTGCCCTGAAGAGTCATTGCGCGGAAACCAAGCATTCTTTCAACTTTGCGAAAGTAAAAATTCTAAAAACCGAAAATAATACAAAAAAAGGGAAATTCTGGAAATGGTTGAGATCCAAAAAAATAAGAACTCAATAAATTCGAAAACAGACACCAACA
This sequence comes from Cylas formicarius, assembly GCF_029955315.1. Lineage (NCBI taxonomy): Eukaryota > Metazoa > Arthropoda > Insecta > Coleoptera > Brentidae > Cylas > Cylas formicarius. The sequence goes on along the minus strand of NW_026844361.1, from coordinate 2,672,896 downwards.
ATCTCAGTAAGTTATATTGCAACATTCTGAAATAAAACAACAATGAAAGATACAACATAGGAATATATTAATATAAAATTATAATATATAAAAATAATTTAAAATAAATAAAAGAAAAAAATTATAAATTAACAAAAACACTCTGTATATCCTCTGAACCTTGCACCAAAGCAATCGTGCATTATTATTATTATTATTTTAAACTCTTATATATATTTTAACTGTTTCGTTAAATTTGTGTGTATTATGTGTGTGAGTGCCGTATACAAATCATTTTTTGTTGGACTTTTATCAAGGGTATGATATATATATATATATATATATATATATATATATATATATATATATATATATATATATATATATATATATATATATATATATATATATATATATATATATATATATATATATATATATATATATATATATATATATATATATATATATATATATATATATATATATATATATATATATATATATATATATATATATATATATATATATATATATATATATATATATATATATATATATATATATATATATATATATATATATATGTTATTTCATTATTGGAGGTAGTTTTATAAGTTCCCGACCTCTTCAAGGTGGTTGTGTAATACATCGTTTTGATGGTCTACCAAGTGGCTCTTCAATGGTATAATTCAATATCTGGGACAACGTCAGCTTTTTTTGAGATTCCGAAATAAATAAAACGAACATTTGGTTATTTCATTATTGGGGGTAGTACCTTCCCGACCCTTTCAAGGTGGTTAAGTAGTACATGATTTTGAAGCTCTCCTAGGTGTCTCTTCAATGGTATAATTCAATATCTGGGACAACGTCAGATTTCTTTGAGGTTGCGAAATACATATAACAAATTATTTGGGGTAAGACGAGCGGAAAAGAGGTTATTTTCTGTATAGCAACATTGAACATGATTTTTTGGAGTTCCCCTACAATGTTTCCTTGCTTAATCTCCCGGAACTTCCACAGGAATACGTTTTTTAAATTAAGGTAAATAACGAACTGGTCCACTGTAATATTCGCAAATCCGAATCCAAATCTAACTTCAGCCACATTATTTATTATCAGCCCAGCTCACAACGCACGGCTTGTAAGTAAATGAGGAGTTTGGACAATGTTGGATTTGAATCAGAGGCCCCATTCTGTGGCCTGTGAGATCGTTTGATCTAACTCCTCTAGATTTTTTTTATGGGGGAGAGAGAAAAGTATTTTATATTTTAAGATAGAATTTTCTAAATCAAAGCAGATTTAGAGGAAGCCATTAGAGTAGCGTTTGCATCCATCAATCCAAGAGAGGTAGTGAGTAGTTGTCAATCAGTACGAAAAAGGTCCGTTGAGTGTATTAAGGCGGCGGCGCTCAACTTGAATATTTTTTACGTTGAAATATTTCAATATTTTGGTAATTGTATTTTAATATTTATTTTGCTTTGTTTATTAGGTTAAAATAACTATAATTTTGTTTTCTAAATGTTCAACAATATTAAAAGTAAATTTGACATTTGACTTACCGAGTTTTTAATAAACGAGTGGCTTAAAAAGTTTACCAAACGCGTTGCATACTATTGCTTTTCTACGACCGTTAGTTTTTGGGTACATTTTCGCGAAACAACACTGGCATTCACTGACATGGCCGTCAGAATTGAGAAACATCAAATTCAAGGCGTGTTAAATATCTACGAAATTATCCGATTGCTTCCAAATACGTGCGGTAAAATTCCGGAAATATTCGAAATGGCTTTGATTCGTAGGAAAAGAAACTGACGTGGTAAAGTGACGCTTCCCGCATGCTAGATCGGTATGTAATTTCGTATAGTGGATATGCGGCAGCGAAATTATAATTAGATATTTTTGACCTGAATATCTATATAGAGACACTCGAACTAAGGATGGCTTTCGTATTTAGACTTTTGGCAGGTTTCACAAGTATATATGAGTTAAATATTGTGGTATCTTTAATACAACTATGCTTGCTAATATGTCTTAGTCAAATCAAAAACACAAAATCCGATTTTGGCAGAAAATTGACCATTTTTTAAAAATTTCTAATGCCATGTGTCGTAATCTCATTACACTCATACATCGCAAGTAGTATAGTAGCGCCGGTTCTAAGCCACTCTTGGCGAGAAAATTTGAATTGTCGTGAATGTCCGGGAGTGTTCGGGTTTTCGAAGCAAATATTTGGTTCCAGTTAGCGCAACCGCCATATTCAAAACCGTTGTGTTCGGCAGTTTTCCACTTTTTTCTCTCCCTTCCATATACACTGTTGGAAAATTTAGACTATAATCTTTTAAAATTACAAAAACAATACAGTTTTCATATTTTTGGAATAACTTTTGCACTTTACAGCATTATTAGTAACTACATACTAAATACCAAGTGTTTTACATAGAGTTCATTGCAAATTCAGGGGAAATTTATAGAAATCATTCAAATATATACAAGAAATCTCCTTGCGTTTTGTACAAATTTTACATTTCATTTAAAAACATGTTTCAAATTGCATATTTTTCCGTGACTTTTACAAAACCTTATTATATTTGCAACAAATTTCTTGGTGTTTTATAGTAATTTTACATCAAATTTACAAAAACTTTATAGTAAATATACATAATATCGGTAAATATACTTTTAATGAATGATGAAGAGTTACATGTAAATTGTACATTTACCATGATTATTGCTGATATCAAGTAACCAATGATTTTTGTTGTGATTTTACCGAATTTGGATTTAGAGTGTATGTGAAAAATTTATAAGTACGTGGGTGCGTCTTCAATAGTTAATTTCTAGTTAGAGCAATATCCTCTTTCCTAGAAAACTTAAATGACAACTTGTTTCTTAAAGAATTTCTAAGTTTGGCGACAAGAACAAAACACCCGGCTTTTAGTAATGGGATAGCATAGTTCGGTGAGAAAAAATACATGGAACTTGAAGGTTGTCTGGTTGGATTACCTCAACGATTCACCGAAATATTCGATGCAGAAACCATTAATAATCTGAACAAAAATATCGCTAAAGGAAAATCATTTTATCTCGTTAGTATAAAACCAGTAGTACGAACAACTAACTTTATCTGACTCTTTAGTATTGAGGCAGTTTAATTTTTGTGACGTAGTTTATGGACCATGATTGGATAAAATACATGCAGGCAGTTTTAATCTTGGCTACGATGTGGACATAGCAAACGCAGAAGGATGCCGATATTACATAAGTTACGGGAAACTAAATGGTTATCTATGGAAAATAGACGTAAATTGCATTCTGCTATTCTGCTTATCTTTTTAGTAAAGATCGCTTTCTTATAATCTTTACAAACTGTACACAGTGTCCCTAGATAATTTAAATGTTTAAATATCAATTCTTAAAAAAAAAAATGCACACAGTACCTCCTGGATGCTGGGCAGTGTGGTGGATTATGTTTCAAGTGTTAATACGCATTTAAATCCTTATGTTCGTTTCTATTTTTTGTTCTATCACTTCTGTCGTTCATTCAAAATCTAATGACAGTATCATTAAACTTCTATTTCTAAATACATAATTTTGCGGACATTCTTTTTTTTTTCGATTATATATACTTTTGGGAGTGATCTTTGACCAGTTCTAAATTGCCTTCATTGCTTTCTTATATAATTTATACAAGTATATCTTTTTTGTAATTAACTTTCTGCGAATAAATTTCATTTATTATAATTTATTTTTTATTTTTCGAAAACGCCCTGTCGAATTGAGTTCCAAAAATAGTTCACCCTTTGCATGAGACGTGAGGTCGAGGCGCGTTTGTTTGTTCTATGGCCCATAGAACCATCGGCTCGCGTTTTACCTTTTGTTAATATTCGGGGTGTTCGATTCAAATATGCAAACGACGGTCTGTCCCAAACGTCAACCCTTCAATTCTTGTAACAATATTTACCCTTCACATATTGGCCGAGTCCCGCCTGTATTATTTCGATTTGAATATATCCGAATGTTTAAAACGCGCGCGGTTGGTTTCGGAACTCAAATATTTGGACTAATTGGGGTCGAGAGGAAGGGAGGCGGGGTGGGGGTTGTATTCGAACCCCATCCATGACAAATAATGCGTATGCATATCAAGAGATATCGAAGAAGGAACCCGATCGAAACCATATTATATATTTTTGCTAATTAACTTAATTACGTTATTATTTCTCTAAAGTTTTAAGGTCCAGTAGGAACAATTGTGCATTGACGTCATAAGACGGCATCTTGTTAAAAATCCTATTCCTGTCTTAACTACGCCTTGGTTTGTTAGGGAGGTTCTCCACATGCGAAGAAAGTCTTTAGGATGCAGAAACGCCTTTTACGGACTATATTTGATTAAGACGTGGAACTTTTCATGTGGGGACCTATTTAATTTTAAAATTTATAATGAATTTTGTTTGTTCAGTTTTGAAATCAGTATCAAAAGCGACATCAAGATTGAAATTTTCAAATTTAGCGAATGATTAAATCGTTTCAAAATATCCCAACGATTTGGTGGAAAAGAGCAAGCCCCAAAATTTGTTTTTTTTTTAATAATAATAATAATAACTGTTTATTTGCTGTAAGTATTTTCATAACCAGCATCTATATCCAATAACCAATTTTACAAGCCAAAAAGAAGCCGAAATTCAATAAAAAAAATCTTGTTCAGCCTTCAATATAAACTATATATAATGTCTATGAATGTTGACAATGCTAATTACACTAAAGTTTTAAATCCTCTACAAAAAGCGTACTATACGAAAAGTAGTGGAAAAAAAGAAAAGGAGCCACTCTTACGATGTCCTGAAGAAAAACTGTATATAAAAAAATTTAACATATTTACTCTAAAAGAAGCTTTGTGGAGTATACCAGTCTTATTTTTAGTTTTAATTCGGGCTGCAAATCCCGTGATTCAATGAACACTGAAAATTTTAAAAGTGGTTTATTTCTTTTTTACATAAAAAGTGGACTTTTGTTGCCTATGAGCAGAGGCAAAAGTTTTAGTTTTGTACCCACAAAAACTCTCATTTCGTGAATACCAATATGCTTTGAAGAAAAACTAAAATCTGGTTTAGCCAACAGCTGTTGCCCAATCTTAGTGAACCTTCATTAATAATAATGGACAATGTATCACTGTGGACTGTCTCTCTCGTCGAGTGGCTGCAAAAAGGTATATTCCATTTCAGTCAAGTTTAATAAAAGACCAGCTATGGATGTTAGTGAAGCAACACTGACCAGAAAAACTGCTGCATTGGCAGTTCCAAATTATTCTGTTAAGAGTAAACAGGTTAGCTTTGATGCTATAGAGTTAGTTTGGTCATATTGTAAACCGTGTTATTATACCAAAATAGATCCCATCAATCCCGTAACATCTGATGCTGTGCTCAAGTAAAATAATAATAATACTTCTGATGGAGTATTCATAACACTTTGTTTCAGGTTTCACTCAGAAAATGGAAGAACTATTGTATACATTCAGACCGCCTGATAAGTGAGGCTTGGGAGGGGAAAAGTGCATCTAATATTCTCCCACTCCCATCGTTATGCATGAATCAAACTCGGAGGAAGATATTTTTTCCGATCATGATTAGTTCCCCTTCTTTGCTCGTTACGTTATGGGTTTTCGTTGTCTTTGTTGTGGAAGAACTGGGAGTTTTTCAAAAATAAACCTATATAATTGATATATGTTTCCTAAGTACGTGGCACTTTTTGCGAATGCCCTTTTTGCGACTGTGTTTCTAGTACCCTTACAAAATACCTACCTACTTTAAACAAATGATTTTATTATTAAAAAATGTAGCAATATAGCTTAGACATACGGATAATTTTTAATTATATCACTATAGTGACGTAACTGCACAACTGCTCTGACTGGACTTTAGAATCCCCTCGACATGACAAGACATTTCGTGTTGTTTAGAGCCCTAAATATTCTCAAATAAAATAATAAAAGGAAAATGGAGTTTTATTTCGCAACCACTCATAGCCATGTACTCAGTCTTAAACAAAAATGAGCTAATAATTTTCAATTTTTCATTTTTTTTTTCTGTTGGTTATATGAACGTTATAGTAAAAAATATATAGGGTGTTCCATTTAAAGTGAGTGCATTTTAATAATTTTTTCCTGAACCCTATATTCAATTGTTTTTCTCTTTTCACCATCTCAGCCAATGGAAAAAATGCTTCTAGCTTACGAATTTAACCGACTTTGTATCTCTCCTAACATAACAATTAGATAACTCATTTTGTTCCCCATATAGACTCTAGACATAGTAACTCATTCTTTCTGCCCACACGAACAAAATATTTTATAATTTTAAGTTTCCTAAATTTAAAATATTTTAAAATTTTCACCTATTTTCTCAATTCTTCAATTCATGGAAACGTGATTCGAGCCTTCTTAATTAACACAAATTCTTAAATGTTAACAGAATCGTAAAGTAGGGGTATAATTTTATGGTAAAAACAGCAAGCCTAAAAATGCAATATTTTGTATATATGTATATTGTATATTATATAATTTATGTAAAACCCTTATTTATTCTGTTTTTTATAAAATAGTGTCACCTGGTCGATCATGTATAAATATAATAAATATATAAACCACGGATTATTTATTTACTAGTAGACTGTGATTTCGGCAAAAGAAAGTTTTTTTTACGGGTAATATGCGATTAAAGGCTGGTTTATGCAAATATTTTGACTGATAATATGCAACAAGTACTGTAAACGGCATTTGACTCACGAGTTTTTAATAAACGAGTGAGTTAAAAAGTTTACCGAACGTGTTGCATACTATACTTTTTGTACGACCGTTAGTTTTTGGTTACATTTTCGCAAAACAACACAAATACATTCACCAACATGACCGTCAGAATTGACAAACGTCAAAATTCAAAGCGTGGAAAATATCTCCGAAAACATCCGATTGCTTCCAAATCAATGCGGTAAATTCCCGGAAATGTCCGAAATGGCTCGGATTCGTGGGAAACGAAACTGACGTGGTAAAGTGACACTTCCCGCATGTTAGATCGGTGTGTAATAGCATAGGTATTTTACGGACCGGAGTAGAAAAAAATTATTACTCATGTTTTTACGAGTTACTTTTTACAAAATTTCTTTATTTTCGCCAATCATCCGGTTGGCTTCTTCAGAGCTTGCCTGAAACTGGCTCGTATTTCACTCTGTTCCTGCTTATATATTGTTTGAGGGGGAGGGTTCGAGAGGTATAAACACCGTCTCGGATAACTGATTCCCAAATTGGTGACAGGTAGAGACCTGAGTCGCGGTTAAGACTGTTAGGTTGCTTATAGATTTCTATAGACTCTCGGAATTTTAGTTTTATCGAATAAAATTGTATGTCCGGTTTCGCGATTGTGGTCGGAAACTGCTGATGGGTTTATTTGTCTTAGTCTTACGGGTCTTTTATGTTCTTTGAGCCTAGTTGATCTTTTTCGTCCCGACTCTCCAATGTATTCTTTGCAGCAGGGAATGCTGTAAACTCCTGGCATCCCAAATGGAATTTTGTCTTGGGCAGATCGAAGGTGTTGAGAGATTCTGGGACAAGTGGTATATCTGATTTTGACGCTATATTTCTTTAGAAAATTTGATATGTGGTCAGTTATGTTTTGAATGTAAGGAATTACCACAGTGGCAAGTATAGGATTGCTTTCGGCCTCATTGCTATTGGAAGGTTGTGGGGAAGTGTATTTTTTGATGGAACGCTTAATATCTTTAATGTGGAAATTATTAGAGAGATGAGCAGAGGTAAGGTGTTTTAATTCTGTTTTCGGTGACTCGGGCTGAGGTAGTTTTACTGCTCTTTAAACAAGAGAGTTGATAACCGATAATTTTTGGGCCGGATGCTGATATGACCATGCATTAAAGTATCGGTCTGTGTGCGTAGGTTTTCTGTATACATAATGACCCAATGTTAGGTCTGATTTTCTATTGATAAAAATATCTAAGAATGACAGGGTATTATTACCTTCCAACTCAATGGTAAAACGTATGTTAGGGTTTATCGACTTTAAATGTCTAAGAAAATCTACTAGTTTAGAAGAGTTTGATGGTTTTTCTAGTGTTGACCTTAGTTTTTCATATTCATGATTGTGATTTTAGGTAGTAGATAAATTAAGATTTAAAGCTTTGTCATGAATCATGTTTGAAACGGTATCGATCTCGGATGGGGACAAAATAGAAGAAACTTTAAGATGTAGAGACAGAAGATTATTGATTATAGGTTTTCGGTGTCGTGATTGTGTTTGGCACCTACTGATGAGATTGTTTGTGGTAGTCTTAAAGCTCTTTTATGTTCTTTGAGCCTTGTTGATGTTTTTCGTCCGGTCTCTCCAGTGTATTCTTTGCCACACATGGATTTTTGGGCAAGTGGTAAACCTGCATTTGACGTTATATTTCTTAAGAACTTTTGATATGTGGTCAGTGACGTTTTTAATGTAAGGAAACACAACAGTGGCAAGTATGGGGTGGCTTTCGGGCTTATTGTCTTTGGAAGGTTATGGTGAAGTGTATTTTGCGACTGAGCGCTTAATATCTCTAATGTGGAGATCGTTAGAGAGAAGAGCAGATAATCGGTGATTTTTGGGCCGGATGAGCGTAGGATTTCTGTAAACAGAATTACGCACTATTAGATCTGATTTTCTATTCATAAAAATATCTGGAAATTACTTTTAGTTTAAAACGCAATGGTAAAAGGTATGTTTCGGTGTAGAGAGTTTGAGGACAAATAATAAAAATATCATCAACATCGGACGGTGTCGACGGCTTTTTTCACAAAGGCTTCCATAAATATATTCGCGATGACTGGTGGTAGTGGTGAACCCATAGCTGTTCCCGACGATTGTTTATAAATTGTACCGCTATAAGAAAAACATATTCCAGTCAAGCATTTTTCAATAAACATGAGAAGGTTCTCGGATTTTAATTTATCTGAAATAATTTTGAAAGTTTCAGGAATAGGTACTTTAGTAGGTCGAAATTAACGAGAATATCCTATCTAATGGACTACTTTTTAATTGTTCAATGAAATGATTGGAATTAAGTATAAAACCATCATTTTTCCCTGTAAAGGATTTTAATATTGATATATGTTAATTAATATTAATAATAATATATAATTGTATTTATTTTGTAGATTGTCGCCATTACCGATAGACCGCCGAGGTTCTTAAGAAGTGTACCTCGTTCTTTACTGTCTCCAAGTTTTTTTAAGTTTTCCGATTTTTCCCTTTTCCTATTACAATAATTTTTAAAAACCACTGCGCTTGATTTTTGATTTTAAGAGGGCCATATTTGATCCACGACTTAAAAACGGCAACATTCGGAAGTATTCAGCGAGTAGCGGTCCATAAATCATCATCAGGTAAATTTAATTTCCCAATCGCCATTGGAAAATATGGGCATTCATGAATAATTTTTTTTCAACCGTTTGCAAAAAGAATCGCCAATTGTTTGTTGTTGCAACCGGCAGGCGTCATTCATTTTGAAATGAATGTACGGCGTGTGTATAACCATTATTATTTCATCGAGTTGTAGCCAACGCGCGATGTCCCGGGTGCAGTGGCGTTCCCTTTGCCTCATATTCTCCAAAATGTATGAAATTGTGAGCTTATAGAGGTTGACCGTTGAGTTGGTAGACTTGATTTTGTGGATCTTTGAGAAACTTGACTTTCAACTCTTGTACCTGATAGTAACATACGTACATAATGTAACATTGATGGTTATAGCATTGTTACACGTGACCGTCTAACACGTGGTGGAGGGATAGTTTTTTGTTATAGCAAACACTTCAAAGTTCTGTATATGTTAATAATGATAGTTTAGAACAAATATTGTTGTCGACTAAGATCGAAGGGAAAAAGATGTGTCTAAGAGCAATTTGTATACCTCCAAGTTATACCTTATTTGAATGTCTTGACTCTCTGGAAATAGTATATTGTGCAATAAGTGCGGTAAACGGCATTTGACTCATGAGTTTATTTGACACTAGCGAAGTGCAGCGGAGCGAGTGTTTAATGAACGAGTGACTTAAAAAGTTTACCGAACGTGTTGCATACTATACTTTTTCTACGACCGTTGGTTTTTGGGCACATTTTCGCAAAACAACACAAATACATTCACCGAGATGACCGTCAGAATTGACAAACGTCAAAATTCAAAGCGTGGGAAATATCTCCGAAAACATCCGATTGCTCTAAAATCCGTGCGGTAAAATCCCGAAGTGGCCTGGATTCGCGGGAAACGAAACTGACGTGATAAAGTGACGCTTCCTGTACGCTAGATCGGTGCGTATTTAGCTATTTTACAGACGGGAGTAGAAAATAGTATATTGTGCAACAAGTGTGGTAAACAGCATTTGACATGAGCGGAGCGCAGCGGAGCGAGTGTTTAATAAACGAGTGTCTTAAAATGTTTACCGAACCTGTTGCATACTATACTTTTTCTACAACCATTAGTTTTTACTGACATGACAGTCAGAATTGACAAACGTCAAAATTTAAGGCGTGGGAAATATCTCCGAAAACATCCTATTGCTCCCAAACCCGTGCGGTAAAATCCAGCAAATGCCCGACATGGCTCGGATTCGTGGAAAACGAAACTAACGTGGTAAAGTGGCGGTTCCCGCACGCTAGATCGGTGTGTAATAAGGCATTTTACAGACGGGAGTAGAAAAAGGTCTTTAACGCTCTTATTCCTCAATTTGTTTTTTTCATGTTGTAAGAATAAAATCCTTTCTCGTGCTGCTAAAGAAGGGGTGATGCAGGAGTACAGGCGCTGACGCTATTGACCTGACAGACCTTGTCACTCGACTAGGTGATGACTGATTATATCGTGTTATTAATGAAAGGGGCAAGAGGGAAGAATGAAAAATAATAAAAATAACGAAGATAATAAGAGTAAAATATTAAATTTCAACGGTCAAAAACAATTGCAGCTTTTACAGGGCATTAATTACACCAGGGTGACGTGATATGGTCAAATAATCCCCGTACATGTACAATGCAGAAAAATAGACGGGACAGTAAAAAGTGATAACGGCATATAATAGACGAAATTACCTATCGAAAACTAACCAAAGCAAAGATATGTTATGTCAATAAATTAAGAACAAAAGATACGTGTAGGTATTTTAAAAGTGGTCACTTAACCATTAATATCGAATAAAGATAAAAATAGCCACTTACCTGCAGGTATCCTAGCTGAAGGTCCTGACAGAAACGTCAAACTTGTCTTCTTTTCGTTTAACCAAATGGGTTCACAATAATTCTAGCAATTTGCTCAGAAATTCGCCTTTTGGTAAATCACAGCAACGGCTCTTTCTTGGCTATACGCTAAAATAAGACCGATTCGTTCGATTATAAATTTTAAAGAAAAATGAAGCGACAAGATAATAACAGATTTCGGTATCAAAAACGAAACTGTGATGCTGCAGGAAGGCACAAAAGATATGTATCGAGATTAGCAACGAAAGAAAATAAAAGAAATATATACGGCAGCAGAAGGCCACGTAATATACCGAATCAATTACAGCACTTTTTACTGTCGATGGCATACGCCTGACAAGATTTTGACGGATATAGAACTGCAACCGATGTGTCAATAATGGCTACCTCAGAATTGCGACTCAAAAAGGGATTATTTATTAAAATCTGAAAACTATTAAACAACAAAAACCAAAAAATAGAAATTAAATCAGATATTAATCTCGTCACCTTGCATAAAATTCTCCTCTATAAAGCTATCAAATTACTAGTTGAACCTTCTTCGAAAAGAGCAGGAAAGGAATGAATGATCGATTAGGTTAATTCAGGGAGCGCTTAAAAGGTCTTACTACATATGGTCTGTTCATAGATATAAGAAAGTGACCAATTGCTTTTCAATGGGATTATCCAAGAGTGGTCATTAACATACAATGCAACAAGATTATTACCTAAAGTTTCGGAATTTAAATTCAGGTAAAATTGTGGTCCGTAATAGAAAATAATTTTATACCTACTTGTGTTTAATATTCTTTGGTTTGGTATACTACTTAGTTTAAGTTTATTAGTAATCATTCTTATTTCGTGTGTTGAATCGTGTGCGAATTATGCAAAATATATGCGAGTCTAGTGTATCTCGGGAGATACTCCCGCCCAAACGTAGAAAACACTATTCTATTGAGCCTAAGGAGGTTATAAACAATGTTCATTTGACTCTCATTGAACGTGGGGCCAGCAGGCAAGCATCTTTAGAAGAAACGGCCAAATTGACGAAAATTCCAACATCAAATTGTGAATAATCCCATTTCAGCGAGGAAACAAAGAAGCGATGCTGACATTTTCTCGAGTGTAGATGAAAGTGATCAAGATATAATACGGCGTAAAATTTATCAGGTATACGAGGAACAAAGCATGCCTACATTAGATATCTTAATTAGGAGGCTTGAAAAAGATGAAACCGGTGTTAAATGTGGCAGAACTACCTTACGGAAGTATATTCAACACATGGGTTTTAGATTTAAAAAAAAAACTGACAAAAGGCAAGTTTTAATCGAATCTTTTAGAATTCGAAAATGGCGACTGGAAAATCTAGAAAAAATTAGGATTTACAGAGAACAACAAAGGCTAATTATTTACTTGGATGAAACCTGGTTCCAAACGGACTTTCTCTGTCTGCAAAAAATATTAAAGATCCTTTTTTTTGTATAATAACATTTATTTTCACGACGATTACACCAAAATACAATTAATTGAGGTTCTACAAAGCTTGTACCTACAAAAGGAATACGTCGGTGATAAATCTAGGGCATACAGTTTTAAGGCTTACCACCTTACCACTCTATATTTAATCCCATTGAACATGTTTGGCACCAACTGAAATCTGTCATTCGTCGTAACAATATTTTTCCCCGTGTTAACTCCAATGTCCTCCAACTTATGGAAACCGAAATTTTGAACATCCCTCCGCAAAGTTGGGCAAAATTCTGTTAAACATATAGAAAAAGCAGAACAATCGTATATCCATATTGCAAATAATATAGAACAAATAATAATTAGTACAGGCGATGATAGCAATAGTGATACAGATATATTATGTGAATAATTTTAAGTAATTTAAGTAGGTAATAAAAATAATTTGCAATTTTATTTTAGATTTGAACATAAATACATACATAAATAAATAAATATTGTTTAGTATCTTTCCTAACAAAACCCCAAATAATTAAATCTAAGCAAAGTACGGACCTGTTCGGCCATACTTCATTCTTACAGCTTGCCCAAGTCTTTCCTTAATTCGTATCAGTTAGTCACTTTCTTATATCTATGAACAGACTTTACGTTGTTTTACCCACAACGCGTCATGGGTGTTAAATTTTACCGATGAACCGAGTTATGTACAATGATTTCTACGTAATAAGGATAGGACACCGTGAGATCTACGATGTCAGCATTTGGCCACGATGGTACTATGAAGAGACCGTGAGATTCACATTGTCAGCTTTTCGTCTACGAACCTACAAAGTCTTAGTTTTAAGTAATATGATTATTCTTGTTGTAACTGCTGGTGCAGAAACTTATAATTTTCGATTGTATTTTGAAAATAAAGTTTTTAAAAAGTCATCTCGTCTTCGCTTGAACATAATTACCGAAAATATTATAATTGACTAACCGTGTGGCGAAGTTTATTTCGTTTGGCGAAGTTTGTTAGGCGGAGATTTCAATGTGGATCTGTTAAAAACTGATATTCCCGCTTATTTTTGATTTTCAAATACTCTCGCCAATTTCGGCATGCACCAACTGGTAATAGAGTACACTCGGGTTACAGTTCGATTATTGATGTACTGATTACCTCTAATTTATTCATGTGACAATTTTGAAGTTAATGATATGAGTGACGTCTCAGATCGCTGTATTGTTTTTTGTAATTACGGACCTGTTGGGATTTTTCGGAGTTCGATAAGGCATTGGTTATGAATAGAGCATTTAACATAGATCTTTTATACTCTTTTGATGATCTAAACGTTCATTTTCTTACGAATTATTTGAATGATTTATTTAATATTTATGCTCCATTAAAAACAGTTTGGAATTAAGAGAACCCCAGTCCCTTGGCTTACCGAAAACCTTAAACTTTTAATAAAACTTAAAAATGGTTTTAGGGTACAAACGTCTTAATACTACTCGAGTGTCTAAAAACAATTTAGGCCAACCCAATGGTGTTACTCCGTATTTTGCCGATAATATCGCTTTCCATGTTAGCAAGTGTATTTTCTCTGCGGTATTCCGGATATTTGGAAGCAAGCTGAAGTTATACTGCGTCCAAAGAAAGTGCCTCTAAATAGCAATAACAATTTTCGACCAATCAGTTTGTTCGCCAGTTTCTATGTGATAACAAAACAGATACCTAATCGGGTTTTCGACAACGATTCTAAATTAAACTCTTGTCTCATACTCTTGAACTATAGTAATGAATCACTTCCTTCTACTAGCTAAACTGAAATACTTCGGGATAAACGGTACAGCTCTTTCATTTTTCTATAACGTTGTTTGTCAGAGGCATCAAAGGGTGAATACTCAGTCAGATGTAATTGCTTTAAAGAGATGTGTTCCCCAGAGGAGCAGTCTGGGACCAATTCTGTTGTCAGTTTATACAGGTGATTTCTCTACTTTTCTTAAATTTTGTAAATTTCATCAATAGGCCGATGATATTAAGTTATATTTATCTTTTGTTGCTAGTGATCTAACAATAATTTCGGAGGTACCTGCTCATGATCACGAAAACGCAGATTTGGAAATAAAAGTAAAGAAAGTGTAAGAAACACCTCATTTAAGATTACGTTAAATGATCAGATTATCTCTCCTTCTTCGGAAGGTAATAAAAATTTAGAATTATGGTTTGACGTTGACTTGCGATTTTGTAAACACTTTGGCTAGATGTTACAAAAATTCTTCTATAAGTTCAGGACTTTGTAAATCACTTGTTCTATGGCTTTGTCCTCCAGCACCAGCTTACATTTGTGCGGATACTTCGCGATTGAAATACATTTGGTCTTGCTGATAGAAATGTTCATATTGAGTTGGCGGCTTTCTAGGAAGAACTGGAATAGCTGTCTCTGTAGGTCGTTTTCTGATTCGGCGATTATTGCTGCATCATCGGCGTAGCACACCATTCCAACTCTTTTGTTGCCCAGTCTGTATCCGAGGTTGAGACCTGTTAATTTATTTATAATTTTGTCCATGAGAAGATTAAATAAAAGGGGGCTTAGACTGTCACCCTGTCTGATTCCTCCCGGTGTTGGGATATTTTCAGTGAATTGATCTCCTACCTTGACATTTGTTACGTTATTGTTATTTAGGTTGTGCATTATCTTCGTTATGTTTGCTGGTGCCTTATTTTCCAATAATGTCTGTAAAATGTCTCCGAATCGGACCCTATCAAATGCCTTTGTTAGGTCAATGAAGCAGATATACGCTGGCATGTTGTACGCAGTGGCCTTTTCTTTTATTTGTTTTATTATGAACATTGCGTCTGTTGTTGACCGTCCCTTTGTGAAGCCCTGTTGTTCGTCAGCATTCTTAATTTGTGCTTTTAGTTTTTCCTTGAGAATACTCGTGAAGAGTTTCATTGCCGTATTCAAGAGAGTTATTGCTCTATAGTTTTCTGGGCAGGTTTTTAGTCCTTTCTTGAATATAGGTATGGTGATGCTGTTATGCCATTCGTCTGGTGTTTCCGTTTTGTTTAGGATTTTGTCAAATACTTGCGTTAGTCTCCTTGCGAGTTCGGGGTCTCCATATTTTAAAAGCTCGTTAAGGATGCCGTTCGGTCCGGGTGATTTTCTGTTTTTCAATTTCTTTAGTTTTGCTTCCACCTCTTCAACAGTGATTGTACCACTTATATCTGTCTCTTATTCGTTTATATTCTGCATTTCCCCAGCATCGTAAAGCTCTCTATAATGCTGTTGCCATATCTCTATTGGTACTTCTTTGGTCTGTACGAGCTCGTTAACTTGTTTTTTTCCTGTTCCGCAGCATCTTCCACACTTTCCTTTGGGCGCCATACAGGTCGTGGTCCATGTCGCTAGTAAAATTGGCCCAATGTTCTCTTTTGATTAATCTTATTCTTGGGTTTACTCTGTTTCTGTTTCTGCTCCTTCTGATTTCTTACTTGGACGTATTCTGCGTGAGTTTCTTCCGACGGTGCACTTTTGTATGTTAAGTAACATTTCCTTTTTGATTCAGAGAGTTCTTTTACCTCTTGACAAAACCACGGTTTGGTGTGGTTTGTCGCGTTTACATTAATTCTACGCTTTCCAATCGCTTCCTCTGCTGCTGCTTTGATGAATTTCGCAATACTTTGCCAGCTCTCTTCTGCTCCCCATTCTGGTGTCAAATCTTTCTATTTTAATTTGTTAGTAATCCTGTTTTTGTAGAGGAGTTTTGTGGTCTCCGTTGTTAGGGACCCTAAATTGTACTTTTCGATGTTCTGTGGGGGTTTTCTCTTTTGTTGTGGACGTTTTAGTAGTATCTTGTCAAGAACAAGGTTGTGATCGGTTCCCAGGTTAGCTGATGTTAGGACTCTGACGTCGACTACTTGTGCGGGTGTTATTACTCGATTTGTGAGTATTAAGTCTATCATCGTTCGCTGGCGTCGACTGTTATTGAAAGTGTATTTTTGTTGGTCTTTATGTGGGAAGTACGTGTTGTTGATCCTCATTTCATTTCTAGCGCAGAAGTCTATCAGTGCTTCCCCGTTTTCATTGATTATGACTTCATTATACTTTTGATTTATACCTGGTATGATATCGTTCCCGATCCTTGCATTAAGATCTCCGAGTATGATAATTTCGTCTTTAGTATTTATGTTGTCCATGACGTTTTGTAGTTGCTGATAGAAGCTTTCGGTTTCTGCTGTGGGCTTAGATATGTCTGGTGCATACGTGCTTATGTCGTGGTCTTTTAGGCAGATTTTCAATATTCTGTCGTTGATTTATTCAATGTTCTGTGTATACTTATCGTGCAGCAAAATTCCAACACCTGATTGCGCTCTTTCTGATTTCGCTTTTCCACTGTATATTAGTATGAATTCTCCGTATTTTGATGTTTCCTGCCCCTTTTTCTTTGTCTCAGAGATCGCGCAAATATCAATATTATGCTTCTTCATTTCTATTATGATCTCTTGATCTCGTCCGTTCCACGACATAAAGTTCCAGCAAGCGATTCGTGTGGTGTGGTGTTTAGGTTTTCTTTTGCCAATTCGTTCTTCAATTCGATTTTCCAATGTCCTAGTGTGTGCTCATCTGATAGTTCCGTCCAGTTTCCGAGGCTGTGTCTTCAGTTCTGTGAGCTAATTGGTTCTTTTTACCCCAGGTAGGCAGCTAACCTCCTCCTTTATCCGGGCTTGGGACCGGCAGTGCCATCCGAAGAGCTACTCAATCCACCCCTCAGATGACCCAGGCGAAGTCAAACTTAAACCTTCTAATATTTTGGTTTTATCCCATGTCGCTTATTGCAGTATCTTCTATTGGCGAGTTATTCTAAATCGAAACAAGGAGAGACTCCAACGACTTGAGAATGCTTGTATTCGTTTTAGTTATAATCTCCGAAAGTATATTTCTCAGTGCCTCTCTGATTCAGGTTGGCTCAAGCGGTTTTTTTTTATCAAAGTCCAATAAGACTCATTTATTTGATATCTTTGCAGAGGAAATGATATTCATAATCGAGACATCTGCCATGTTTCAGATATTTCGTTCCTAGACACACTTCCGTAACTTTTCATAGATCTTTTGGCTATAATGAAATTAAAGTTAAAATAGTGAACGTAATACTTTATGATACACCCACATACTACTCACAAAAAATATTGTTGATTAGGCCCGTTAATATCTAGCGATGTATGATTTACGATGTATATACGGGTGTGTATTTTGTTGACAATTATAGTGCTGGTGCTGTTGTTCTTGTGGTTACATGATTTAAGTATCGCAAAATAGACAGAAGGCAAGTAGTAATGGAATCATACAGATTACGCACTTGGAGATTTAATTATCTTCAAGAAATTAAAAGATATAGATTAGACAACATATCCATAATTTACCTCGATGAAACAGGGTTCGATACACGCGACGCTGTATCCAAAGGATGGGTTGATTCCACTCAAAACTTCAACACCAACCAACCGACCAAATAGAGGAAAACCCATCACCATAATACACCATAACTGCTTGCTGGTGTCTACAAAGGATGCTAAGCATTCTAGCTTGGATTATCATGAGGATACAAGTGCCGAATTTTTTGAAAATTAGTTTCGTTTAAAAAATATTTCCAATAACACTGTTATTGTCATGGATAACGCAAGCCACCACAGCCAACTGCTATGCAAAGCACCTTATCAAGTTCAAAAACTGTAATCCAGAAATATTTGTTAGAAAATGGTATTTATTTTGAAGTCAGGTTAAAAAAAAACAGTATGTATGCGATAATTTGACTAAACAGGTTGGACATACTCTTTAACGTCTTCCTTCATATCATTGCATTCTCTTTAAAAATAAAGTTAATAATTTTCTATTAAATTTTCCACATCTCCACCATTTTGAATAATGGTAGTGGTATATATTACCTTCTTATTTTATTTTTGTATACTATTCGGACTCCTTGCTGGCCACAAGGTAGCCCCATCCGTTGTCTAAAATTTGGTATCAGCACTTCGATTAAATTTGGATATTTTATTTTAGGAATATTATTCCGAATAAGTGTATAAGTGTACAAATGGAGTTTCAGCAAGTTTCTCCTTATTACCATCGAGAACAATTTTTAAATTAGTTACCCAGAGAAATGGATCGGTAAAGGCGGATCAAAATTGAATGGACCCCTCGATCGTGTGACTTAAAACCATTAGATTTCTTTCTTTGGGATATGTTAAAAATTGTGTTTATGTGAATCCCCCTACAACACCAGACGATAAGGAAAATGATGTGTAAATAAGCAGAAGCGCATATTTTTAAAAATTTATTACACCTTAATAACAATTAAATATAAGATAAATTAATATTTGTAATATGTGTTTAATATTATTTATTGTGGTGTGAATTTACAATTTATCAGTTATCAGTAAAATTGTTAATTGTTCTTTCTTGTGTTTATCTTTTAATCATAACAGCATCCTGTTGGCTCAGAAACAAGGGTAAATATTGGAAATGTTAAAATGAATCGAAATGTATTAAAAATAGGTATATGACATATTTAACAAAAGTTGTAGAATTCTACGGCATCTTTCGGAAATAATATTAAAATATATGGCATGCCCTTAAGAAAAATCAAGACTTTTTAACTTCAAAAATAATAAATTTTTTGCAAGTGTGAAAACTTGTAATTTTTAGAAAAATTAAAATATGGGAAAAGCTATTAGGTTTAGGAAAATATTATTAATTTAAAAAAACAATGATAGAATGATAGAATACAGTCTACGTAATTGTGACTTTGTTCTCTATTATCAGCGCGTAGCAGCGGTTACATTTTTAGAACGTCAAGGTTCCGTAATGCTGTGACGCCATTGTAGGCGAGTGATCATTTGAATCTCAATTCTCAATCGTGCCATGGTAACTAACCAAAATCCCAATTGTGACTACAGCTGAGGGGTTCCGCGGAGTAGGCTAGGGCTAACGGCGCGTTTACACGGTTCACTTTGGACGATCATCATGGATGAAGTGATATTCGCAAATTTAGGAAAAACAAATTTACACGAATAATTCCAAGCAAATTATCCAGTTCGTTTAAAAATGGCGCCGAATCAAGGAATTGTGATAATTAGTAATTATTAATCTTTTCAGTAAAATAGAAAAACCTCAACGTACAAGAGACAATGTTAAAAGCAATTTAAACATGTAACCGGTCCAATATGCAAAGCTAGTTGAGCGACAAAATACAACAAAGGAAAGAGAACCAATTCGTATTAATAAATTCCCATGATTATGTTCGAAGTTCAATAAGATATTCGCTTTCTTGTCCAGATGCAAATCCGGTTTATTTGTCTACTAATTTTTTTTTAAATGCATCAGAAGACTGAGGCAGCTAAAAGATGTCCGACGCACAGTAGAAGGCGCTGGGGGATTTAAAAATGAAAGTCGATATCGAGGAATTGGCTTTTTCAAAATTTTTGTGAAGTGTGAAGATTTTGAATTTCTATTAAATCTAATTGGTCAGCAGATAAAAAGAAACGAGATACATCATTTAAAGAAGCAATACCAGCAAAAGAAAGATTAATTCTTACGCAATCCAGATACAGGAAATTCATACACTAGAAATCGGCCACTGCCCGAATTTTTCGTCCGCAACGCGTTGCAAGCGTTTTTCGTCAATTCATATGGAGAATGGGTAAAATTTAACACCCATGACGCGTTGTGGGTAAAACAACGTAAAGTCTGTTCATAGATATAAGAAAGTGACTAACTGATACGAATTAAGGAAACACCCGGGCAAGCTGTAAGAAAGAAATATGGCCGAACAGGCCCGTACTTTGCTTAGAATTTAATTATTTGGGGTTTTGTTAGGAAAGATAAAAAAGAATATTATAAAATTAAATAAAAAATAAAATTACAAATTATTTTTATTACCCTTAAATTACTTAAAATTATTCACATAATATATCAGTATCACTTTAGGAGGAACATTTGGAACTAGTTTGTTTTTAAACCAACTTTCAATCCAGAGAAGAATCTTCAATATTTTTCGCAGACAGAGAAAGTCCATTTGGAGAGCCAGCATGCTTAGCCAGCATAGTTATTCTTTTACCTCTTTTTGATGGCGCGTTTGTTTTTGTTTTTTCAATCTAAAACCCATATGTTGAATACACTTCCATAAGGTAGTTCTGCCACATTTAACACCGGTTTCATCTCTTTCAAGCCTCCTAATTAAGATATCTAATGTAGGCACGCCTTGTTCCTCGTATAACTAGTAAATTTTACGCCGTATTATATCTTGATCACTTTCATCTACACTCTAGAAAATGTCTGCATCGCTTCTTTTTTTCCTCGCTGAAATGGGATTATTCACAATTTCCATACAGTTGATATTGGAATTTTCGTCAATGTGGCCGCTTCTTCTAAATATGCTTGCTTGCTGGCACCACGTTCAATGAGAGTCAAATAAACATTGTTCATAACTTCCTTGGTCTCAATAGAATGGTGTTTTCTACATTTGGGCGGGAGCATCTCGTGAGATACACTAGACTCGCATATATTTTGCATAATTCGCACACGATTCAACACACGAAATAAGAATGATTACTAATAAACTTAAACTAAGCAGTATACCAAACCAAAGAATATTAAACACAGGTAGGTATAAAATTATTTTCTATTACGGACCACAATTTTACCTGAATTTAAATTCCGAAACTTCAGGTAATAATCTTGTTGCATTGTATGTTAATGACCACCTTTGGATAATCCCATTCAAAAGCAATTGGTCACTTTCTTATATCTATGAACAGACCATACTTTAAGTTCTACGCGTCTTTTACATGCCTCATAATATAATAATAAAATGGTAATAAGCGAATAATACCATAGGCTAATATAAAATAAAAAATATATAACACGCTTTTTCCATGTTGTACTTATTTCTGCATGGACTTCTTTTGTGACATTTTGAATTGCACTCCACATTTCTTCTGGCGCAAGAACATGCCTCTAGTTTGCATGCCAGTGTTTCAATGGCAGTGAAGAAATCCTTGTTGTGAGAGAGGAGACCATAGTCTCATGATGTACGTTAATGTTGCATGATGTAGGAACATCAACCAATGCTAAATAGTTTTTTTGGTCTTTCGTTCTTGGTGCCAAGAACATGCAAATTGGCATATTTTTTCTCTAAATACTTATTAGAACATTGTCCCCAAACTTAGCTGGAGGAAATTTACATTCTGAGTGCTGCAGCATTTTGTCTGCCTGAGCTTTTAACCCATGCTAACAACAATTCTGTGTCTATGTTAATTGCTCTTTTATTGGCCCAAAACTGGGTTACAATCTAAACAAATGTTTTTCTGAGTTGAAGATAGGTTTTTGCTCTACCTTAATGGGTATCTTTGAAGTACCAAAAACTTCCCTGACATCGAAAGTTTTCTTATTTTTAGCCTTCAGTGCATATGACTGACACAAATCTAAGTATATTTTTCAAACGTCCCTAGTAATGTTGCAATAAGACCGTTTAAGCTTAGTTTCAAATTAAACGAATATACAACACCTATTATATCACTCTTTGGATAGAAAAAAACAATATTGGATTGGTGATTCTCCTTTTTTTGAATTAATTTGTCTCCAATCAACAGCAGGTCGATTCTTTTTAGACGACAATATTGTTTAGCTGATAATGGTACTCCACTTCGTTTTCTTTCCTTGGTTTCTATAACAACCTCTGCATGTCGGCATATATATGGGGTATCCAAAATTACAAGGAGTATCATTGTGATCGCGGAGAATATATAAAGATACAGAGTCGGTTAAATCAAGAAAAAAATTTCAACTATATTTATTTATTTAATCAAATTCACAGCATTATTGGCACCCAAAAAATAATACATAATAAACTGAAATATAAAATTGATTCACTTACACCACTTAAACGCTTCCTCATCAATCATTCACTAATTAATACGTGAAAAAATGCTCCAAGGAGTATATTGTTTTACTCAGTTATATTTTTTTTATTGAGTTTTTAAATTTGCTGGCATTAGCAATGAGTCTTTTTAATTTAATTTTAATTGGCATTACATACCAACTTCTCATGGTATAACTGAACTCATACCGCGGAAGTACAAATTATTAGGTGATATAGTAATATAACTATTAATTTAAAAAAAAATTAAAAAGTGCTGCACATTTTTTCTTACATAAGAAGATCAGTGGGAAGCAGAAGACATTCCTAGCTAAGAAACCTGCGTGAATGGTTCAACAGCACCATTGCTAATCTGTTTAGATCAGCAGTCTCGAAAATACGCATAGCCAACCAACGGAAACGGCCCTGTGCATTATTAAAAGATAACTCATTTGATATGACTTACTTAAAATTGAAGTTTATGCCCAAGAATTTTACTACTTTACTCTAACGAATAAATGTCTGAGATTATAAAAATATTCCTCGCTTCTATAACAGAAAAGAACTAGCTCTGTTTTAGTCAAATTTTAAGGTAGATCATTCTCATCACTGAGACACTGCATCTTCCTTGCACAATCATTGATGAGTATCAGAATTTGTCACACATCTGCTTGCCTAATATATTCAATGGATTATCTTTTGTTATCAATAAGGATTAGAAAAAAAGCTGCCTTAAGACGCTGCCGTATGGTACACCCAATTTTTAACTACACGCTCATCTGAATGGAATTTATGGCGTCCCTCTCTTAAAGTCACTTCTAAAATTGTTTCTATAAATTCTAGCCGTCTCGGGAGGATTTTGCCTTCCAAGGTGATTTATTTTATATTGAAAGGAGCCATCTGTGCCTTGAAATCGAACTCTTCTGGTTGTTCTTCTGACATTCATTAATTTAATTATTTTGGTAGTTCCTCCTTATAGAAATCGTCTTCGTTGTTCTGATCACCAATATGTCTCACTAAGCCGCGGCAAGGGACTATTCTCTGCGAAATGTATTTGTTATACCCTGTATCTGTCGAAAAAGAAGCATTACGCAGACATTCATTTGCATGTCGCAATGTTCCCTTTTTAGTTAAGATCGTTGTATTCTATTAATACTTAACAATTTAACCATGTTCATATTGAACTAAATTTCTAAGCAATATCTTTGATCACAATCATATAAGATGTCTCCCTGTTAACTGTACGTCTGACATTTGCGAGGAGTTTGGACACTTCCCGCACTAGTTCCTGATCGTTTTTAAGATTAGCTTTAATAGCTTGCAATTCATTGGACAAAGGCCTCAGATTATTATTGGAACTTGGAAATATTGAGCTCATCCGATGCCTTCTTGGTACGAAAGAAGATAATGTGGATAACAGAACAACGCGAGAATCAATATCATTGCCATAATTGAGGTTAAGGATTAGGAGTTTGTGAAAAAGCGAACTGACACAAGAGAACTGGTTTGTAAAATACTCACCAAACAGAATTTGAGTCAGTTAGCAATCACACTCTCAAGCCGTGGTACCGAAAAAAAAGAAGAAAACACTTCGAACACTCATATATATATATATATACACTTCGAACACTCATATATATATATATATATATATATATATATATATATATATATATATATATATATATATATATATATATATATATACAGTGTTCGAAGTTTCGGAGCGCGAGCATTGAAGATGCCAAGTGAGATTTTGGCGAAACGTCTGCAGGATTCCAGTCGGAGTTCAACGAGCGAACGGATGATATCCCGGAATATAGTGTCATCACATTTTTCCATCCGTGAATCAATACGTGAGAATATATATATATATATATATATATATATATATATATATATATATATATATATATATATATATATATATATATATATATATATATATATATATATATATATATATATATTAGTATAGGAGTGTTTGTTGCATAATGTCTCAGTACCATGACAATAAATAGGTTTTCTTGAAATTTTACAATAATTCCACTTTTCTCAAAGTAGAATGAGATTTTACGTACCTCCAAAACACCTTCTCCATGCCGCGATTCCAAATTTAGAGTTCTCCATTGGTGGTACCAAAAAGAAATTGATCGATATTTGGAATTTATAGATGTATTGGTCAACTCGACGCTTCCTACACCATATTTCAACTCTAATTTTGAATCATGATATTGGATATATGCTGTAATCCTCAATCCGCTATCGAACTAAGTGTCAAACTCATCTCTCACTTTATGTGTTGGACGTAAATAACTGAAGCTTTCTCCAGAGGTCAGACTATGGCTTTGATTGTTTGTGTTGCGATGAAGACCGGCATTCCTTCCTGTATGCAAAAATACAAAATTTAATTCTGCATTATTGCAGAACAGGTAGGTAGGTACATATTTAGGGACCAAATATAAACAAAAAAGTTCATATAAATGTGTCCGAAAGGCGTAGTTTCGTATCGTATCGTTAACGGTGTGCACGTGTTTTCAATCGCTCCGATATTTTCGAATTTTCCCAGTGGTATAGTGTGAAGTAATTTTTATTTTTTGGCGCGGTGAAACATGGGCATTGTCATGAGCAGTACAAGTGATGGCAGAAGAAGTAAATTAAAAGGGAACCCAACAACAAGGCATTTTTCTGTTGGATCCCTGCCCACCCAAGAAATAACAAAAAGTGAATATCTAGATGTAGACAAAAAAACGGAGGAGATAAGAACGTACATAAATAAATATAACAGAAGAAACAGTTGATAAACATGAACAAAAAATGGTTGATTCTGATAAGGACGATCAAGGCAATAAAAATATGACTGATGACGTTTCTTCACAAATTATACAGGGTGGAACTAAATCATCAGGTGCTATTAACGAATTTAAAAACATGGATATTTTTAAGCCAAAACATAATGTATTGCGTACGCCTCCAAAAATAGTGCACACACAAGATCAGGTGAATACAGAACAATTTTCTAATAAGAGATTGAGATCAGAAGTAAGTCCGGAAGTGGAGGAAAATCATAAAAAGTGACAAGCGGAACCTAATGAAAATAGATCTACAAAACTGGATTTCTCCGAAAATCTCATTCAGAAAATGTTTGACAACTTAGATACAATTAACGAATTGGCAAGTAAAACAGTTTTAGGGGCTGACATTGGATTTTAATAAATATTTGTTGAACGTTGTATCTGAATTATTAAAAATCCTAGAAAAAAGGCCATTTTCCAATAAAATACCCGTAAATTCACAGTCCATGTTTTTAACACCGGTAACACCAGATGAAATCTGTCATTTTGCTGAACAAATTAAAAATAAACATAGTAGTGGAATAGACGAGATTCCAACCAGTATAATACAAATTTCGGTCCCGTATGTAAGTACAGTGTTGTGTCTTTTGATTAATGAATCATTTGAAAATGGCGTTTTTCCCGACCAACTTAAAACAGCATTAATAAAACCGATCTATAAAAAGGGAGATCCGGAAATAATTACCAATTATAGACCAATTAGCCTTTTGCCCGGGTTTTCTAAAATATTTGAGATGGCTATTTGCAAAAGACTCTTAGAGTTTTTTAATAAATATAAAATGTTCAACAATCATCAGCATGGTTATGTAGCTAAATCAACAGAAACCGCTATATTTCAGTTTATAAAAACAATTTTAAAACATTTGGAGGGCGAAAGAATAGCTTTAGGTACGTGCTTAGATCTTTCTAGAGCATACGACTGTATAGATAGGGACTTATTGCTCAAAAAATTGTTTGAATCATACTTAATAGGAAGGAAACAACAAGTAAGAATAACCCAAAATGGCACTAGTTATTTTTCGGATATTAAGGAAAATAGTCTGGGCATAGCACAGGGTAGTATTCTTGGTCCAATTTTATTTATCATTTTTGTGAATGACTTGTATTTCGTAACACAGTTAGAAGAAGAGAGCATAATATGCTATGCGGATGATACCAACCTGCTTGTAGGTGGAAATAATCTCACTGAGGTTAGTGATAAAGGCAACGATATGTTTCTAGGAAATAAATTGATATTAAACAAAGAGAAAACGAATTTAATTATGTTTAGAGTTGAAATACCATTAAGAATACGGATAGGTAAAGAAAATTTTAGTATTGTAAATAACACTAAATGCTTAGGTTTACAAATTGACGAATTTCTTGATTGGTCTGAACATATTGATTATTTGCTAAATAAATTAAATTCAAATTGTTATGGAATTCGAGTCGTTGCAAATTATATGAATAAGGAAACTTTAAAAATTATGTACTTTGCCAACTTTCAGTCGCGCATGAGGTATGGAATTATCTTTTGGGGGGGTAGTGGTCAACTGCAGAAAATTTTCGTGGTTCAAAAGATGACTCTTCGCACTGTCAAAAAAATGCAATTTAGAGAGAGCTGTGGAGGGATGTTCAAGACTGAAGGTATTTTTACTGTATATGCTTTATATATTTATGAAGCATTGATATTCTTTCTTAAAAATCGAAAGGACTTCGAACTACAGATATTTCATAGATATAATACCAGAACCCTAAATGTAAATTACCCTATTCACCGTTTAACCTTAACTGAAAGGAGTCTTTATTATATGTGCCTGAGATTGTATAATAAATTACCAAATGAGGTAAAAACAATTGCAAATCTAAAAATCTTTAAATATACAATAAAAAAGTTATTGATAGAGTTAGAACCTTACTCCATAGAAGATTTTTTCTGTAAAATCTAAATAATTGTAAATACGATGTAATTGAAATTTGCTTTTTCCTCTTTTGACGCCGATTTCCTTTGTGTTTGGCATATTATTTTTGGGTAATGTATTTATGACACAATGTGAAATAAAATTGATTATTATTATTATTATTATTATTATTATTAATTCGTTCTGTGGAGAAAGATGTCTTAGAATTTTCATGACAGGCTATAGTGATGCAGGAAGAAATGCCCTGAAATTTGTATGGAAGGAATGTAAAACGTTTTTATGCCTCTTCCATGTTTGTCAGTAAATTTGGCGTTGACTTTGACCAATGGAACGGCACAAGAAGCACAAGATTTTTCCTGTATTCTTTTGAAATACTACTATCAGCATACTTAGGAATTTCATTATTAACCGAGATAGTTCAAACCGGTTGTTACTAAACAAGTAACTGAAGAAAATCGAGTGTCTAAAGACGAAGGACATAAGAAAAACATCCTCCTTTCTTTATGCAGTTCCAAGCAGTGAAAATAATGGCATTTTCTATAACGTGGTCATTCAAGATGGCTTTTGCAGCTGCGAAGCAGGCTGGGAAGATTTTGCAAACATCAAACTGCTATTGTGCATTTCTTTGGAGCTTCTTTCATTAATACGCTGGCGACCTCTCCGGAAACACGTCCTTCGCAGGCTAAATTTGCCTTTGGCGATAATGTCCAACCGCTGTCGTTCTGCGAGCCTTTAGTTCCAGAACCTTCGAAAAGTGAGAGCCCAGTGGGAGCGAAGAAATTATACCTCTAGCAAATAATTTAGTCCCAATTAATACAAATACTGACACTGAATTGGCTGAAGAGTCCATTAAATTTCAGAGTGTCATCGATTTATTACTTGCCCAAGAAAATTGTCAATTTGATGCTAGCACTAAAACCGTCAAAATATTTGCCAACGATCGAAACAAGTGAAAACGAGTACAGGCTGGGAAAATTTTTTATGCACAGCTGAAAGTTCATGTATCCATGGATACAAGCAAAAGTCCAACATGACAGCATTAAGCAGACGAAAAGTCTGCTTAATGCATAACAAGAGGAAGCAAAAAAGACCCTTAGGCCGTCCAGCAGGTGAAGAACCTGTCAATAAAAGACCTAAAAAATACAATCTTTCACAAAATGTAAAAAATATCCAACCAAATGCAATTAGGCATGGATCATGGCACTAAATACTTTCTTCTTTTTTAGCTTTATCTTTTCTTTTTCATAATTTCGCAAACGCTGAATAGCTATGTATTTGTTGTATTTATAACTGTTTTCTATTGCTCTTAATTTATACAATAAAAAGATTTGCACTATCGGGTTTCTTGTATATTGCCTTAGCCCAACCATAATCTAAGTAAACATGGAAAAATATTCTATACTAAGTATACTATGTATACTTAACAGAATGCTGAAATCGTTACGGCATTTCATACGTACGTTTGGCACCGATGATTTACATTCTGTATACAGATTTTGCACTCGAGTTGTGATTGGTTTAAATTTGAAATCTGACCTATACAATTGTGCTGGGTGCCAAATAAATGTACGTATTATACTGGCTCTATCCTTGATAAAAACAACGACAAACACCTGGTAATCGTTCTGCCGCTCTCTATTCACTGTATTAACTTCATTCAATGTCCGACTTGTATGACACTTTCAATGAATACTAGTTCAAACAATTCATTTTTATTTCACTTTAAATGATCGTCAAAATTGAGGTTATGTGTGGCCGATCTCTCGTCACTTATCTAATACCGAATCGACCGCGTCCGCACGCCACTGCGCCGTTCAATACGCGATGTAACGACGCGAATCCCAACTCGGCTGTCAAACGCTAAATTAATGAACCGTTTTAATTGTTGATTTTCGGTTTATAAATAATTATTAATAAACCGCCGGGCTCGCTAAATAAATCGACGTCGATGTAATACGGCAAAAATAATAATAATTGAAACGTTAAAATATTATATGTATATATTCGCCATGCGTAAGCGTTTAAAATTGGTTTTATGAAATTCATATTTACTGGAAAATAGTTTTCGGTCGTCGATTTTAGTACCGAATCGAAAAATTCGGAGATTCGTAATTTTTTTTATATCGGTGTTAATTTTACTTTATTTTCTACATATCTCTTTCATCAGCCATCGACGCCAAAAATCCATAACAATTAAAATTAAATAAAGAAAAATAGTTTCCAATTGGGTATTATTTTTATTTAAATGTGAGAACCTGTAATGGCACAGAATAAAAATAATAATGTTCGACAACCCCTTAGCTGATAAATATTTTGTTTAATACTATACAGGGGTTCGGAAATTGAATTCGCTAATTTAGAGGAAAAATTCATCGTGGTAAAATAATTGTATACGTTTCTGTTACGGAAAAGCAAATGGAAATGCATACCAGTATTATTAATCTGCAGGCGCCGTACATTAAAGTTTTGAAAACAGTATGCTACAAATTAAAAAAGTGAAAAATAACATGTTAAATTTAAATAACATTAATACATTTAACATTTTCGAAAATAAAAAAATATTAATAATAATCGAGAGTTAAACAGTATACAACGCTAATTACAGTTCATTTTTGAGCGAGGCGGCCAAGCTAGAAGTCGATGTTCAAATGGCTGATTTAAATACCTGCGTACAGCCAATGTAAAATGGGATGGAGCGCCATCTTACATTAACCACATGTTTTGTCTCCACTGGAAGTAGTTCCTCTTGGAGAAATTGCAAATATATTTCCTCATTGAGTGATATGTTAAAGAAATGAGGTCCACAGATTTAAAAAACATTGATGTTTACCTTAAATTTTTGCATTTGGGATGCAGCCTCGTCAGTGAACAAAAAGACATTTAAGAAATGCGGGTTATTTTGAATTTTTCCTACAGTTTCATTGTATAAAATTAGTCTCAATTGCTCATCACCCTCATACTTGCTTGCTTGAACCGTTTGAACATGACAGTGCTGAAGATCATTTTCATGCAAAACTTGCCAAACTGTACAGTAAGCAATTCGTTCCTGAGCAGGAAGTTTTCTCGTATTCGTTGACTGATCAGCCTCCACATTTTGAAGTATTCTTTCTTCCTCAGCAGCAGTTCTTTCATACCTTGGTGTTTATTTATATTATCAGGTTTGAATGATCCACTTTCACAATGTCTTCCATGTATGTTGATGAATATCTTAGCAGGTGAAACGCGTCTCTTGGGTAAGCCTCGATATAAAGCCGTTGTCTTTGATCTGCATTTTCATTTGCTCTTCCGTAGCAAAAATGCATATAGCGATATTATTCAGTATTTGAATATTCCTGATGGGCCATCACGGTGGCAGTTGGATAATAATCTCTTTTAATAGAAATTAATTTTTACCGGATTGTGACATTGACTTTTTCAAATTTCATTAAGTACTGTTAGGTAAAATCACAAAAAATCGATAACACTTATGGACTTAAAACAAAAGTAACGATTTTTGAGGATTTACGATTCTGCTTCAGACAATCTGTTCTATTTTGCAATAACAATTTAAATAAATAAAATACAGGGAGAATAAAAAAAATGTTATATAAAAAATTTATTTTGATTAAGCCTACTGCGTTAAAAATAAAATAAAAAAACGAATTTTGACAAGCTATAACTCAGAAAATATTATGATTTCTAATATTTTTTACTTAACTTACTCCAAGTTTCCGAACTTAATTTCCGAACACCCTGTACACAGGGTGTCCATATTATGTATCAAAGTAACGTCTCGCTTATTATTTGTTTTAGAAACAAATGTTAAATACAAAAATATACATGACATTAAAAGAAACAAAATTATTTTCAAATATTCATAAGCTCACAAATATATGGGATTTCTACCTTCTATTTTATGGAAAACCTTGTATATTATGGCAATAGATACTTTCTTTTGTACTCTATCACTCAACGTAGCCTTCTTATGATCTATACTAAGTGCTTTCGGATTTTTGGCTATTTTATGTCAAAAATGGCCCATATTTTTAACACCGTTATGTCAACAATTTTGTAAAGTGGGCGTCATTTGTCTTGAAGTTAGTTTTGAATCAAACCGTTTGAAAGCATCACATAAAATTGAGAACAAAATAAATATTCCCTGAACGTGAAAAATTGACGAATTATAATTTGTTAAAGTCCTTTAATGCAAAATGTAATGCGGAAATAATATATTCATTCCGAAAATTAAACAAAAATAAAATTATAAACTGCGCAACTTTAAAAAACCCATTTAAACAGTATTTTACGCTAGGAATGATATTAAAAATGCGATATTAACATTGCTAATTGTTATAAAAAAAACCTTAAACATTAAGAATAAAAGTGCAAAATAAAAAAGAACTGTTTAATTAAGTTTCACTTTATTTATTGCTCGAAATGACTTCCACTGACATCGATACACGCTTCAACAAGATCTTTAAACGACTGAGTAGTATTCGCTAGCATTTATCTTATCTTCTTTTTCATGTCCTCTTTTGTTGTGGGGTAGTTTGATACACCTGGTTTTTAACATAATCATAACATAACATTTTTTCACAAAATTAAAAATTTACCTACTTATTTTCATTTACATTGGCTTATTGCGATATTTTCTCAGAATTTCACAAATTTTCGCAGTTTTGTTCGCAAAAATGACAAGCATTAATAGGACCAATTAATAAAAGTATATTATACAGTGTAATGTATTTGATTTGATACATGGCAATAGGGTATTAACAGAGAAAAAAGTACATTTTTTATTCAAGCAAAAGAAAATGCTTGAAAATTCTTTCATCTTTCAAACGAGTAAATGCTATTCTTCTAAAATGTCTTCCAGTGGGATAATTTGCTGCGTATACTCTCCCCGCAAGTTTTTACAATCACAAGAAAACTTAAAGGTAAGAAAAATTTTAATTCTGACTATATAAAATGGTAGATAATTAACATATTTTGACAATTATGTAATCACTGTAACGACATGAAAGGGCGTATAGCGTTTTGTCAGATAGCTGTATTTTGCGATTTCTCAAATTTCACAGCCTACTAAAAACGCAAATTATCTGGCAATAAAAACGTTTTTATGACAATCTTGATAATCAAGAATGAATGATTTTTACCGCTTTATTTCTTTTGTGATTTTCTACTTACTATTTATAACGTAAGTAATTAATAACCTTAGTATTTAACTGTATCGGCGACTGATTTTTAATTTAAAAATTAATACTACCCTTTACTACAAAATAGATAATAATAATATAAAATAAAAATATATAATAATGATAATAATACTAAAAATAATAAGTCGTGGCAGGAAAAATTAATTAGACATGAATCCTGAAGTAATCGAATATATAGACTGATATAAATTAAGTGTTTCATCATTGGTAATTGTGACTAGAGAAATAAAGTTAAATTTGCAAACTAGTAACATTTGACCAACACTGAACCAAGTGTTTTTTATAAGTCAGCTGCTGGAGAAACATTGGGAATTTAAAAAAGTCATATAGATATTTGTAGATTTTCGACAAGGTGACCCCCTCTCCCCGTTGTTCTTCAAATTAGTGTTGGAGTACGGGAATGAGGAAGGTGTTACTGATATAACAGCAAGAGGAACAAGAATAATATTAGCATTTACAGATGACGTCGACACTATAGCACAAATAAGGAGAGATGTAAAAGATATATTTACACAATTTGAAAGCGCTGCATCACCAATGGGGCTCAAAGGCAAAAGAATACCGGACAAAGAATCAGACAAAACATTACTAAAAACGATCACAATCATCAAAGTCGTAGAATAATTCAAATACTTAGGAGAGGTGTTAACACATGACAACAAAGTAGAGATGGAACCAGAGCCTCCTATGCGGTACAACACTTTTTAAGTCTAAACTCATCTCTAGAAAAATAAAAGTAAAAACATAATAGATCATTACCGGTAGTAAATTGTTGTTGTTGTGCGAGAACATAAAATAGTACAAAGTATATACGGCCCGTATCGAGATATAAACACATTGAAGACTTAGAGGAATTGCATGGAAGGAAAAATATTGTCAGGTGTATAAATTCTAACCGCCTACGTTAGGCAGAACATGTAATACGAAGGGTAGACAATCGCCCCTTTAACAACGTCTTTTGGGAAAATCCAAACGGAAAAGGACACCCCCATAGAAGGCGGAAGGATGCCGTTGCTGAAGACCTTAAGAAAATGGGGATAAGGCAATGGGAAATCAGTGCACTAGACACACGATGAGTTGTAGTGTCAGAGAAGAAGACTAGAAGGTTATGAGTGGTTGCAAAATAAATCTCCAGTTTCCTTTAATTGTTTTGTTTGAGCGTAACAAACATGCAAATAGGAAAATAGGAACAAACTAAAAAACCTTATTAAAAATATTATAATTTACTATTAAGGTTATTTGATATATCTGATATCTGATTTATTTTTTCTTTTATTGTAGCCTTTAAAACTTCAACGTGCTGGTACAACTAGAAATGAAAGAAGGGGATAACTGGCGACCTAGGAAACCAAAGAATAATTTAGTGTTGAAAATGCCTCGTCAGTTATGAGCTGATGCGTCATCCTGTTGGAAATAAAGATTCTGGCTACTTATGCAGTCAAACTCATCTAGAAAACCATCTAGAATTTCAGTAATAATTGCACCGCTATGTACTGCTCACCGGTCAGCGTGCCCTCGTAAAAATATGGACCAATACGAGAACCAATTATGAAAGATGAAACGAACTCGTGGACCAATAATGTTCATTCTTTGGATTATAAATTCCAGGATTTGAAAAATTTGATTTATCACTCCACAAAATATACCGCAAATTATTTATGCTTTGGCATCAAAAGTTAACATACTAATTATGAAAAAATCTCTGTGTATCTCCTGCCAAAAGCACTCGAGGTGGTCGGAATTTATAAGGGAAAAATTTGTATTTTTTTATGTCCTTTGAAAAATATTCAAGGACAGGTGAGAGTATTCGACTGTCTCTAATAGAATTGTAACTGTATGATTCAAAATATATAAAACACCAATGTCCACGTCTTCACTTATAATATTTTTTTTGTCTCCTTCTTTTTGCAAAAACGATTTCATTTTTTCGAAATTTTCGATAAGGCGCAGGCGCATGCGGTGGAACGCGCTGTGGATATAGATTTATATATCTTACAGACGCCCAGATAGCACACAATATCCCCAGTATATCCGGTCAATGTCCCATTTTAGTCGCATGTTCCGAGACATGTAGAGGATATTCTTAGGATATACGTTAGCATATATACTAAGGATATACTGTAAAATACATCCCAGGGATATCCTCTGGCTTGCGGATTTACTGTACATGATATACCACAGATATCCTATAAATAGATGGCCTGAGGTTATCCCCTTGTGCCACAATGGGAACATTACAATAGAAACCTAAAAAGTTAAATTTTGAACAACTGAGCATTAAAATACTTAGTTTTTTTAGATTTGTGGTGTTTTGGGTGACATTTTATTGGCAACGTTTTTGTGCACATCTACATCGACGTCAGTGTTGGCAAGTCTTAAAAAAAAGGGAATCACACCGTTAAAATCAACATGTTTTTTTTTTATTATTTTTGGACACGAACGAAATGCTATTTTAATAAAAATACTAGAGAAAATACGGATTCGTCTAAATGAAAAAATTACAAAAACGTAAAAATAATATATTTGTTGATCCCATGTAACAACACCGTGCCGGACTCGTTCAAGTCGGCTTTTCTGTCTCGTCGTCCGACATCTTTTCAGCCTTGTTTTTGTTGGCTGTATACGGTATCCGGCGACTTGGCGTGTATTTTGAGTATTTTGTGTGTTGCGCTTTCTGCTTTCAGTGTTTTCATTTTAGTTATTTTTTTGTGGCATTATTATTACTGAAAAACTAATAATTCATATAAGGAAAGCTTTTTGGTTATATATAAAATAAGATTTGATAAATTCTAAGCTGAACGAACCATTGTTGTGTAGTCTACTAACACCATGCCTTGTTTTTTATTATTTTGCTAGGTCAATGAGATAGCAAAATCAGGCGGCAGCAGCAGTTATGAGTGTGTGCAACAAGCTCGGACCCCGCTGATTTCAAATGAACTTGAAATGAAATTTAATTGGTTGGGTATGAAGAAAAGGAGAAATTTTCAAAATTAAAATTAGCCAAATTAATATTTGATAAGCAGGTATCATGTTTTTTAAAAATTAGTTGGTCGTAAATGTAATATAAATAAATGTAATTTAATTAAATATATATTATGGTCATTGCTTAGTTGATATTTTTTTAAGGAGTGATTGCTGAACCGAGGTAAGATAAAACTGACTTTTTTGTAACCTATATACGTTTTAGATTACATATTTTTTTGATCCCAGACTTCTTTTCGTATCTTATTGCATAGTTTTTGAAAACAAAAATAAAATCGACTTTCTCTTCATGTTTTTGAGCAGTTAAATTTAGGCATACAAAACTAAACTAAATTCTTATTTAAGTAAGCAATGTTACAGAAAATCCCCCAGAACAAAATTATATTTTTCGTTATATATTATAGTTAGTATATTGTTTGCTTAAAATGGATGCAAGAATCACTCCGCAAAAACAAAGAATTAATTTTAGGAATCACATTTTATAAAATACAAATTGTTGTTGGGTTAATTCAATAAAACGTTTTTCCCATCACGAGCAAAAAAAAACTAAACAACATAACAAAACAAAACATATTGCATGAAAATAGGCCTTTACTGTCAAACTGAAAAGTTAGATTTGTTCTATTTTTTTTTGCTCGCGATAGTACCGACTCAAATGAAAGAGATACCAGTCTCGTTCTTTTAATTTTTTTTATAAAGTAGAGATAACTGAAATATTTTCAGATGCGGATAAGAAGGCAAACACATCACAACCATCAAAAGAATATGAGAATTCAATAGCTGCTTTGCTGAAAAGAGCTACTTTCCTCAAGGAATGACAGAAAACCAGTCAAATATTATTTATTCTTTTATAGTTTAGAGTTTTTTTATTATCTTACTCTAGTTTTAAGATACTTTAGGTTAGGTTGTTCTATATTTTTGCATATACCTTCAATTTTTTCATATCTAAAATGTGTTTTATTAATGGTATCAATCGGCAATCCTTAACTTTTACCATCAAAAGCAAAATTAAAAATTAATTGGAAAAAACTTGTGCATTTCAAATATCATGACCATACCATTAGGTTAATTAAATCACACGCAAGTACCAACTACTGGGATAGAATTTTTGTAGTCGTACAAGCAGTTGGACTACTGGGCATCAGTTTTACAGTATTTCTCATAGGCTGAAAATAACCTATTAATTAAGTAAGGTCCACTGGAATCTCAACATAAGATATCCTCACAGTCGGATCTACTAACGACGTCTCAACTAGTATAACTGGATATCTTTAGTATATCCTAACAAACGTCCTACGTATATATACTCTATGTCCCGTCAGATATCCCTAGGATGTTTTACGGACGTCTTTGTGCTATTTAGGAGATACACTGCATGCCAAATAACACACTCTAACATATCGCAGTTTTCTTTGTGCATCAAAACTATTTTTGAGTAGATGATACAGTAAAATTCATTTAAGGAACTGAAAAGAACGGATTTAACATTACTATTAATTAACACATTAAAAATAATTTTTTGACAGCTAGTTTCCTATTTGGCAGGGCGGTCATTATTTTGCACAGGCTTCTTTGAGCAATTTTTTCTGCTCCTTTATCGAACTTTTGGAAATAATGAAAACTTTTTTACTAAAAGAAGGAGACGAAACAATTTTATAATAAATTCAGACCTGGAAATCGGTGAAATTGTTTCTTAAGCTCAGATAAAACGACAAAAGGAGAATAGAGTTTTATTTCGAGAACAGTCTACAAGGCTAAAAGATAATTCGCTTATTTTCAATTTTAGGCTAATATTTACGAACGTTAGAGTAAAAAATATACAGCGTGTTCCATGTAAAAAGAGTGCATTTTCCTTATTTTTTCCTAAACCCCACATTTAATTGTTTTTCACAATCCTCGGACGCAAGCGGCGGTCGGGGGCCGGAGAAGCAGCCCTTTTTTTCAATTTGAATAAGTTTAAATATTCATTTTGGCGTCTCGAAAGACCTGGCGTCGCCGGCGTCACAATGGTGCGTCGGCGGCGCGGAAAACGCCGCGAAATGAAAAACAAACGCGGCTAGAGAGAGGTCGAGGAAAAAAAAGAAAGTTTCCAGCCCGCGCGCCGATTTCTCAATTTAATCCGTAATGGAGTTTTTAATTAATCGAAGGCAATGCATAGCGCGCAGTTTATTTTAGTGTTGATTAAAAATTAAATTCGCGAGCGGCGCGGCCGCGTGCATTTTAAAATAATAATGGAGGCGGCGCGAGGACGGCGGGTTCGGGGAGGGGGCGGTTTTAAAAACGAGAAACGCGCGGACGAACGACGGTGAATAAAAACTCCCTTTTATGATTACGAATTAAATCAAACGCAGACCGGCGGCGGCGGCGATCACGGCCGACTAATTTTCAATTCGCTTACATAGATTGGACTGGAAAAAAAATAGAGGAGGAAAAAGCGAGCGGCAGCGGAAATGGACGATAGTCAATTGGACTAGAAGGCGAAACGAAGGTGCCCTTATCAAAATATGGCGTACGTAGTACACGCAAGAAATGGTTTCGGCACAAGAGAAGTTTTGTTTGCTTGTCTTGATGTCAACTAAAATGTGTACGCCTTTGTTAATAATAACAATAAGAATAATAATAAAGAATAATAATAATAATAATAATAATAATAATAGAATACCATTCAGATAAGTCATAAGAACAACAAATGGTACGTCAAGAGTATGGCAATTACATTGGTTATCGCAGTGGGAAAATATATAAAAAACAGTAATAAAGTACACACAAATTGCACTAAATTATACAAAATAGTTCAGGATAATAGATAAGATGTAAATAATACATAAAGTGAAAAGTAAACATATAGATAACAAAGTCACAAATTATTAAATATTCGTATGCTTAAGCAGCTCAAAATATATATTGTCTGGTTGGTAGATTTTTAAGGCTGCTCGGCAGAACGGTGTATAATTTAACATTGATTTTATTAGTTTGCGAGGACGTCAGTCTGGAGTACGGTAGGCCGACCGAGTCACCTTGCCTGGTGTTATACTCATGTCTACTAGTTAGTGTGCGATAAGAATCAGCATTATCATGTATAAAATGTATAAAACAGATCTGTAGATGTAGGTAGCGGGCAGCGTCATAATCTCAAAATCTGCGAAGATGGGTCTACAGCGTTCACGCGGACCAGCGCCGCTAAGGAGCCGCATGGCCTTCTTTTGCAAACGAAAGGCTTTTTCCGAGTATTTTACCCCACTCCACAACACAATACTATAAGACAACACATATATATATATATATATATATATATATATATATATATATATATATATATATATATATATATATATATATATATATATATATATATATATATATATATATATATATATATATATATATATATATATATATATATATATATATATATATATATATATATATATATATATATATATATATATATATATATATATATATATATATATATATATATATATATATATATATATATATATATATATATATATATATATATATATATATATATATATATATGATGACACTATATTCCGGGATATCATCCGTTCGCTCGTTGAACTCCGACTGGAATCCTGCATTCGACTGGAATCCTGCAAATCCTGCATCCGACTGGAATCCTGCAGACGTTTCGCCAAAATCTCACTTGGCATCTTCAATGCTCGCGCTCCGAAAACACTTCGAACACTGGGAGGTTATCGGCGGTGCGTGCGGTATTTATACTCTGCGCCGGAGATGGTAACGGTGCTGCTTGTGCGTGGGGGGAGGTGGCTCCGCCCCCTGAATTGTCGCGTTGTTAATTTCGCCCGATCGTAGTTGCGATGTCCCCGTTGGCTGCTGCGCATCGCTCTGCTGTTTGATTATCGTTCTCCACGTGTTGGATAAATGCAGAGCGTCGTCTCTCGTATTGAGGTGTCCGGACTTTTCTATTTCGATGGCCTCTCGTATAATCCTAGTCCTAAAATCAGGAATATTAGCTATTTGTTTGCAAGTGCCGAAATCAATTTTATGGCCTGTCTGATGTTGGTGCTGAAACAAAGCAGATGTTGTTTGTTTGTTTCTTATGGCTAAACGATGTTCCTCGAGCCTGGCTGAAATCCTTCTGTTGGTCTGTCCCACATACGTCAGGCTGCACGATCCGCATGCTACACTGTATACTCCTTGGTTTTCCAGAGTAATTTTTTGTTTTGGGTTTCTTAGTATTGCTCCGATGGTATGGTCAGGTTTGTATGCCGTTGATATGTCGTGTTTCCGTAATATTCGGCCGATTTTGTCAGTAACCCCCTTGATGTATGGCAGGACAGCGATCGATCTTCGTTGGGTCTCGTCCTGCACTTTCTGCTGCGGCTGTTGTTGTTTACTGATTGCCTTGCTGATGGTGCGCCTTTGGTATCCGTTTTGTCGAAGACAGGTACTAATTTTCTTCAGTTCTTTATCTCTGTTCCTCTCGTTTGTGAGCCTGAAGGACCGAGCAATTAATGTATTTGCCACTGCCTGTGTCTGTGATGGGTGGTGATGAGATTTAGCGTTCAGATATCTATCAGTGTGGGTTGGTTTTCTATAGACAGTGTGTTCCAAGTGTCCATCTTCGGTCCTCGTGATGTGCACATCTAAAAAGGGCAGACTGTTATCCTCTTCAAGTTCTATTGTAAATTGAATCCTTGGGTGAATGGAATTCAGATGATCTAGGAATTTCAAAAGCTCCTCCTTACCAAAAGGCCATACAACAAATACGTCATCAACGTATCTTGTCCATAGTTTTGGCTTCAGATTTGCCTTCTCTATTGCTTTCTTTTCGAAGTAAATCATGAAGAGGTTGGCAATCACAGGTGAGAGAGATGATCCCATTGCTGCTCCATCTATTTGTCGGTAAATTTTCCCGTTGTGCATAAAGTAAGCGTTTTTCAGGCAATGTCTTGACAGATCCATTATGTATGGCGGAAGATCTTCGTTTTCTTCTATAAGCAAGAGTGCCTCTTCTACTGGAATACTCGGCTAGAGGGATTTGACATCGAAACTTGCCATAATGTCGTCCTTGTCCATCCTGAGAGAACCTAAAATCTGAGTGAAATGTTCTGAGTTTTTAACATAGGAATCTGCCTTTTCCACTATAGGCTGAAGTGCACTGGCCAGATGTTTTTCCAGCTTGCATAATGGTGAGTTAAAGGCGCTTACGATTGGACGCAGGGGAACCCCGTCCTTATGGATCTTTGGGAGCCCGTAGAATTTTGGGCAACGACTCGATTTTTACCTCGGAATAAGTTTCTTCTTTGTATCCTCGTTTATTGATGAATCGAGAATTTTGGACTTAGTTGTTTTTTCCAAATATGTCGTGGGATTCTACGGGCTCCCAAAGATCCATAAGGACGGGGTTCCCCTGCGTCCAATCGTAAGCGCCTTTAACTCACCATTATGCAAGCTGGAAAAACATCTGGCCAGTGCACTTCAGCCTATAGTGGAAAAGGCAGATTCCTATGTTAAAAACTCAGAACATTTCACTCAGATTTTAGGTTCTCTCAGGATGGACAAGGACGACATTATGGCAAGTTTCGATGTCAAATCCCTCTACCCGAGTATTCCAGTAGAAGAGGCACTCTTGCTTATACAAGAAAACGAAGATCTTCCGCCATACATAATGGATCTGTCAAGACATTGCCTGAAAAACGCTTACTTTATGCACAACGGGAAAATTTACCGACAAATAGATGGAGCAGCAATGGGATCATCTCTCTCACCTGTGATTGCCAACCTCTTCATGATTTACTTCGAAAAGAAAGCAATAGAGAAGGCAAATCTGAAGCCAAAACTATGGACAAGATACGTTGATGACGTATTTGTTGTATGGCCTTTTGGCAAGGAGGAGCTTTTGAAATTCCTAGATCATCTGAATTCCATTCACCCAAGGATTCAATTTACAATAGAACTTGAAGAGGATAACAGTCTGCCCTTTTTAGATGTGCACATCACAAGGACCGAAGATGGACACTTGGAACACACTGTCTATAGAAAACCAACCCACACTGATAGATATCTGAACGCTAAATCTCATCACCACCCATCACAGACACAGGCAGTGGCAAATACATTAATTGCTCGGTCCTTCAGGCTCACAAACGAGAGGAACAGAGATAAAGAACTGAAGAAAATTAGTACCTGTCTTCGACAAAACGGATACCAAAGGCCCACCATCAGCAAGGCAATCAGTAAACAACAACAGCCGCAGCAGAGAG
This sequence comes from Cylas formicarius, assembly GCF_029955315.1. Taxonomy (NCBI): domain Eukaryota; kingdom Metazoa; phylum Arthropoda; class Insecta; order Coleoptera; family Brentidae; genus Cylas; species Cylas formicarius. The sequence goes on along the minus strand of NW_026844361.1, from coordinate 2,631,108 downwards.
TGCAGGACGAGACCCAACGAAGATCGATCGCTGTCCTGCCATACATCAAGGGGGTTACTGACAAAATCGGCCGAATATTACGGAAACACGACATATCAACGGCATACAAACCTGACCATACCCTCGGAGCAATACTAAGAAACCCAAAACAAAAAATTACTCTGGAAAACCAAGGAGTATACAGTGTAGCATGCGGATCGTGCAGCCTGACGTATGTGGAACAGACCAACAGAAGGATTTCAGCCAGGCTCGAGGAACATCGTTTAGCCATAAGAAACAAACAAACAACATCTGCTTTGTTTCAGCACGAACATCAGACAGGCCATAAAATTGATTTCGGCACTTGCAAACAAATAGCTAATATTCCTGATTTTAGGACTAGGATTATACGAGAGGCCATCGAAATAGAAAAGTCCGGACACCTCAATACGAGAGACGACGCTCTGCATTTATCCAACACGTGGAGAACGATAATCAAACAGCAGAGCGATGCGCAGCAGCCAACGGGGACATCGCAACTACGATCGGGCGAAATTAACAACGCGACAATTCAGGGGGCGGAGCCACCTCCCCCCACGCACAAGCAGCACCGTTACCATCTCCGGCGCAGAGTATAAATACCGCACGCACCGCCGATAACCTCCCAGTGTTCGAAGTGTTTTCGGAGCGCGAGCATTGAAGATGCCAAGTGAGATTTTGGCGAAACGTCTGCAGGATTCCAGTCGGATGCAGGATTTGCAGGATTCCAGTCGGATGCAGGATTCCAGTCGGAGTTCAACGAGCGAACGGATGATATCCCGGAATACAGTGTCATCATATTTTTCCATCCGTGAATCAATACGTGAGAATATATATATATATATATATATATATATATATATATATATATATATATATATATATATTCAATTTTCAAAAATAACTTTTTAAAAAATATATTTATTAACTTTAAATTAAAATAAAAATCAAAATGAAATTGGACGTAATAACCTCGTGATGAGAGAATGTTATCAGACAACGTTTTACAATAGAAATTCGTATTTATAATAAATTTATGCTGACGTTGACGGGGTCGACGGCTGCGGATGTTGCGACATATCGTTGACACGACGTTTTCGCAATCGTTGCACTCTTGCAGGTCGGTGGCATTTAACCCATGTGGACAATAGGATTTCCGGATATAACAGCTCCCCCATTAAGTGAAAAGGTGGAGCCTTGCTGCAGCTTTTGTAGACTAATTAAAGCGTAGCTTCTCTGGTAGTTACTTCTGGGTGGATGCTAGTCCGTCTTTTCGGAGTTAGTGATTTTAGTTGCATCGGGAGCAGGGGTCTTCGACTTGGCTTCGGAGGTTGTTGGGGATCGTTACCATCGGCGATGCTGAGTGTTGTCGGTTTCTTTCTCCGGCATTTGCAAACGAAATAGCAAAGTACTAAAACAGTCATTAAAATAATCGAAATAATTGTCAGCCAGTAAGAATGTTTCTGAAGGGTTGGTTGATGAAGTAGGTTTTCTAATTTTTCCGAATATTCGTGCAGCTTGTGTTGGGCCACGTTAAGGTCGTCGGTGTCGATCTTACTTAGCTTCAGGGGTTTCAACTCTGGGGGTTGAAACTTCTCTGGAATGTGAGAACAGCAATCATATGGAATCTCCACGGCGTGGCTCTTGTAGGTCACGTTCTTATATTCTTCGACAAAGTATTTAGCTCGTACTCTGGAGCTTCCAATAAATGCACTGCAATCTGGTTGTAGTTTAAGTAAAGAATTAGTTTTTAACGTTTCGGCTACGAGGTCTCTTTTTCCACATTTAATGGAGATTGGTAGTGGTTCGGATACGGTAATTAACCAATAATTAAAGTCGATTTCTATAACATTGTAATCGGAGGCCAAGACGATTGAAGATTGACATGTAACAGGGACACGATCGGAATGTCTAAGCAACTGCGCTTCGCAAAGGGCTTCTCTATCGATGGGATATTGCATTAAGTTAAAACAGATTCTTTCTTTACCGCGAATTTGTTTGCAGCTTTTTAGATCTTCAGGTAGCACATAGAGTAAAGAATCGTCATCACGCGCAATATATTTTATTGTTGATGGAATTATATGAAATAATCGTGTTCGATTGTCCAAAATTGGAATAGGTAAAACACGATACGATGTGTATATTTCAGGCTCAATTAAGGGTATTCTTAGTACAAAAACAACTTTATTTTCAGTTTGAAATGCTTCTAGCTCCATAATATCTACGTACCTTGCAATGCTCGAAGTATAGGGTGGTAGTGGTAAATTTTTTTTTGTCAAGGATTTTGAAATTTCCTGAAGAGAAATGACTAAATCTCGTGGGTAAATAATAGAACTATGTAAAACTTTGATTCGTGCGAACGTGATTGCGTTTAATATATCGCTGAGGTAAGACTCTAGGTATACATAACTTTCCATAAGGCTTTCGCAAAGATTCTGTGTTTTAATTTGACTTTCGTAAAATGCTACGGTGTCCGAAATATCATAGAGAGATTTTTGAATTTGAGTTAGATCCTGATTGAAAGTTTCTTCGTCGATTCGGAGACTTTGAATTGTAGAATTAAAAGATTTTATAACAGATGATGTAACCGATATTTGATTTTTTAACAGCTTTTCGATTTCGTGTTCGTCTTTAGTTACTTTATCTATGCATTCATTAAAGTATTCGCCGTCTGTAGAGTCTAGGTTTCCGGTAATTGATTTAAAAATAGTTCCTACACCGTTAATTAAACCGCGTTTAGTTCTAAAATTAAAATTTTCAGTGTCGATAGTAATTTCTGAAAATTTTTCTTCGACTGAGTCAGCAATTCTGGTTAGAAGACTAAAATGAGTTTGGATACTTGTTTTGAAGGCTGTCATACGAGGAGAAGAATCGTCTTAACATTTCTGTGAGAGAGGAAAGTATTTTATTATTATGTCGTATGGCTTCTCGCAGAGGTTCTAGTTCCTTATATACTAGCAGCGTCCATTTGTTGTTGGATATTCTTAAATTACTTTCTTCATGGTAGAAGATGCCTACTGTATTATTTACTGGAGTAATGAGGAATTGGGGTGCGACTGTAGAGATCAGTCCCAAGATCCTGAAAGAAATTTAATCTAATCGTAATAAGGTTTAAACTTGTCAAAATTGAATTTTGAAACTTGTTCGGTAGTTAAATTTTTGACAGTGGCTGAAGTTTCAAATACTTCAAGAATTTCATACGGACCGTTAAATTTATTCTGAGCTTTATCGCTAATTTGAGTTTCCTTAACATAAACTTTATCTCCTACATTATATTTAGTCATATTTCTAGAGACTGCTTGATCAAATCTTATTTTTTTTTTGTTGATCAGTGCGGGTACGCGCGACTCTGTAATAATGCTGCATGCGATTATTTAGGTCTCGGATGTATTTGGTGATGAGTTGTTCTTCATTATACAGAATTTCTGGAGGCCTACTAGAAGTGTGCCCAAATATTAGTTCATAAGGGGAAAAACCATGCGTTTTATTCTTTGTGTTGTTGTAGCAGATTATTGCGTATGGAAGAGCATGAAAGGGGTGTTCTTTTGGATTTTCGGCTTTATGAGCTCGGATCATTTCTGTGAGCGTGGTATGGAATCTTTCTAGTGATCCATTAGATTGTGGGTGGCTAACGCTGGAGAAAGTTAACTTTATATCGTACAAAAGACAAAGATCTTTGACGAGGGAGTTATCAAATTCCCGGCCATGGTCACAATGTATTCTAAGAGGAGTTCCAAAATGTTGGAAGTAGAGAAGAAGGGTAGTAACGATTGTAGAAGCTTTTTTGTCTTTATTGGATATGCCTGGGTGAATTTTGTGAGTTCGTCTCTTATGGTAAGGGCGTAATTACGAACTGGGAATTCGAAAATATCGATGTTAATGCGCTCAAAAGGAGTTTTAGGAGTTTCTGTGATAACTAATGGTGTGTTGAGGTTTTTACGATAGATCTTGACTTTTTGACATATTTCGCACTTTCTAATATAGTTTTCGACATCTTTGGTCAAGGTTGGCCAATTGTATTTTTGCTTTATACGCTTAACTGTTTCGTTGATTCCGCGATGTAAATTATTTTTTCCTGAATGGTATTGGTCTAAAATGATAGGGATTTCGTCTTGATCGGGAGTTCGAACTATATCCTGGCAGATTCTTAGTTTTATATCCTTTTCGGAAAATATAAAGGAGAATACTTCTAATATTGGAAGTTGTAAATTATTTTCAATACAATACAGTTTTGAAAGATCAAAGTCATTTTTAGCTGTGAATAAAATATAGAATAAATGTTGAACTACAGTTTCATTGTCATATGGAAGAGGGATTATATAATATTTCCTGCCTTTGACGGTTTTGCTAGAAAAAATGTTAATTTTGTTAAACGTAAAATTTATATCTTCTTCAAAAATATCGTCCATTATTTTGTTATGCAAATCATCAAGTTTTGATTGCCAAAAGAAAGTGACAATATCTTTGTGGTTTTTGTCAAGAAGTTGCGAATTAGAGGTTTCTATTTTGGAATAATCTATAAGGGATGTGGTTTTGTGAAGGTATGCGAAGTTGTTGTATTCTTTTGTAACTTCCGCTGTGTCGTCTTCGATATCTGAATTATTAGAATTGTCAACGTGAACGATTTCTTCTTTACTTGTGGATGGTCGGTTGTGAATGTCATCGTTATTAGATGCAAGGATAAAAATTTTCTTTTGGAGATCGACACAATCTTGAATATAGTTAATTTTAACACGGGATAAAGCGTCTGCGTTTTTATTTATTTTACCGGGCTTATACACAATGGTATAGTCGTATTCTTCAAGCTTAAGACGCCATCGAGCTAAACGACTACCAGGATCATTTATCGAAAATAGCCAAGTTAAAGGACGATGATCAGTAACGAGAGTAAATTTTCTTCCGAACAGATAAGGGCGGAAGTGTTTAACTGCCCATACTATGGCGAGAAGTTCCCGTTCTATAGTTGAATATTTCGTCTCTGCACTACATAGAGTTCTAGAGGCATATGCTATGGGAAGGTCTTTTCCAATTGGACCTTGTGAAAGAACTGCACCAATGGCAAATGCACTGGCATCGGTGGTTAGGACAAAAGTTTCCTCGAAATTTGGATAAATGAGTATTGGGTCACGTATTAGAGCGTTTTTAAGCTCATTAAATGAATTTTTGCATTCTGAATTGAATACGAAGGGTGTGTCTTTTTGGAGAAGTCTAGTTAAAGGTTTTGAGATCTTAGCGAAATTGGGGATAAAACGTCGGTAGTAACCGGCTAAACCAAGGAAGGATTTAATGTCTTTTGGTGATTTTGGTTCTGAAATTTTTTGAATAGCGTCTATTTTCTCAGGGTTGGGTTTGACTCCATCTGGGGTCACGAGATGCCCTAAATAAGCTACTTCCTTTCGAAGAAATTCACACTTGTCAGGTTGGAGTTTGAGGTTTGCACCACGAAGGCGTTTGAAGACATCAGTTAACCTTTGTATATGTTCGTGTATGGTAGCGGAATAAACGATAATATCGTCCATGTAAACGAGACATCGTTCGTTTTGAAGACCTAAGAGAATGTTGTCCATGACACGTTGGAAAGTGGATGGAGAATTTTTTAGTCCGAAGGGTAAACGGAGAAATTGAAAATGACCATTTTCAACTGAAAATGCAATTTTAGCAACGTCCTTGGGATCAATTTCAATTTGGTGAAACCCAGAGGCTAGGTCCAAAGTAGTGAAATATTGACATCTGCCTAACTGGTCTAAGAGATCGGAAATATTGGGAAGAGGGTATTTATCGTCGACAGAGACTTCATTTAGTTTGCGATAGTCGATGACTACGCGCCATTTTTGTTTCATAGAAGCGTCTAATTTTTTTGGGACAACCCAAACAGGGGAAGACCATGGAGAAGTGGAAGGTCGAATGATTCCTTGTTCGAGCATTTTGTTGATTTGTGACTTTACTTCTTGTTTGTGGACATGTGGGTACCTATATGATTTTGTAAAAATCGGTCTGGCGTTGTTCGTTTGAATAGTATGTTTAATTTCATTAGTAAAGCTTAAATGATCTCCTTCTAAATAGAATATATCAGAAAAATCAAGACATAATTGTGTTATTAATTCTTTTTCTTCTTCGTTTAAATGATCGGTGCGTAACTGGGATTGAATTATACCGCGCCTATCAACAGGTTGAGGATTTAAATTGAAAATATTATTTATTTCTTTTTCGTTAGGATTTGTATTAAAAGGTTCGATAGATAAATTTGAAAAATCTATAGTTTTTGGGATTGCATTAGCGTTAATAACAGTAGTAAAAAATTCACCTTTGTTATTTACTTTAACTAAAGCATTAGGTAACCTAACTTTTTCACATTCTTGAGAGTGGAGAATAGCGTCTGTGTTTGTTAAACTACATTTTAATTTGAAAATTCTTTCGGTCCTAGGTTCGATTGAAATTCGATTTTGAATATTTTGTTCAGCTTTTTTACAAATTTTGGGAAGAACAGATTCGTGTCCTACTTTATGCAAAGGCATTGTTTTGAAATTCGTTATAAGTTTTTTGGACTTTAAATCGATTATACATTGGTAGCGATCAAGAAAATCTAAACCGAGAATTCCGTCAAATTCGATATCAAGATCGTAAAGATAGACTTTATGTTTGTCGTTATCGGTGAATGGAATAAGTGTGGATTCTTTAATAAAAAGTGTTTGATTTGTTATACCTTGGATGGTAATATTTTCCTTAACTCGTGTTCTGTAATTTTCAGCGGTTTTATATTTAAAGATAGAAATACCTGCGCCTGTATCTATTAATATTTTGAATTTTTGCGTAGCGTCAAAAATATAGTATAAATTTTTAGAATTTACCGTAAGAAGAGGGTTTAATAGAAGTTCTGTTCTGGAAAGTTCCGGTACGATGGTCTGTCTTCGTTGTTCCCTAGATTTAGGGGTCGGAATCTGCCGCCACTAGTTAGAATACTCGTGTTCTAGCAACGTGAACAGATCCTACTCCGAATTCTTGCCTCTCGAAACGGTGATGGAAGGTTCCTTGTTCGGGCACGACTGGGCTGCGATGGTTCTTCTTTCCGTCTAAGGGATTGGAATCCGCCGTCACTAGTTAGAATACTCGTGTTCTAGCAACGTGAACGGATCCTACCGACTGCGCCAATTTTTATATTTCACTTTTCAAAAATAACTTTTTAAAAAATATATTTATTAACTTTAAATTAAAATAAAAATCAAAATGAAATTGGACGTAATAACCTCGTGACGAGAGAATGTTATTAGACCGTTAAAATCAAACTAAAAATGGACATAATAACCTCGTGATGAGAGAATGTTATCAGACAACGTTTTACAATAGAAATTCGTATTTATAATAAATTTATGCTGACGTTGACGGGGTCGACGGCTGCGGATGTTGCGACATATCGTTGACGGATGATATCCCGGAGTATAGTGTCATCATATATATATATATATATATATATATATATATATATATATATATATATATATATATATATATATATATATATATATATATATATATATATATCACAGATACAGGCAGTGGCAAATACATTAATTGCTCGGTCCTTCAGGCTCACAAACGAGAGGAACAGAGATAAAGAACTGAAGAAAATTAGTACCTGTCTCCGACAAAACGGATACCAAAGGCGCACCATCAGCAAGGCAATCAGTAAACAACAACAGCCGCAGCAGAGTGTGCAGGACGAGACCCAACGAAGATCGATCGCTGTCCTGCCATACATCAAGGGGGTTACTGACAAAATCGGCCGAATATTACGGAAAGACGACATATCAACGGCATACAAACCTGACCATACCATCGGAGCAATACTAAGAAACCCAAAACAAAAAATTACTCTGGAAAACCAAGGAGTATACAGTGTAGCATGCGGATCGTGCAGCCTGGCGTATGTGGGACAAACCAACAGAAGGATTTCAGCCAGGCTCGAGGAACATCGTTTAGCCATAAGAAACAAACAAACAACATCTGCTTTGTTTCAGCACCAACATCAGACAGGCCATAAAATTGATTTCGGCACTTGCAAACAAATAGCTAATATTCCTGATTTTAGGACTAGGATTATACGAGAGGCCATCGAAATAGAAAAGTCCGGACACCTCAATACGAGAGACGACGCTCTGCATTTATCCAACACGTGGAGAACGATAATCAAACAGCAGAGCGATGCGCAGCAGCCAACGGGGACATCGCAACTACGATCGGGCGAAATTAACAACGCGACAATTCAGGGGGCGGAGCCACCTCCCCCCACGCACAAGCAGCACCGTTACCATCTCCGGCGCAGAGTATAAATACCGCACGCTCCGCCGAGAACCTCCCAGTGTTCGAAGTGTTTTCGGAACGGGAGCATTGAAGATGCCAAGTGAGATTTTGGCGAAACGTCTGCAGGATTCCAGTCGGATGCAAGATTTGCAGGATTCTAGTCGGATGCAGGATTCCAGTCGGAGTTCAACTAGCGAACGGATGATATCCCGGAATATAGTGTCATCACATTTTTCCATCCGTGAATCAATACGTGAGAATATATATATATATATATATATATATATATATATATATATATATATATATATATATATATATATATATATATATATATATATATATATATATATATATATATATATATATATATATATATATATCACTTAAAAATTATTCATAATTCAAACGTTTATAATCGCGAAAAGTTTTGTATTTAATTACTGTATATTTACTGCAGTTAGCTGAACATTTTAATAGTCTGTGGTCGGAAATTTTGTCAATTCGAATAACTTCAGCGTTACTCACGATATCAAGAGAAGACGTCACAAAAATATCAAGAAGAGTGCTAGTGTTTCCCGTGACACGCGTAGGTTCAGTGACAATTTGATGAAGTCCAGATTTGTTCAAAAACCGGAGAAGATACATTTTCCATTATTATCGGAATTAAAATCAAAGCTGAAGTCACTACCAAAGACTGCGTTATCGTGGCAAGGAATATATGCAGACAAAACTGTTAAGAACTTATTAGTTTTGGTTAGTTGTGTGAAACCCCGCTATGCGTGAACACGTCAGAGTCATATGACTGTCATGCATCTATCACGGTCCAAGCGCGTGCCAGACCGATGTGCAGCCGACGGGATGCCGCCCAGCGCGCCAGTACCGAACTGAGCGCCACAGAAGAAGGTGCGTTTGACGATACGATAGCAAGATACAGCCCTTACGAAGGTGTATAGAGGTTTTATACAAAAACAGTCTCTAGATCGTCAATACATCTATTAACATTCTCAGTAGGGGGTTTTATTGATTACAACAAGGCATTTGATGTAATGGGACACAAACAACTAATAGAAGCACACCCGAATAATAAGGAAACTGTACCTAAACCAAAATGCGTCTCTGCGCGTCCAGTCCAAAGTGACGAAAGCAGCGGAAATCAAGCAAGGGGTCAGAAAAAGGAGTGTTCTTTCACCCTTCCTTTTCAACGTGTACTCGGAAGAACTCTTCATCAAAGTCCTCGAAGATATTACAGTACTTCTTGCTGAAAACATGCGAGATTTACAAAATATGTTAAATAATCATCACAGTTAGTACGTTAAGAAGACCAAGTATATGACTGTCACCAAAAGCCGAGGCGCTCAATGAACAATTGTATGTGGAAGGTGAAAAGCTGGAAAGGGTCAAAAAGTATGACTACCTAGGTACAAGTGTCGACTGCTCCATGGATTACTGTTTGGAAATAAGGATTCGCATTAAGAAGGCCCGTGCATCCTTTATGAAGATTAGTAGTAGCAGCGATCTGAGCTTGGACCTAAGAACACGGATGCTCAAATATTATGTTTTCCCAGTCCTTTTATATGGTGCAGAAGCTTGAACTTTCAAAGCATACTGCGAGCGAAGACTAGAATACCGTGGACAGAGCATGTGAGCAATGTGGAGGTTCTGAGAATAATGGAGAAAGCTGTAGAAGCAGTGCAGGAAGTGAAAATAATCCAGCGAAATATTTTAGAAAAAGGATCTGTTGGAAGGAAAATGGTTTATTGTCTTGGTATCTGACTTATTTAAGGCCGTTGCTTCCAAAGTTAAAATACTGGTGATTATAGCCAACCTCCGAAATGGAGACGGTACATGAAGAAGCAGAAGTAGATACGACAAATGGCCATGAGTTGCGTGGCCTGTCATAAAAGAAAGGCCCTTACCACGCAGCATTGAAGATATAGAGATGGGAACTTTAAAAATGTGTGCCCAAGTAGAACAGGAATTTTTTTTTTTTTGACTAAATTGTTCCTTTAAGAGCAAATAGTCGAATAAGGCTCGCCAAGATAATCAATGACATCAACCTTTTTCCTGATTCATACAAAATGAAAATGTCAGTGCTACGTTGTTAAAGTACCATACTTATATAATTATCAGATGCGATCATTATATAACATCTCTTGGATACTATTTTTTTATAAACTTGTACTTTTATCATGTTTTTAAGCTCCTTATTAAATGTTACCAGTTATTTTTAAAATAAAAGTGTCATGTTAAAAGTTGTTATATAGTAATGTCTATGACAATTTTCAGCGCGTTTGTACTACTTTGGTGGTCGCCACGATTAGTGTTAGCATAGTCGGTAGTAAAATGCCAGACCGAATAAAATAGATTGTACATCTTGCTTCCAATTATACTTGAACAGTCGTTGTTCAGACCTAAATGTCTATCTGATCAATGCAAGATTTCAGTCACTAATGATAACGATTATATTACTGGGAAGCTAGAGAGACAGTATCAATTGTACTTGGCATTTATTAATTTACTCATACTCATATTTATCCATACTCAGAGATGGATCCATATACATTTCATATAATAAATAGATCAGGATGTTTAATATTTAAGTAGGTGAACCTACATGAAAAAAACTAACCAAAACTCTGTCCATGCAATAAAAATTAAAATAACAGCAAGAAAAATCTGAAAAATAAAATAAAATTTGCAATATCTTCATGATCAGTGCTAATTTGGAAGTGTTACTACCAGAAAATGATCCTTCGTATACATTAAGTGGTGGTACCGTTATAGCAAGTGTATTGTCTTTTTCCCAGTATTCTGAGGAGCTACCTTACAAACAGATATTACTGCAGAATCATCGCGCCTTGCCTCACTTACAATATTTTTAATAAAAAATATTTTGCACTGAGCCCACACGACTTCTATGGCATTAAATATGCAAATTAACAAGTCAGATCGATCATTTTGGATACACATGTTTAGCATTTTTGTTTATTTTATTGGACGTTCCTTGGCATAAACAATTTTATTCTCCTGCACACGCCCCGTTCCATATTTTTTAGTGTTGTAGGGGATTCGCATAAACACGATTTTTAATATATCCTAACAATAACAAATCTAGTGGTGTTAAGTCGAGGAAGCCATCCAATGAAGCCACCTCTACCGATCCATTTCTGTGGGTAATAATTACGCAGGTCTACAGTGATTTTGACGTTTGAGAGATGTTTGCTTATTTGTATGTTTTTGGGGGCGCTTTTTACAAAAAGCGCCATATTTTTGCTCTATCACTTCATTTTTTCATAGGTATCTCTTTAAAATGTTATTTTGGTAAAATACATACCTATGACATGAATATGTTGGTTCCATGTTGGGCATGATTTTTAAATGAACTGATTTTTATGAAATTCAATGTGTTGGCGGCTGTCGTCTTCGTTGCTGGGTATTTCTAGTGTTCTAGAACGAAAGAAGATATTGTGTGAACAATCCAACAACTGTGGCAGTTATGTCGTAGTAAAGAACAGGTAAACTATAACTTCTTTTGTGAAAAATGTATACCACGCTTATTTTGGCGTAGAAATTGGCGACCAAGACAAGTCCTGGGCTCCTCATACCTTTAGTTCCGTTTGCATTGAAGCATTAAGAAACTGGCAAAAAGGTAGGAAGAAATGTTGCTTTGGGGTTCCTATGGTATGGCCAGAGAGAGAGAGAGAGAGAGAGAGAGAGAGAGAGAGTGGTGATTTTTATCTTTGTTCGCGTAATCTTCAAGGATTCAACAGAACAAATAAGAAACAAATTGTGTATCGCCATATTAACTCTGCCATTCGACCAGTAGTTCCTCATGAACCAGATGCATCGATACCTACCGCCCCAAAAGAACTAGAAAACCTCATATCTTCAGAATCAAGGGAGTCTAAATCCAACCCAGATGACTCAGATTTCTGACCAGATTTCGGACAGTGTTTAACCAGAGCGAATTAAATGATTTAATTAGATATTTGCATCTTCCAAAGGACGTATCCAAATTGTTAGCGTGACAAACATTTACTGGCACCTGGCTTCACATCAAGCTTTTACCGGGATCGCGAAAAAGAGTGATATCAATATTTTACTCAGGAAATACAGCTAGTGTGTTGCAACAATATTATTGACTTGGATTCAAAATTAGAAAATGTGCCGTATATAATAGAAGAATGGCGCCTGTTTATGGAGTCATGTAAGCGTAATTTAAACATTTACTGCTTCTTTTGAAGTTAATGGTCATAGGACAACAGCGCAGCTGGGTTATACAAGATTTCCATGCTTTATTTCTGAATGGGACAGTCGAGCAAGAGATAAACATTGGACTCAAATAGAACGGCCCTGTAGAACAAGCCGCACACCTGATGGCAAAAATGTATTAAGAGATAGCTTAGTTCGCCTCAAAAAAGTTTTACTGCTTCCTCTTCATATCAAACTTGGTTTGATGAAGCAGTTGTTAAAGTCCTAGGCAAAAATTGACAGTGTTTCAAATATTTGTGAAAATGTGTAAAATTCCAGCCATGTCTGTTGCCAAGATAAAAGAAGGTATTTTTGTTGGGCTGCATATAAGAACATTGTGCAAAGACAAAAATTTTCAATACGTAATGACCAATGTCAAGTGAAACACCTGGGTTTTATTTAAAAAAGTAGTCGACAAGTTTCTTGGAAACTCTATGGACGAAAAGTATTGTTCAAAATATTTTACAACACTTTCATAGTCCAGGGTGTAATATGAGTTTGAAAGTACATTTCCTGTTGTCACACTTGAACTATTTTCCTGAAAGTCTTGGGGCACTTAGGGAAGACAGATTTCACCAGGACATTAAGGGAATGGAACGGCGATACCAAGGCAGATGGAGCATAATGATGATGGTGGACTACTGCTGGATGTTAAAACGGGATGTGCCCTTAAAAACACACAATCGAATGTCCGGACAACGCAGCTTGCGGGTAAAACACTGTGAGTAAAGTTTTTTTTTCACTGTTTTTAAACTAGGATTCCACTTTTTTACTGAATAAAAAAAATTATTTTAAAAGTATCCTTTTTTACATTTAAAATTTGCAAGAAATCTTACGTGATACAAATAAATGGATAAAATTTTTGAAATCAGCCTATCAAAATTATATAAAAACATTGGTCAAAAAGTTTAATTTTGTAGACCTGTGTTATTTAAAAATTGAACTTCTCGATGGTAATGCGGAGGAGTTCCATCTTACTGAAACCATATTTCTCGGATCTCAATGTTATCAACTTCTTGAAGAAGTTGAGGTAGATCATTCCGCAAAAGGTGGTTATCGAAATTAATATGGTTCAATAAATTTAAACCATTTTATTTTACACTACATATTTAGTGACAATGGTTTTGCTTTTGCACTTCTCATACCCAGAATGGATTAACTGTTGAATAATGCATTAAATTAAATGAATTAAAACGCATTATTTTTCTGAGTGTAGCGGTAATTACGACGTAATTAGTCGAACTCTGGGATATAAAGTAATTAAAGCTTTAAAGTAACTTTCAACGTCATAATTACGTAATAAGTTCTTTTTTAAAGTTCCCATCCGAGATATTGCGACTTTGACGCTGCTTGGGAAACGGCTTCGTTGAATAAAAATCCCATTCACACGCCACTTTATTTTTACACCTATCTTAACACGACATAAAGAAAACAATTTGTCATTTTTAATTCGGGAGTTTTTTAATGCTCCAGTTTTTTTCGTCCCGCCCGGAGCGGGTACGTCGGGGTGGTCCAATTTCGACCCTCCGGTGCAGCGGCGTTCGGGAGGGGTACGAATTGAAAGGGCCTGGAGGGCCGGTTAAGAGCGATTAGACTCCTTTCAGCGTTTTGTTTGATAAATTGTTTGTTTTGTAATTCTTTTAAAGTCGGTAACAATGCGGTCTCTTTCGAGCGATCAGATCCCCGAACGTCGCGCATCGATAAAGCTGCGGGGTTGCGACGTTTCGTAATAAATGAAATCGCTCGGCAAAATAGGTGACACGCTCAGAGGAATGATTCTTTTTAAAATATACAAGAAATCGCATTGAAAAAAATCATCATTTTTTCTTCAATATAACTAAAAAAAAATCCTTAAAATCATCTATAACAAAAAATGAAAAAGTGCAATGAAAGAAAACCTAAATAAATAAGAACTAAAAGTTCAGATTTTCACGAAATTATATATTATGACATGACAATTGTTTCGACAACACCGTGTCTTTATCAAATGTCATAATATATAATTTCGTGAAAATCTGAACTTTTAGTTCTTATTTATTTTGATAAATGGATTTTCATCAAGTAAAAGCCACCTCAGTTCAATTTTTGAAAGAATACTTGCTTGCTTATTGAGAATAATTTTGTTTTCGACAAAAATAATTAAGTCCTAGTCACGTTTTCCTTTTTGTTGTGATAATATTTATTTTAATATTTCTGTGTTCATATAAATAGAACTTTACCTCTCGGAAACTTTTAAAAGTTAAAATATCGTCATCACAATAAATATTAATATACCGGGTAACATAAGAAAGTGAGAACACTCTATAACTTTTAAACGGTCTGAGATAGCAATTTGAAACTTGGAAGCTTTAATATTGGCCGAATGTCCAATTTTTTGACAATATGTAGTCAATGGTTGTAGTTCCGGTTGGAGCGGAAACGGCAGTAACTTTCGAATTTTAAATTGCACAACCTATTTTTTTTGCAATTTTGGATTCAGGAGAAAATTACGGTTTTTCTCTTCTTTTTTTTTGTTTTTTAAATTTTTATTTAATTTTTGAAAATTGTGCCTAGAGGCTGTGACCATTATAAATATTATTTACCGAGTCACCTGTTCATGGAAAAAATTGTTAATGGAACGTTTCTTTACTTGTCTAATGGCAAATAGCATTTAATGTAATTAACTATTAGTTTTTTATTCCTAAAATTATAAGAGTAATTTTTACTCGTGGATGGTAAGTGTGACGCATTTCAATTGCGGCAAAATAAACGAAGATACAAACAAGTTAAAAACATAGCTCTGTGGCCCAAAAAAAGGGTCTGCAATAGGCACGATAATGCGCCCCACACATCACTCTAATCGCTCTCTTTTGTAGTTTCAAAATGGTCTGTGTCTGTGTTCCCACAAAGGAACGGCATAAGAAATTTTTCAATGAGGCAGTGCCAAATAACACGCTTTATGAGTGTCGAAGTTTATGTAAGAACGCAATCTTCTTGTTAAAAATATCAGACTCGATAAAGCTTTTTCGACAATTTGTCATCTATAATGAAACCCAACAACTTAACACTGTTACCTACCACTATGTATATGTGTATGTGTTTAGTTGTTGTACAATTGAGTTATCTGTTGTTTATTTATTGTTATGTTCATTCTTATCAAATGGGATATTGTATGCATGTATCAATTTCTCAGAATATTTGTGTTAGTTATGCTTGATTTATTTTGCATTGTCTTGACAATAACATATAGCCTGTGATATTTACGATTTATTAACATATATTAATAATTGCACTGATGTGGATTTTACTTGATGAAAATCCATTTATCAAAATAAATAGGAACTAAAAGTTCAGATTTTCACGAAATTATATATTTTGACATGACAATTGTTTCGACAACACCGTGTCTTTATCAAATGTCATTGGATAAAGACACGACAAATATATAATTTTATAAAAATCTGAACTTTTAGTTCTTATTTATTTTGACATATATTAATATTTATTGTGATGGCGAAACATTAAAAATGCAGAAACAACTTTCGACAAGCTCATGCAGTGCAAAGTAATAAACAGGTTAGTATTAAAAAAAAAAATAATTTAAGATTTAACGATGAGAAGTTTTGTTGAAAGCATTTTATTATGGTAAGAAGTTGATATGCTGATAAGCTTCAAGTACTTTTTACCGGAAACTCAGAACAAAAGAATAACAATACATATATTTTTTAAATCTGCCACTTTTTAGGATAATTCAACACAATATTTTGAAAATCTGTTAGGAAATAAAATCTCAACAATGTCGGTAAAATCGATTTGAAAGTGGTATATCAACGTGTGTTACTGTAAGACAAGTTTTACATTAATACGAAACATCACATTCATTTATTGTGGAACTGGAGTTTTGTATTTATTTCAATTAAACAAGTGCGATAGATATTTACTTAATAACTAATTTATTTTAAGATGAAACTTTCATACAATATTTTGAAAATGTCCTCCCTCCTTCTTGTATATGACACTGCCTGGCTCTAGAAATTACATTCCTAATATTTCTGGAGTTATATTATCAAATGCAGCGGATTTTCTCCTCTGTAATTCTTGTAGGTCGAATACTAGAGTTACATGAACACGGTCCTTCAAGTACCCCCAAACAAAAACCTAACGGCGTCAAGTCCGGTGACCGTGGGGGTCAATTGTCTAGACCGTATGTTGAGATTACTCTATCCCCATAAACATCACGTAGGTGTTCAGTGACATATCTAAAATTATGCTGCTGCCATCCTGCGGAAAATACATAGTTAATGTAGTAAATATCGTGCATCAGTAAATGCACCATAACAAAAAACAGGTCCAATAATTCACCTTCCCATCACTCCTGCGCGAACATTGATTCCCACCCGTTCTCGAAACTGTCCTGGACGAATAATTCATTGATTATTTAAAGAGAAGTATCTGTTGCTCTGTCGGTTAAACATAGCATTATTTGAGAATCGTGACTCATCAGTGAACAAAATTAAGTTAACGAAATTATTATTCTCATTATGTTTATCTAACAGCCAATTACAATATCGAAGTCTTCTTACAAAGTCAGCTTCATAAAGGTATTGATGAAGGTTATACTTAAAAGAATTCTAAATAACACATTTATTTATTGCACGCCACAACTCGCTTAAGTGCTAATGTTTTTAATTAGTTGATGTTTGATTTGATTCACTCAAATAATAACCTTTACTATAGCGACCTAGTCCAAATAGTCCAAAGCGTAACCCTCCAGGATCAAGATGTTGCAAAACTCAGCAAAAATAAACGTATGCCAGCTGGAATACGACCCTCAAGACTGGAAAAATATAAGACATAGAATAGAGGCAGCTGACTGAGTAAAGCGAATGAGTACTGATAGATGGCACAGAAGTGTATTGATTCGTAGAAATTATGTATGGCAGTTCCAATATCTTGTACATATCACAACGTAGGATTAAATGAAAAATGTATGTGTTCCTTAAATAACGTTCAAGCTATATATCTTTGGTTAGTTCCTAAATAAAGCAATTTGATACGTAATAATTTTTTATCTCCATTATACCTTATAGATATAGTTATTTCAGATAAAAAATATCTCTCTCAGTGGGATTTAAATAACAGACACAATATTAAAAACTATTTATTTAATTTGTCATTCAGAACATGCAAAAAATGATCAATTTGAATAAACTGATGATGTTCAGTAGTCTTGTTCGCCATTACTGTAGATTTGGAAGCACCTCGAAAATTGGAGTGTTTGTTGTGATATTAAATTTTTTCATTTTTATTTGTACTTCCTCCAGAATCAAGTCTACAGATGGTTTCCAATAACTGTTATCGATTTGTCGATGCCATGCCTACAAATTCAGAGGAGTGGGCTGAAATGAAACACGACGTTGACTTTGTCGAATACGAAGCTCTATGCGTGACATAAGCACCCGATGATCTGATATGAATGAGGCTAGTATTAAAATCAGTCAATTAGAAATTTTCAACATGTTGTCATTTCAAATTATGCAAAAGTTCTAATTGTTCATATTTATTATTCCGTTCAACAGGTGCAACTTTGGTTCACACTTAAGAAGCTGCTATTTAGACAGCGGTATTTATTAAACATAACCGTCCACAAAACTTCCCCCTCTTCACCAACAGCTGAGACTTGACTGAGGTTTGAACTAGCGATTTTTATAGGGATATAAAGTTTGAAACTTATTTAAAATTATTTATCTTACTAAGTTAACATTTTATTACTTTTTTAAAAAGGAATTCAATTAATTATGGGTAGTAAATTCATAGGGTAATGCAGAACAGGAGCAGAACCCCTGAAAAAATAGTTTTTCAAGACGACTTTATGTATTATTCACTCAGAAGGTGTAACGCACCTAGGTAAAATTGATTTAATATTTTACAGTAGCTCACAAAAAGGTATTTTGCATGTTTAGTGCAAAAACCTCGTATTTTATAACATTATTGAACTCTTCATAGATTTAAAGATTAATAAATATATGTATATTCAAGTTATTCGAAAAAGATATCTCAGAAGTACAGAAACAAAATATCAAGCATCAGGAAAAGTTGAAGAGAATTTATCTTAAGGAACGGACAATATAATCATGAACACTTGAAGAATCAAATACAAGAGAGGAGTTGCAAGCATGCGTAAGAAAGGAGACCGAAAGAATATATGCAATAGACTTGCGACAAGGTAAAGAAGTTTTGAGTAATAAAAATATTTGTGGTACATTTACACTGTACGACTGAAACTATATAAGTGTTAATAATTTTCAATTATGTTAATGCAATTTTAGAAATGCCGAAGGTACCTTACTTCCTTCAAGCCAGTATGCAGAGGTGGAGGCAATCGAATGTACCTGTAGAACTGAAAGACTTAACTAGAGTTCAAGGAGCAAGCGAGTGACCTAGATATTAGTTTGGTTATACATAAGTACATTTTTATGTGATTCTCGTGTGGCTATGGGAAATGTCCCATGTTATTTATAAAGTAGTCTATGTATGCTAAGGGTAGGGGCCCATAAATGTGTGTTACCCCAAGGCTCGATCGCAACTGGCTAAGACATATTGCACAATGAATTCAGTCATCAGGTGTAAACCCTTCCTGTTTTGTTAAAAAATAAATTTTGTTGTGGACGTTGTCATTCATAAAATTTTGATAAATTTGATTTGATAGACATCAAATTTTACCTTAGCCGGTGGCTGTAATAAATAAATAAATAAATAAATTGCAGCACCCTTCGATAAAATTAACCTATTTTTTTTTGGGAAGAATAATTGATCGTATGCATAGGAATTCATGTGTCCTGTGCGGATTTAGCAACCGATGTACGTCCTGCATGTTTAAAACAACCACCGTTTCCCTAATTCGTATTCAGATTATACTTATCTAGTATCGACTGCCAAATTACAAAGTCTGCCATTTGACCGTCGGCTACATCGAGATCCCTCACTCACCGAAAGTTTCCGAAACGGGACCGAACGCCGTTCGGGATTTTCCGCGCCAACCCGAACACACTCGAACATATTCAAAGATTAAGAATTTTCGCGAGGCAAGCCGAACACACCCGAATATTCACGAAAATTCAAATTTTCCCGCCAAAGTGGTTTAGAACCGGCACTATTGTACTATGAACGCATTGGAAAGAAGAACGGGGGATCGGCGAAGAATGAGCTGGTGGGATGACATAGATTAAGTGACGACCGCGAGAACTTTAGGTGAAGACGACGTTTTCGATGGAAATCGATGAAATTAATCGCTATAATTTTGCGCAGCAGTAAAAAACATTTCTTGAACTTTGAAAAAAAAAAAACGCTACGAGGTTCCCATCCCTCTACGAAAAACCGCCCGCCCTTTGCTCCGGCTCCCTCTTCTTTTATTATTAATCAAGTCCCAGTCAAAAACAATACTCAATGCATTGCCTTGCGGTAAAAATCAATCAGAAGGGTGTGTGGGGGGGAGCGATCTTGGCTCCGATGGCCCTGCCGCCCTCTCCTGCAAAAACTCGAGTATATACACAAGGCAGCAGGCGATAATCGCATTACTAATAGTCCCGGCTGCGATATAATATTATAAGGGACCGGGCCGGCAGCAGGACGCGCCGTCCTGCAAGTGACAGGTTTTGTAAGGGTGTCGGTGCCCCGCTGCTGCCGGGCCAGGGGCGCGCGTCGGCGGCGGAAGGGGCGACGGACCGGAAATCTCGACCCCGGGGCAGTTTTTTGCCCTGCGAAGGGGTGGTTTTAATTCTTCGTGCCAAGGAAGCGCGCGGATAAGGACGAAGACCTTTGCCGTTGCTGAGACGCACGCCCGAAAATGATCCAACTCAAACGGTTTTGGTTTGATTTTCGGTTCATTGAAGGATAATAATTTACAGGATAACGATTTTGAAACCTTTTAAAGTTGTATGTGGTATGATTTAGGCCTCCTAAATTTAAATCTGATAAGCATTCTTCTCTATCAATATTAAAAGAATTAATAAATGAAAATCTCGGTGGATTTAACCATTATTTTTGTTTGTACAACAACAAAGTCTCAAACAACAGTTAAGTCCGTTTATTTTTGGAAGATCTCTTCTTCTTGGATTAAAAACTTCACTTAGTGTAAAATACATGCACCGATCTAGCGTCACTTTTTTTTACCACATGGGTTTTTAACCAATCGGATGTTTTTGGAGATTTTATTGCGCGGCTTGAATTTTGATGTTCGTCAATTCTTACGGTCCTGTTAATAAATGTATTTGTGTTGTGTTGTGTTGTGTTGCTCCGCTCGTGCCAAATAAACTCGTGACTCAATATACTAATTTTCTACTCCCTTCTGTAAAATACCTAATTATACACCGATCTAGCATGCGGAAAGCGTCACTTTATCATGTGAGTTTCTTGTACCACGGATCCAAGCTCCTTCAGACATTTCCGGGATATTACAGAAAGGGTTTGGGTGCAATCGGATGTTTTCGGGAGATTTTACCGCACGACTTGAATTTTGACGTTTGTCAATTCGTGTATTCGTGTTGTTTTGCAAAAATGTACCCAAAAATTAACGGTCGTAGAAAAAGTATAGTATGCAACACGTTCGGTAAACTCTTTAAGTCACTCGTTTATGAAAATGCCGTTTACCGCACTTGTTGCATAATATTACAACATCAGTAAACGAAACCCATTCAACCTTTTTAGATTTGATCATACTATTCACATTGGGTTAGTTTTGGTTAGTTTCTTCTTGGACATAGTAAAAGAATGCACAACACAGTGCTTAAAACAAATGAATAATCTAATCACTTAATTGATTATGATTGATTGATTATAAACCAGTGTTTTTATGAAGCCAGACTATATTCGCCTGGTAGCGTTCCGTGGACAGAATTATAACTGTTTAGTTAGTTAGTTTAGGTAGTTAGTTAGATATATAAATAATGCGCGTTACAATGAAACATTCCAAACACCCAAAACGAAATATGAGAGAGTGTGGACCACTTAAAGCTAAGCACGGCCATACTGACTAGTTCTCGGGCATTTGGTGGTCATCTACACCTCGACAGTATTACTTTCACTCGTCCATCAGGACTAACTAAAGAAAAGTAATAAACGCGATGCCATTTGCCGTTATTGTTATTATTATCATTAAACTAACCAAAACTAACCAATATACCAAAACTGTTACTAGGAAACCAAGATTAACTTACTTGCATATATCATTTGATAAAGCTATGAATGTGTCAGTTATTAAGAACATTGCAATTTGGTTCCACCAGCATGATCCAATAAAACACTGTTTATTGGAATATTTATCCTCCGTGTCAATAACGCAATGCTTATCGTGATACTCACCACGCCTCTTCAATAAAGCAATACATAATCTGATCACACTGTTTACCTTCATGTAAACCTAACCAGCCAACAACACATCTCCAATAAGATCCATCTTGCTGGGTAAACCAAACTATGCACCACTATGCCTCTAGCTTTTCCATTTTATGAAACCAACAACTTATTATATTATGAATATTACAACAATATATTTATTAATTATCACTGGGTTAGTGTATTATAATTAACACTACTCGTTTCCCTCAGGAAAGTTACTTTAACGTGGTCACTAATTCTCACTAACTTTCAATCCTATGGATCTCCTACTGTGATTGTATTTTCTTCGAGCCCTATTTCTTTGTAGATCTATCCAATCTCATCCCTAGTTTCTTTCAGTGGTAGTATTTTCCCGATTCTGGTCACACAACTCGCCGGTTCCAACTAAAATATAATTATTAAGTAGTAAGTTGTTAAGTGAATGCGTCGTAGAATTTCTTACGTTGTTTTTTGGGATGCAGTTTTGACCTTTTACTTTTCGGAGTGTTCAGATGTTTTTTCCCGTTTGACTTCCACGTTGCCGTCTTTTCCTGCAGAAATACCTTGTTGAAACCATTGCATAACATTTGGAAGATTATAACAACATATGTGAATTTATCCCGATCTGATTCTTCTTCTTAACAAGTGGGACTAACGTAGAATTACATTTTCTTCCTGAACTTCAAAGCAAAACAACACGGCCATGTTATTTTTATTAATTTACATGAAATCAATTTGGCACAGTTAAACCGAGACAAATACCCGTAGCCGCCTCTTTTGCTATTTCGCTCACAGTACAAAGAGAAAAGGAATTGTCAAACCATAAATTACTTCCCTATTTCAGTTTTACCAATTTATCCTCGAAATGTTTTGAGTTTTCATAGCTAGAGTTTAACATATTTCTATTTTCTTGGCTTTTTGGTTATTGTTGGCAATATCGATTCTGGTTTCTAGAAACGAAAGTAGGGATCTCGTTATTGACTAGTAACCAGAAAAGTAGAAGGGAGCTTGTGGGGTTTTAAAATTAAATTTTGCGTTTTCGGGATTTAATAACTATTCTGCCAGGTTGACAAAATCCAACTTTTTTTGATCTACCAAAACCATTGTTCTTACTTCTTGAACTCTCAAGCTACTTGTTGCGGAGTCGGTTGAGGGTTTTCCAGGTACCCCAGTCTAAGTCACCGATTGGTTGGTCGTTAGTATAAACATTGAAAAGTATGGGTGCTAGCACGCTACCTTGAGGAAGGCCATTCTTCTGGTTCCTCCAACGGCTTCTCGTTTCTTGGAACTCTACATAGTATCTTCTGTTAGATAGCATTGTTTTTATCACTTTCGTCAGTTGGTAGTCTCCTGTCATTCTGAAAATTTTTTTCAGTAATATTTTATGGTTTATGGTGTCATATGCCGCCGTTAGATCTATAAAGACGGCCCCCGTTGTTTCCTTTCTCTCAAAGCCGTCCTCAATGTGTTGGATGAGGCTTAGTACCTGACCAGTACAGTATTTTCCAGGTCTGAGTCCTGTTTGCTGGGGAATTAGATGGTTCTCGATTTAGGGACCATACTTGTTAAGTATAAGGCGTTCGTAGAGTTTGAAATGGAAGCACAACAGGGACACCGGACGGTAGCTTTTAGCATCTTCCCTTGGTTTCCTCTGTTTAAAGACGGCTACGATTTTAGCTTTTAGCCACAATTTTGGGATTGTATTGTTGGTCCAGCAGGAGTTATACATTTGAAGAATCCAGTTCTGGGCTGATGGGCCTAGGTTTATACTTGATGAAAATCCATTTATCAAAATTAATAAGAACTAAAAGTTCAGATTTTCACAAAATTATATATTTTGACATGACAAATGTTTGGACAACACCTGCTACTATATATACTGAAAAATGACCATAAAACCTTAATTAATATTGTGAGAATTTAAGTTCAATAAAGGAGAGGCATTTATATCTAATTGATCGTTAAGCAATACGCTTGAATGTCTCATTTTGTTAATTTTCATGGCTTCCAATAAATTTAATTTTCTACTTTTTGTGGCTGTATATAAATATCAAAATTGTCGTCAAAAATGTGTTTTTCTGTGTTTAAGTGTGTAGCATAATTAGAATCTAGACTACTAAAAAGTTAAATTTTGAACAACTGAAAAGGAAAATACTTAGTTTTTTTAGATTTGTGGTGTCTGGGGAGACATTTTATTAGCAATGTTTTTGTACACATCCACATCGACGTCAGTGTTGGCAAGTCTTAAAAAAAAGCGAAATCAAACCATTAAAATCAACTTGTTTTTATTATTTTTGGACACGAAGATTCCATTTGACAACACTGTCCGGCTGCAACCAATGACGCAATTACTCGCGGTCGTGCCTTGCCGGACTGGCTCGACTTTCGTCGGCCTCTCGTCCGTCTCGTCGTCTGCCATCTCTTCAGCCTTGTTTTTTTTGGTGGTATACCGTATATGGCGACTTGGCGTCTATTTTCAGTATTTTGTGTGCTGTGCTTCCTGCTTTCAGTGTTGGCATTTCTGTTTTTTTTTTGTGGTATTATTATTACTGAAGGACTAATAATTCATGTAAGTACAGCTTTATGGCAATATATAACATAAGATTTGACAAATTCTAACCTGAACGAACCATTGTGTAGTCTACCAACATGATGCCTTGTTTTTTATTATTTTGCTAGGTCAATGAGATAGATATATCAAGCGGCGGCAGCAGTTGTGAGTATGTAAAACAAGCTCTGACCCCGCTGACTTCAAATGAACTTGCAATGAAATTTAATTGGTAGGGAATGAAGAAAAAGGAGTGATTGCTGGACCGAGTAAAGATAAAACTAACATTTTGTAACCTATATAACTATATTATACGTTTTAGATTACATATCTTTTTTGATTCTAGACTACTTTTCGAATCTTATTGCTTTGTTTTTGAAAACAAAAATAAAATCCACTTTCTCTTCATGGTTTTTGAGCTGTTAAATTTTGGCATACAAAACTAAACTAACTTTTTATTTAAGTAAGCAATGTTAGAGAAAATCCCCCAGAACCAAATTATATTTTTTATTATATAGTATCGTTAGTATATTTTTTTTCTTAAAATGGATGCAAGAATCGCCCCCAAAAACAAAGTATTAATTTTCACCCTGCATAAAATAGAATTTTCACATTCAAATGGTTGTTGGGTTAATTCATGAAAGTTTTTCCTATTTTTTAAGGATGTTTTTATAGTGATAGTAGGTACCATTACGAGCAAAAAAAACTAGGAAAATTTTTAAGTTGACACAAAATATAGCATGTCAAACTGAAAAGTCTAGTGTTGTAGTTTTATTTGCGCGGGATAGTACCTACTCTCATGAAAGAGATCTTACCGATGAGAGTTTAATGATTTTTGTATTTAATTAAATGAAATATATAAATGTATATATAGTCTTGTTCTTTTTATTTATTTTATAAAGTACAGGTATATAAAACCAGTCTTTCTCAAAACTAAAATATTTTCAGATGCACATAAGAATGCAAACACATCACAAACATCAAAATAATGTGAGAATTGAATAGCCGCTTGGCTGAAAAAAAAATCTTTCAAGTATTAGTTATTCTTTTAGAGTTTTGTTCAAGATATTACTCTATATTTAAGATACTTAAGGTTAGGTTGTTCTATATTTTTGCTCTATTATATACTCACAATTTTTTTTTATTAATGGTATCAATCGGCAGTCCTTCGTTTTTACTATCAAAAGCAAAATTAAAGATTGAATATTAATTGGAAAAAACTTGTGCATTTCAAATATAGCCTGTTACCTGTTAACCATACCCAATAGGTTAATTGCATCACACGCGAGTGGGATAGAATTTTTGTAGTCGTACAACTAATTGGACAACTGGACATTAACTTTCTAGTATTTCTCATAAGCTGTTGGAAATAACCTAATATTAAGGTCCACTGGTTTATCTATATAAGATCCTATATCCTCACAGTCGCATATACTAACGACGTCTCAACTAGTATAACTGGATAGCCTTAGTATGTCCTTACGGAGATACGTATCTGATATACTGTGGACGTTCCAATTAGTAACATCGTATATCCTTGAGACGTCTTAAGGATGTCCCTTAGCTGAAACAGTATATTATTAGGGTATATGCTACGTCCCGTCAAATATCCCTAGGACGTTTTAAGGACGTCCTTGTGCTATTTGGGCATTTATTTGATATAAACAATTGCTAAGCTATTATCTTCATTCGGGTTTAAAGGCCGTCGTCGATTGGAATTACTTCCTAACGTTTCGCTAGCACGAGTGGCGAGCTTCTTCAGAGGTCCTTCCATCTCCGATGTTGGACGTAGACTGTCTACGTCCAACATCGGAGATGGAAGGACCTCTGAAGAAGCTCGCCACTCGTGCTAGCGAAACGTTAGGAAGTAATTCCAATCGACGACGGCCTTTAAACCCGAATGAAGATAATAGCTTATCAACGGGCCGCGAAAGCCTTAACCAATTTATTAAACAATTGCTGTTTAAATAATTTAAATACAACATTCATAAAGCAAGCACATACCAGATTTAAAAAGTATCCTATAACAGACAATCTAACACAGTTCAAAAAAACAAGAGCAATGGCAAGATAAACAACTCTCAAAAGTAAAAGACACGTGCAAGATTATAAACACCAAGCAAAGATGTCAGGCTAAAATGGAAAAAAGCAGTGTCAGAATTCAATCAAGTTGGAATCATAACGCAAGATCGCACCAAAATGGTTGAAATAATAACATCCTAAATCTAAATAAATCACTCAAGCAAAGCCGACACGGAGGTCCTGACACTGCTTCCAATTTAACATTATATGCTAAAGAAGCACTGCTTGAAGTGTACAATAAACTCTGTAATGAGAATGTCTACCCTATCTCCAGGACAGAAGCGATGGTGACGCCCATCCCTAAATCAAATAAAAATAAATTAGAACCTTCAAGCTTTCGACCAATTAGCTTAAACTGCTGCATGGGAAGACTGCTTGAGAGAATGGCGAACAACAGAGTTCAGAACTACCTAGAGAGTAACAATTTATTTGTCTCTTACCAAGCAGGGTATAGAAAGAAACGATCGACCATCGATTATCTAGTACTGCTTGAAGATCATATACAGGAAGCTTTTAGAAAAAAAGAGAACTTAGTATCAATATTTGTTGATATAAAATGAGCTTTCGATATAAACGTAGCGTTTCGTAGTACTAGGAAAACTCAAAAAACTAGGTATAAACGATACACTTCCGGTATTTCGTAAGTCGTTTCTTTGAAAGTTCAGAGTTGATATCTACATCTAGAGTACTGGAGAATGGCATCTCACAAGGATCAACGCTTAGTTGTGTGTGTTGTATGTAGATGATATAGCAGTCTCCTGCATTGGTAAAAAGGTTGGAGACATAACAAAACTAAAAAAAAACTAAATATGTGCACTTTTGTCGACAAAGAAAACCTCATTATAATCCAGTACTCTACTTAAAAGTGACTATCACCGAGTGTGTAGATACTATAAAATTTTTAGGACTTGTTTTTGATAGCAGACTTATCTGGCAAAAGCAAATTAAGAAACTCGCTACAGAATGTAAACAATCAATAAATATCCTAAAACTTTCATCACACACAAAATGAGGAGCCTATTCGAGAAGTTTACTTCAAATCTGCAAAGCCCTCATTGTGTCAAAAATTGATTATGGCTGTATTGTTTAGTCATCTGCTAGATCTACTAGATCGTATTCAAAATAAGGGAATTAGATATTGCTTGAGGGCTGTTCCAACAACACCAGTCCAGAGCCTCTACTGTGGATCTGGATTGATGCCATTAAAACTACTAAACTAAACTGAAACTAAAGTAGCAATGACAACCTATATAACCGACAATAAAAGCATATCCAAAAAACCTGAACAATGCTTTCTCATTCTCCGATATAAATGCTTACTCGCATAGAAGAAGTATCATGAGATGAGTGAGATATAGAGAGTATCTCGAAAAAAATGATGTTAAGTTACCAAGGTCACAACTACAAACAGCTTGTTACCAAGAAGAAAACATTTGGATTCGATGTAACACCTTTGAAGAATAATACTAGAAGTAACAGCAAAATATGAGCCCACAGAACTACCCAGACTGGAAACAGTAAGAGCTTTTAGAGTGTCCACAGAACACACAACCCTTACCCACAAACACCTCCTTAATGTTGAATCGTCACAAGCACAACTTGAAGAATGAACAGATTAAACACACATTGAAGTATTTAAAACACATCAACCTATTTAACAATGTATAAGGGATTCAGCAGCCGATGCTGTAGATTGAGGGTGTGCACTACTCACCAGGGAGTCCCACACTTCCCTGCGTTTGCCACGCAGGGAGTCCGTAAACTATTTCACCTCCAATTCCTTAAAAAAAAATCCAAATTCATTTTTCCTAAATTTCAAAGAAATATTTATTTAAATATTTAATATATATTTTTTGAAGTAACTATAAATTTTGTTAGACGAAAGTGCGGTACCCTTTACGAATG
The DNA here is from genome assembly GCF_029955315.1 of Cylas formicarius. Taxonomy (NCBI): domain Eukaryota; kingdom Metazoa; phylum Arthropoda; class Insecta; order Coleoptera; family Brentidae; genus Cylas; species Cylas formicarius. The sequence goes on along the minus strand of NW_026844361.1, from coordinate 2,602,649 downwards.
ACGTTATAGGTGTAACACCTGTATCCAGCTGCGAGACGGACACAGGGTAAAAGAGATGTGGGGGTAAAAACGAGCCCCGCACAAAGAGCAAATAACATTTCGCACCGGTCAGAAAGGGGGGAGGGGAGGTAAATGCGTCTCCTTTGGTCAGTTTTACACCCCACGTCAAAAATATCAAAGTGAAAAATCACACCGTCACATGCACTTGCGTTCGGCAGGCCAGAGGGTAGGGGAAGTTGATTTCTCGAAAATGAAATTCCGTGTACAGCGGAAAACATATATAGTTCGAACCGAATTAAATGTTAATAATGGTCAAATGCGCTTGTCATTTTTTAGTGATTTTCTTTTTACAAAGATTAGATTTGACTCAGATAATATTCAACATTTAGCTTTGACGTAATAATAACAAATCTATTAAGCTAATATTTTCTTAACTAGCCATGTTCTGATGTCATATAAAAATATTTACAAAAAATTACATCACAAGTTTTTGAATTTGTATATTTAAATCATTTTAAATGTACAACATAGCTTTTTGTATCTAAATTTTGAGCAGCGAATGGTCCAAAGTGGAGATAAATTTTCTTAGTTTCTTATTATTTATTAGGGTTTACTTTTATGTGCTTGGTTTTCTGAAAGTAAGAATCTCAAATCTCTAATTTGGTATACTACTTAGTTTAAGTTTATTAGTAATCATTCTTATTTCGTGTGTAATACAGCGTGTGTTGAATCGTGTGCGAATTATGCAAAACATGTGCGAGTCTAGTCTATCTCAGGAGATGTTCCCGCCGAAATGCAGAAAACACTATTCTATTGAGACTAAGGAGATAAACAATGTTTATTTGACTCTCATTGAACGCGGTGCCAGCAAGCAAGTATCTTTAGAAGAAACGGCCACAATGACGGAAATTACAACATCAACTGTATGGAAAATTGTGAATAATCCCATTTCAGCGAGGAAAAAAAGAAGCGATGCTGACATTTTCTCGAGTTTAGATGAAAGTGATAAAGATATAATACGGAGTAAAATTTACCAGTTATACTAGGAACAAAGCGTGCCTACGTTAGATATCTTAATTAGGAGGCTTGAAAAAGATTAAACCAGTGTTAAATGTCGCAGAACTACCTTATGGAAGTGTATTCAACACATGGGTTTTAGATTTAAAAAAAAATGACAAAAGGCAAGTTTTAATGGAATCTTTTAGAATTCGGAAATGGCGACTGGAATATCTAGAAAAAAATTGGATTCACAAAGAACAACAAAGGTCAATTATTTACTTGGATGAAACCTGGTTCGACACTTATGATACCCCGGAAAAGGGTTGGGTTGACTCAACTGATAAGTGTAAAACAAACGCACCATCAAAAAGAGGTAAAAGAATAACTATTTTGCATGCTGGCTCTAAAGATGGTTGGATTCGAAATGAACGTTCTCTGTCTGCGAAAAATATTAAGGATTCTTCTCTGAATTACCATGAAGACACCACCGCTGATTTATTTGAAAGTTGGTTTAAAAACAAACTAGTTATCACAGTAGACAGTTGACTAAAACCCCTTCCTCATGTGACACAAAAGCAACAATTCAAAAGTACATGTATAATAACGACATTTATTCTCACCTTTATTCGTATCAGTTAGTCAATTCAAATTCAAATAGGCAGTGCCAGGTAAATTCTGTCTCAATCTTCGTCGTGTTGACTTTCGACGCACTTTCCCTAATAAAACTTTAACGATGTTATTGTTATTGGGTAACGCCATTAAGAAAAATTTTGTCTTACTTGGCTGATAAGGCAGGGGTGAGCCAGGTAAAGTCTGTACATAGATATAAGAAATTGACTAACTGATACGAATAAAGGAAAGACCCGGGCAAGCTGTAAGAATAAAATATTTTTTTGTTGTTGTTTTGTTAGGAAAGGTACTAAACAATATTTATTTATTTATGTATGTATTTATGTTTAAATCTAAAATAAAATTACAAATTATTTTCATTACCCATTTAAATTACTTAAAATTATTCACATAATATATCAGTATCACTATCGCTATCATCGCCTGTTCTAACTGTTCTAGTTTTTCCATATGTTTTACAGAATTTTCCCAACTTTGTGGAGGGATGTTAAAAACTTCGGTTTCCATAAGTTTCACGACATTAGAGTTAAACATGGTCAATGGGATTAAATATACAGTGGTGAGGTCGAAGCCTTAAAACTATATGTATGTAGATTTTTTGAATAATTATCACAGACGTATTCCTTTTGTAGGTTCCAGCTTTGTAGAACCTCAATTAATTGCTTTTTGGTATAATCTTCGTGAGAATAAATGTCGTTATTATACCTGTACTTTTGAATTGTTGCTTTTGTGTCACATGAGAAAGGGGTTTTAGTCAACTGTCTACTGTGATAACTTGCATTGTCCATTACAATTACGATATTAGGAGGAATGTTTGGAACTAGTTTGTTTTTAAACCAACTTTCAAATAAATCAGCGGTGGTGTCTTCATGGTAATCCAGAGAAGAATCTTTAATATTTTTCGCAGACAGAGAAAGTCCATTTCGAATCCAACCATCTTTAGAGCCAGCATGCAAAATAGTTATTCTTTTACCTCTTTTTTATGGCGCGTTTGTTTTACACTTATCAGTTGAGTCAACCCAACCCTTTTCCGGGGCATCATAAGTGTCGAACCAGGTTTCACCCAGGTAAATAATTGACCTTTGTTGCTCTGTGTAAATCCTATTTTTATATAGATATTCCGTTCGCTATTTCCGAATTCTAAAAGATTCCATTAAAACTTGCCTTTTGTCATTTTTTTAAAATCTAAAACCCATGTGTTGAATACACTTCCATAAGGTAGTTCTGCGACATTTAACACCGGTTTCATCTATTTCAACCCTCCTAATTAAGATATCTAATGTAGGCACGCTTTGTTCCTCGCATAACTGGTACATTTTACGCCGTATTATATCTTGATCACTTTCATCTACAGTCTAGAAAATGTCAGCATCGCTTCTTTTTTTCCTCGCTGAAATAGGATCATTCACAATTTTCCATACAGTTGATGTTGGAATTTTCATCAATGTGGCCGTTTCTTCTAAAGATGCTTGCTTCCTGGCACCACGTTCAATGAGAGTCAAATAAACATTGTTTATAACTTCCTTAGTCTCAATAGAATAGTGTTTTTTTCATTTGGGCGGGAGCATCTCCTGAGATACACTAGACTCGCACGTATTTTGCATAATTCGCAGACGATTCAACACACGCTGTATTACACACGAAATAAGAATGATTACTAATAAATTTGAACTAAGTAGTATAGCAAACCAAAAAATATTAAACACAGATAGGTATAAAATTATTGTCTATTACGGACCACAATTTTACCAGAATTTAAATTCCGAAACTTTAGGTAATAATCTTGTTGGATTGCATGTTAATGACCACCCTTGGATAATCCCATTCAAAAGCAATTGGTCACTTTCTTATATCTATGAACAGACCATACCTATTTCAATGCCCCAATAATATGGCTTCATTTATTACCTTGTTATTTTTAATTTATCATTATGTAATTTCAATTGTACCCTTAACTGGAATGAAATCCTCCAAGAACCAAGAACTTAAAACCTGGTCCCTGTTATAATCAATCAATAATAAAATCAATCTTATCCTAAGATAAAAGGATACCATTTTATTATCCGCCTTTGAGTACAGGAATAAATGCGACGTGTTTAACTCCATCTTTGTGATAGGGCCTGGATTAAAAATATTAAATTTGGGTCAACAAGAGATATTATTGTATTGGAAAAAGGATATTCTCAAAATAATGCTTTGGGTTAATTTTAAATACGAACTTTGTTGGTCTGAAACTTATTAATGTTATAGTCCTTATTACACACAAAAGTATAGTTCATTGTTTTAAATGTATTATGTAATCTTCATCCTCATTAAAGGAAAAACACACAGTTCTCTAAAATATTTTCAAAAAATTTGTTATTTTATTAGTTTTGTCTTCTTTTTATTAATTAAAACGGACTATTCTATTTCCTACAAGTATATTTAATCTGAAAGATCAGAAATATTTCTAAATCTAAAAAGTGGTAGTTTTAAAATCGTAGCAAATGTATTAAATTGGATTAAAACTGCCCTTGATTTAAAATGAAACTTTTCAAAAATAAGACTACTGTAGAGAATAGGATACTGTTTTTTCTGTTCAACGATGTCGCCATAACCGATATGTTCAGTGTGTTGACCTTAAAATTACTGTTGACTGGCTAAAGCCCTGCCTCAGCAAATCGACACACCCTGTTCAATTCCCTCACTGTTTTCTGGAGCCGCACGAAAACCTCTTCCAGATAAATTGAATATCCGGCTTCATATCGAACAATAGCCGTCGCGCGAGTCGAGAGAAACGGGTCATAACAGATGCCCCCGATATCCTCGGCTTAATGGTTCCAAGATTAATATTTTTATTGCGTCCCTCGTCGCCAGAGATAAAATTAAATCGGTGTAAAGTGGAGGCACGAAAAAAAAAACGCAACATAAGCGTGTGGCGATCGTGACGTCATAAAACGAGACTTGGTTTCCGTTTGATAAACCGCGGTCAGTTAGGAACTCCACAGTGACAACTAACCGATGTAAAATCAGGTCAGGAGTACACGACACGCAACTAATATTAAACTGAGGTGGCTTTTACTTGATGAAAATCCATTTAACAAAGTAAATAAGAAATAAAAGTTCAAATTTTCACGAAATTATATATATTTACATGATAATTGTTTCGACAACACCGTGTCTTTATCAAATGTAATATTTACACACCACCTGCTACTATATATACCAAAAATGACAATAAAATTATAATGAATGTTATTGTGAGAATTTAAGTTTAATAATGGAGAGGTATTTAAATCTAATTGAACGTTAAGCAATACATTTGAATGTCTCATTTTGTTAATCTCCATTGCTTCCAATAAATTTAATTATCAACTTTTTGTGGCTGTACGTAAAATATCAAAATTGTCATCAAAAATGTGTTTTTATGTGTTTAAGTGTGTAGCATAATTAGAATCTAGACTATTGTTTTTAAACGCTCTTATATGTTCGTTAATGCGTTTCTTGAAGGATCTATCTGTTTGTCCAATATAAATTTTAGGACAAGATCCACATTTCAACCTGTAGACACCTGATTTTTGGGATTTTGGACATTTCGATTTATTGTTTTTTAAATATTTTCTTATTGTGTTGTTAGTTCTGAATGCTATTTTTAAACCACATTTTGACAAATGTTTTGAAACTTTTTCGCAGGTTCTCCTATGTATGTAATTGTTTTAAATTGTTCGTGTTCTGTATTTGGTTTCGGATAAATAGAGTTTACTGTTGTCTGTATTTGTTTTTTATTTATAATTTTATCTATAATGGACGGATTGTAGCCGTTGTTCAGTGCTATTTGTTTAATGATATTAAGTCCTTTGTTGTAATTTTCTGTTGAGAGTGGCGTATTAAGAAATCTGGGTTAAAAAGAGTTAAATGCAGTCATTTTGTGTGTATAAGGGTGATTTGTGCTTTTATGTATGACTGTGTCCGTGTGTGAAGGTTTATGATATATTGAAAAATCTAATTTGTTTTGCACTTTCGTAATAGTTAAGTCTTAAGACTTAAGAGTTATTCTGTTCAATCTCGATAGTGAATTTCATACGATTATGTTTTGAGTAAATGTAATTTAAAAAGGAATTCAATTGAAAGAAAAGAAAACTTTTCCTGTTCTAGGATGTTCTAGTATGATATTTTCCAAATTATTCTTAAAAATCTCGGCTAACAAAGGACTTAGTGGGTTTCCCATAATCAAACCTTCCTTAGAGATGTAAATCTGTCCATCAAATTCAAAATAATTTTGGTCTAAAGAAACTAACTATTAAGCAATCTAATAAATCCTGTTTCACCAATGGGTTAACCTGTTTCCGAGTGAGGGTGAAATCTACTAAATCTATGACATATATAGGTGGAATACTGGGAAATAATACTAAGCAATAAGTTAACTTATTTTATTGGAAGCCATGGAGGTTAACAAAATGAGACATTCAAATCTATTGCTTAACGATCAATTAGATACCTCTTCATAATTAAACTTAAATTCAACATTAATTAAAGTTTTATTGTCAGTTTTCGTATATATAGCAGCAGGTAGTTTGTAAATATTACATTTGATAAAGACACGGTGTTGTCGAAACAATTGTCATGTCAAAATATATAATTTCATGAAAATCTGAACTTTTAGTTCTTATTTATTTTGTCAAATAATATTAGTTTTGGATATTGAAAACAACAATTAATTCAACAAACAATATAAATTGTAAGAAAGAGTTCATTTTGTCCGGGAGATAGTCTTAAAATCTGAAAGATGATTTTTACACTTAGATAATTAAAATTTTGAAATTACAATTTCTTCCTTCCTTCAATTCCTCGACTTGGAATTATAAAGATTACAGTGCATGGAGATGATTTTTAGCAAGGAATGTGTCTACGACTGAATAAAACGGATGCATGACAGATCCATAATAATTATGTGTTAACGAAATAAGATAATTACGATTTATGATGATATGGTCGGCAATAAAATGGCAGTCAGCATAAAATGGATTGTTCATCTTACTTCAATGCAAGACAGCCGTCATTAACAATCGCGATTATACTACTTGGGAGTAAGAGAGACAGAATCAGTTGCACTTAGCATTTATTCATTTAACTAGTACGCCACTACATGCTGAGATGGATTCATGTATTTTCTATATAATAATACATCTGGGTGTTACTTAATGATTTACGAATATTTAAGTAGGTGAATCTACATGAAAAAGTTATGATAATTGGACTGAGGTGGCAATTACAACAAATACGCATTTGATAAAGGCCGAAACAGCCGAAACAGCCGTCATAAATCATTAAATAAAAGTGAAAATTTGAACATTTTTTGTTCTAATTTAATTTTATTATAATAATTCTCAAATAAACTATTCTTCGAAAACTCTGCCATAAAAAATTAAAACAATACTAACCTAAAAATTAAAAAACATATATTATACCGTATAAAATAATTCATATTTAGTTTGTATTTACAAACATCTTCATGATCAGAGCCAAAACTGGAACTGCTACTACCCGAAAATGATCCTTCATCTACCTTATGAACCAGTGGTGGTATCGTCTGTTCATAGATATAAGAAAATTACCGATTGCTTTTGAATGGGATTATCCAAGGGTGGTCATTAACATACAATGCAACAAGATTATTACCTAAAGTTTCGGAATTTAAATTCAGGTAAAAATGTGGTCCGTAATAGAAAATAATTTTATACCTACCTGTGTTTAATATTCTTTTGTTTGGTATTCTATTTAGTTTAAGTTTATTAGTAATCATTCTTAATATGGGCCAGTGTAGTGTATCTCAGGAGATGCTCCCGACCAAATGTAGAAAATACTATTCTAGTGAGACTAAGGAAGTTATAAACAACGTTTATTTGACTCTCACTGAACGTGAACGCAAGCATCTTTAGAAGAAACGGCCACATTTACGAAAATTCCAACATCAACTGTATGGAAAATTGTGAATAATCACATTTCAGCGACGAAAAAAAGAAGCGATGTTGACATTTTCTCGAGTGTAGATGAAAGTGATCAAGATATAATACGGAGTAAAATTTACCAGTTATACGAGAAATAAAGCGTGCCTACATTAGATATCTTAATTAGGATGCTTGAAAGAGATGAAACCGGTGTTAAATGTGACAGAACTACCTTATGAAAGTGTATTCAACACATGGGTTTTAGATTTAATGGAATCTTTTAGAATTCGGAAATGGCGACTGGAATATCTGGAAAAAATTAGGATTTACAGAGAGAAGTTGGGTTGACTCAACTGATAAGTGTAAAACAAACCCGCCATCAAAAAGAGGTAAAAGAATAACTATTTTGCATGCTGGCTCTAAAGATGGTTGGATTCCAAATGGACTTTCTCTGTCTGCGAAAAATATTAAAGATTCTTCTCTGGATTACCATGAAGACGCCGCCGCTAATTTATTTGAAAGTTGGTTTTAAAACAAACTGGTTCCAAACAATCCTCCTATTAGCGTAATTGTAATGGACAATGCAAGTTATCACAGTAGACAGTTGACTAAAACCCCTTCAACAAAAGCAACAGTCCAAAACTACATGTATAATAACGACATTTATTTTCACGAAGATTATACCAAAATGCAATTAATTGAGGTTCTACAGAGCTTGAACCTACAAAAGGAATACGTCTGTGATAATTATGCAAAAAATCTAGGGCATACAGTTTTAAGGCTTCCACCTTACCACTGTATATTTAATCCCATTGAACATGTTGGCACGAATTGAAATCTGCCATTCGTCGTAACAATATTTTTCCCCGTGTTAACTCCAATGTCCTCAAACTTATAGAAATCGAAGTTTTTAACATCCCTCCACAAAGTTGGGCAAATTCTGTTAAACATATGGAAAAAACAGAACAATCATATATCCATATTGCAAATAATACAGAACAAATAATAAGTAAAACAGGTACTGATACCGATGGTGATACTGATATATTATGTGAATTATTTTAAGTAATTTAAGTAGGTATTAAAAGTAATTTGTAATTTTATTATAGATTTAAGCATAAACATACATAAATAAATAAATATTGTTTAGTATCTTCCCTAACAAAACTCCAAATAATTAAATTTTAAGCAAAGTACGGATCTGTTCGGCCATATTTCATTCTTACAGCTTGCCCGGGTCTTTATATCTATGAACAGAAGTTGATAATCCTCTTCTGAAACTAAATTGCTAAATAACCAAAAATAGATTAAGCAACGTGATAATTACACAGTATTTCATACAATGTTGTGGCATGTGTTAGTGATGTCGATATGGATAAATCATTTTTTAAACGTCCAAAAACTGACGGCATTGAAGATATTGCCAAGTGGTTTGACAATTATATGAAAAAAGGTTCCGTACCAACCAAAGATGCTTATGGTGTAAATCTGTAAATGCAAGAAACGTATGTGCAAAAAATGATTGGCATAATTACTTTTATGTGGGTAACTGGTAAACAATCTTTGCAGATATTTCAATTTATGATTATACCAGTAAAAGCTCTTCAGATATCATTTAGAGATAAATATTGCTTATGATAAAAACTTAATAACTTAATCAAGATGGAATTTAAAACTTTTTTGCTCAAATTCGACGTCGAGGGCCAAATGAACATGCCAGGCTACTGGAAGCAATCCACTGGATCCACATGCTAATTCTATGTAAAAATACAGGGATACTGAGGGGATACAAAGTAAATCAATCAATGAATCACAGTCTTGGAAAAAGTTAACATTTACTTTAAAAATACATCCACATTATTTGAAGAAACCATAAATTCCAATTCTAGCAGTTCATTCTCTTCAACAGACTCCGCTAATGTATTTGCACATTCATCAAATTCAAGTATAGTTCAAGAAAAAAGCTTACCAGAAATCACAGATGATTATATAGCAGGATATTTAGCTAAAAAGCATAAGGAAAATCAACATAAACTAGGATATGGAGTACAGCAATTGTCATTCGGTGGACTTATTAAACCTCCCTGAGATGAGCTCAAGTATTAGGCAATTTTCAATACGGCTGGTATGTTTAACAGAAAAATACTCATTTCTGTATCTCACACTGTATCTCAAACGAAAATAGTGTAAAGGAAATTAAGAGTCGGAGAAGTGTTTATGGCCCAGTATTTCATGGCTTTGTTCTGTATGGTGACAAATATTTAAAGTATCCCACAAAAAGAAGTTCACTAATCAAAACTAACCGATCTTCTATCTTGTTTATTTGTCTCAAATTCGAATGATATGTAATGACAAAAATACTCCAAATCAAACGAGTAATTAGAAATTTTTAAAAATATTCATAGCATTTCATTTAAAATCAAATTTGAAGTTGTAGTAAAATCCTTTCAGGCTTTTATTTTTACAGTAAAATAAATGAATGATACTCTAAAAAAAATTGAAAGTCTAGTTTTAGAATCTTAGAAATTTTAAGAAAAATGGTAACAGGAATCACTAATGTTCCCATTATTTAGTTTTATAGACATATAATATTAAAATCGGAATCTCGTAACATAACGACTGCACTCTACTTTTAAGCAGGTATTTATGTCTGGTTAAACATGTATTTTGACCGTCCAAACATTTTTTTAATAGTTTTAAAAATGTATAATTACCAAATTCCCTTTCTAATGCCTGCCACCGTTGGAATTTAAAGTTAAATTAAAATCCTCCAGATTGACAACCTTTGAAAGCGCACTGGTGGTGACGTCAACGCTTTCGACCACAATTAATGGTGGAAATTAGGCTATACTTTGATCTTTGGATGTAGTGTACACAGATCTACTTCTAAGACCCCGGAAAACCGGTAAAAATCAGACCCTGCTCCCTTAAAAAAAAGTTCGTCGTCCTCCGTGGAGAGCGATAAAGAAACGGGACGCAAAAAAAAGCACAAGATTAATTTTCTAAATGAGGAATAATTAAACACAGCCCTCTACAATTTTTTACTTGTCAAATGCAACGGATTCGCTTCGGAATTGTCCACGTCGCTCGGGGGGGTTTGCGGGGTGGACCGCCTTCCCCCCAATCGCCGGTCGGGGAGGAAACACAAGGAAACGTCTTGACGGCGTGGAAAGAAACTTTTTCCAACCGATGGGGAAAACGCGAGGGAGACGGATTTTATTTTTATTATATTCATCTCGCTCGAAAGGATTAAGAAAATTGGGGCCACTCTTGATTCAAGCGGGTCGTGTCTTGATAACTATAAGCCGCGAGATGGTGATGATCCACATATTGAATGAATTTATTAATAACATATATCAAAACTCCACTATGAATTCCACTGACGGGCTTAAATACTTAATTTAACTAATTATAAATTTAGTTTTTCAAAATAAATAATAACTAAAAGTTCAGATTTTCACGAAATTATATATTTTCACATGACAATGGCTTCGACAACACCGTGCCTTTATCAAATGTAATATTTACAAACTGTCTGCTACTATATATACCGAAAAATGACAATAAAACTTTAATTAATGTTGTGAGAATTTAAGTTCAATAAAGGAGAGGTATTTAAATCTAATTGATCGTTAAGCAATACATATGAATGTGTCATTTTGTTAATCTCTATGGCTTCCAATAAATTTAATTTTCTACTTTTTGTGGCTCTATGTAAAATATCAAAATTTTCTTCAAAAATGTGTTTAAGTATGTAGGATAATTAGACTCTAGAATACTGTTTTTAAATGCTCTTTTATGTTCGTTAATGCGTTTCTTGAAGGAACTACCTGTTTGTACAATATAAATTTTAGGACAAGATCCGCATTTCAACCTGTAGACACCTGAATTTTGAGATTTTGGACATTTCGTTTTATTGTCTATTAAAAATTTTCCTATTGTGTATATGTTTTTATTATTATTAAGCAAAATTTATTAGCATTACAAAAATTCGAATTAGTGAAACATCTAGGGTTTCCTTCGCCTACTGTGCGGCTTCACTTCAGTCGCCGAACGTAACCTGCGAAATGAGTTTTCGGACGTAGACGAATAAAAGAACGGGAGAGCGCGTACAACAACGCGCAAATAATAACAATAAAAAAAAAGGAAAACAACCGAACAACGCGATATGTCGGCGCCATATCGTACTGGAAAACGGGTCGGGAAATCGGCCGCGGGAAACGGGGAAAAACTTAAACATACGTTTCAATTTCTGTTCGTGGCATATTTGAACGTTAACTCTCTATATAATATGAATGCTTTAACTTTGGCCTGCGCTTTCGCAGCCGTTCAGCTCGTTCTTTCCGTTCGGGGGCGGTTCCGGCCGGATTAAATTCGCCTGGTCCGCATCATAATACATATATAACGTTAATATATCGCAAAAAAGTTGCCCCCGGGGATGTCTTGCCGATTTAATGGCCGTTCGCGAACGGGGAGGACGCGGTTCGTGCCAACGCGCAAGTATCGCGTGTGTGACAATTTAAAGAAGAAACAGTTGGGAACTTGAGCATTTTTTTTTAGGTTAAGTTCAATTTGAGCATACCCAAATATACTTTGCACGTACTCAAAACTATGTCGGCTTAAAATAAACATGGCAAATTCTCGACATCTTAAGTTTCTTTCAATAAAATGTAATACTTCGCTTGAAAACTTCATGTTTTTTAAACAAGAATGAGGGGAAATTCAAATTTTAAATTTTTGGTATTTATGTAGCAACTTAAATTAAGCACACATCGATTAGTTTATATTGAAGTTTTGGTACTTTTAAATTAGTTGCTTTGAACCCAGCATACACGATAAAAAAAATACGTGCTTCAAATAGGTTAAGTTCAATTTGAGGATACCCAAGTATACTTTGCAGTGCTCAGTACTATGTCGGCTTAAACATGGCACATTCTCAATATCTCAAGTTTCTTTCAACAAAATGTAATATTTCGTTTGAGTATTTCATATTTTTTAAACAAGAATGTAGGTAATCCAAATAAAAAATTAAGCATACATCGATTAGTTTTAAAAATATAAAGTTTATATTGAAGTTTTGGTAGTTTTAAGTTAGTTGATTTAAACCCAGCATACACGGTAAAAACAAAATACTTGCTTTAAATAGGTTAAGTTCAATTTGAGCATACCTAAGTATACTTTGCACATACTCAGAGCTATGTAGGCTTAAAATAAACATGGCAAATTCTCAACATCTTAAGTTTCTTTCAAAAAAATGTAATACTTCGCTTGAATATTTCATATTTTTTAAACAAGGATGTGTGGTAATTCAAATAAAAAATTCATCGCTTTGCTTTTAAATTTTTGGTATTTATGTAGCAACTTAAATTAAGCACATATCGATTAGTTTCGTAGCACGGTTTTCACTTGAAAATAACAACTAATTTCTCTGCATTGTGTCATATTATGACCATGCAAAGAAGAGGTTTTATTTTTTTAAGCGAAAACCAATTACCAAATTAAGAATTTAAAGTTTTATAGAAGTGATTGGAAATTGTAAGAATAATTTTTATTTTAAGAGAAATCAGTGGCGTACCATCAATGTCTGCCAAAATAGACATGTGAAATTCCGTATGCCCGCCACTGGTTTATTTTTAAAAAAATGTGATACACTAAATAATGGTATAACGAATATTAAAAAAATATATTTTATTTTCGAAAATTTTACCACCCTACATTTCAAAAGTTAAGACGGATATATGCTCGTATGAGGTATTCTTTTTAAAATGGACTCAAAAATCGCGCCTTTAATTATTCAATTCATCCAATTAGAAAACGCTCTGTATTTTATTGTCTTCATTCGTGTAATCTCATTCTGATTGACGCACGTTTTTGATCCAAATTCTTCTAAAATGGATAGTGTATCTTTTACCGAAATTGGACGTCTTTTTTACTTCTGGTTTTGTGGTTGCATTTAAAGCACAAACATGTTAATTAATTAACAGAAACTAACAAAATTCAAGTAACTATTCTGTTTAATACTTCAACACTGGCACCACAAAAACAAATATATTCTAATAACCGATTTTTTTACAATTTGAGGTTATGTTGTTGTCAATAACCGATTTTACTTCTGAATTGGAATAATTTTAACTCAAATATTTAGCTTAAAAAATAACTTGCTTATACAGAACTGTTGCTTATATAGAGGTCGTAATAGTTCACATTGGATAAATGAAATAAATGTCCGTGACAGATAACGTGCTTACAAACCGAGCCAACCTAATAGCAACTGTCCTATAGCAGTAAGAAGAAGAAGAAGAAAAAAAAACGTAACCGTACTTTCCTCGTACTTTGTGCTTGTGGTCTTTTTCGCGGGTGACTTTGCTTCCAATAGCCCTTTGTTTGCGTTGTTGTAAAATGTAATACGTAATAAAAGAGCATTCGTTAATTTCAAACTTTTTGGAGTGCGAGCGGGAATATACGTTAACTTTTTTCATCCGTCAAAAGCAACCCCCTGAATCGGCACAAAAAGACGCAACGCGTATAGCGTGACGCTCCCGCCAAAATTTCAAACATTCCATCAATCAAGCTGGCAAATGGAAACTGATTTGTCATCATTTGTATTGTATCGATACAATATCGACAAAAGGTCTAACAATACGCGCGCAGGCAACGCCGCGATGGAACGCTCAATGGGCCCAGATCGATTATACCTCGAACGGTTTTATTGCTGATAATGATACGCTTGTTAAAAGTATATCAATTATCCCGTGCGGGAACAGTTCGGTCTGATCGGAGGGTAGTTTTCGATCCGGTGTAAATTTTCACCACCCGGTTTCTAGCTGAGTATCTCTTTATGTTCCGAGAAGCAAAAATAGTACATCAAACAGCTGAAGCCAGTTACAGATGAAGAAGGCCAAAGTACTAACCCAGACAGCAAAAGATTAATATTAATTATAATCATAATAATAATAGTAATAGCAATAATAATAATAATAATAACAATAAAAATAATAATAATCATCATCATAATAATCATAATATCAAGGCTTATGAACAGGTGCCAAACCAGAATTAAAAGGCAGGTCAATAAAATTAAATACTTTACACAGAATAGTAAAATATCCAAAGGGATATTTCAATAACTGTTTTTCTGCCTTGCTATCAACCTTCTGAGCTTTATGCTGAATACCACATCACAGTTAAATAATATCAAGAAATCCAAAAGTAATCCTTAATCACTTACTATACATGGGTAACTTGAAACTATATTCCAGAAACAAGGAACAGCTGCAAAGCCAACTAGAACTAGTGGCCCAATTCACAAAGGACATTCGAATGGAATTTCGAATAGAAAATGTGCTTTTAAACATGCGAAAAGAGGTGAGATTCAAGAAACTAATCCGATTAATGGACAAAATGGAATTTCCAGCACTGCACTTGCACGAAGGATATAAATACGTTCGTCGAAAGCAGGAGATAACCGCTGACCACAAAGCGATGAAGGAAGAGGTAGAGAAGAATCTTATAAACAAGGGTTGGCTCTATCATGAAAACCTTCTTGTACGCGGGTGCTCAAATTTATTAACTCATGGACTCTACCTCTGGTTACACACACATTTGGTATTTTAAAATGGTCATTTGTAGACTGTAGGTCGTAAAATCAGGACCAAGATGGCCAACATCGCGCTCATCACTTGTCACCCACAATAAAAGTGGAAGAGGCTTAGAGAACTTGGAAATGAAATATGCAGTCCAAATAAAGAAATTGTATACTTACTTCGCTGACTTCACGACGAATCTGCACAGTGAACCTGACCTCTGCAACTTCTTCTGAAATAAAAAAGAACATTCAAATGCTAGAAGAAGAGTGGAGAAATAAACAGCTAAAAGCACCTACACCGTGACCAGTGTAGGATGTGCGAAACAACACAGGAATCTATTTAGCATCTGTGGTCTGCAAAAAATATAATCTGATACAATACATACAATAACACCGTTTTATGAATACTTACCTGAAACAATAATGCAGAACGAAAATACAAAAATGTATTGACAGAGAGACTCGCCACAATAGACCCGAGATAGTTCAATTGTTCAAAGGTAAACGGAGTATCGGAAGGAGAAGGATGTCATGGTTGCGTAATCTGAGAGAATGGTTTGGATGTAACTCCAACCAATTGTTTCGTGCTGCAGTCTCAAGGATACAAATTGCATTGATGATTGCCAACCTTCGCAGCGGAGATGGCACGTGAAGAAGAAGAAGTTCAATTGAACGGAGAGAAAAAATACGCAAATATTTTTCACATCCCGATACCATACGATGATAACATCAAATAGCGAGAAATGATATATGTTAAATGGTATATGTTCTGAGAAGCAAAAATAATATATCAAACAGCCGAAGCCACTGGCAGATGGAGTACTAACCAAGACAGCAAAACGGAAAAGCAAGCAAGCCAGAAGGAAGAACCGGAACCTGCACATGGCATATGTGGACTATCAGAAGGCTTTTGATTCCATTGATCCTAGGATTACCAATTTCCTTCATCATGCAATGGAAAACTGGAGCACCATACTCACCACCATACACTGCGACGACACCCGAAAACAAACGTCAGTAATTAACATACGAAACAGTATTTTTCAACAAGTGGTCTCTGGTTTTGTCTGGCATTAAACCCACTCTGACGACTATTGAAAATCATGAACCACGACTTTGCACTAAAAACTAATGATGGACTATAATTACTTTACTTACTTTATATGGACGACATAAAACTATACGCATCAACCAACAATCACGTGGAAAACCTTCTGAAATTAATATACAAAGCCAGCAGCGACGTAGCCATGACATCTTCACAGGTAAATTCAAAATTTCTAAAACACCACTCAAAATCGTCGATTGAGAGAACTACCCTCTCCAGACCCTGGAGGCATAACAGATATAATTCGAAACCAACGTTAATAAAGGCGCCTCCTTTAAATGGCTGCATAATGCCAGAAACAGAGGAGTTTATGGTAACAATGCAGGGCCAGTTTATCAGCACTCAGAATTACCGAAAGTATGTTATGCAAGAAAACATCGTATCTGACAAATGTAGGAAAAGCCAGAAACACGCGGAAACAATTGAACATATCCTCTCTGGATGCCCCAGAGTGGCCAAGACAAAATACATAGAGAGGCCCAACAAGGTTGCCAACTTTATATACTCGGAAGTAGCGAAAATACGATGTAAACATCGAAGACAAAAAGCAATATTACTGCCTCCAACCTCCACCAGTCATCGAAAATCACAGAGCGAAGATCTACTGGGACAAAGCAATCATTTCAGACAGGGAAATTGGACATAATAGACCAGATTAATAAGGAACGAGATGCCACATATCTAGTTGATAGATATATTCCCAACTCCCACAACCTCGGTGCAAATCCAAAAATATGACGAGCTGAAGCGGGAAATCAAAGAATTGTGACATATGCAGAGAATGGAGGTCATCCCTCTGCTCATATCCAGCATGGGCGTTCTACCAGCGCACTTAAAAGGAAACCTAGTTAAATTGGGTCTAAACTATAATAGTTACCGTCTAACGCAAAACTCGACACTATTAGTTGCAGCGAATATAGTCCGATCAGTCGTAGATCGGGATGCTTGAGGACGTAGTCTTGTAGCTTTGCAGCGGACGAAGTCCTGTATTTAAATAATAATAATAAATTTGCTCGCATGTGTTGGTAGATTCAGTACTGATATCCAAATGCAGTTTGGGTTGGACAAGTGCAAAATAAGGGGATCCGACGTTAGTAGAAGGCAAGGAGTCATCCAGGGAATGGAGGAAGGTGAAAAATATTAATATCTGGATTTCATCCAAACCCAAGAATACGCGACAAGGAGGCCAAGGTCAACTTAAAAAATGAATACCATAAACGAATACGTAGTATCCTAAAGACCAAATGCGCGAAATGTAGCAAATGTTATCGGTCGGTCGGTGTTATCAAATGGGCTTCTACAGAATTGGCAGAACTGAACACTGTAACTCGCAAAGAATTTAAGAAACATCGCGCGCATCATACTCAGTCAGGGATAAAAAGGTTCCATTTAATACGGAAGAATGAGGGAAGGGGCATAACTATCATCGCGGACAGACATGCTCGACAGCTGCGGAACGTGAGAAGAAAAGACAAAAACAAACCAACTTCATCGGGCAATAGTAAACGCTGACAGGAATCTAACACCACTGAAGTTATCGCGTCAGAATTTTTATGCCACAGCAAATAAGAAGACACCAGAGCAACTTAAAGACCAATGGAAACGCAAAGCGTTGCACGGGAGATACCCACACACTATCGAAAGTGAGGAGATGGAGTGAAGAAATTGAAATTTATTCCTCGGAATAGAAGGCTTTACAGCCACATAGCAGGATCAAGTAATACCTACCAGAGTATACAGAAAAGAGATCCTGCGTGAACAGATTCCGAATGATAGATGTCGTATGTACGTATCTTCTGACTGCATGCTCTGTATTACCGCCTAAACCCTACCTTGACAGATATAACAGAGTTGCTGATATACATCAGGCGCTAAGGTTCAAATTTATGAACATATAAAACACAACACAGTACTATCAGTATGTACCAACACCAATCTGCGAAGATGAAAGGGTACGCCGGTATTGGGGAAGGACCGCAAAATCCAAAACAAGATACCCGTATTGTAGTTACCTTAAAAGAGGAGAAAATAAGCTACATTTTGGACAACAATGTACCGCCCGCCAACAACATAACGAAAAAATACATAGGAAAAATAAATAAATACTTATCATTAGCCGATGAAATTAAGAAGATGTGGAAGGTGGAGAAAGTAGTGGTACATGAAAGCTTGAAGAGGTTAAATCTGGAACCTCAACTTTACTTGTTAATTCAAAAATCAGTTATATTAGACACATGTAGAATTTCGAGGAAACCTGTGAAATTGTGAATAACAATATTAAAAATAATTTTTCAAAGAAACTTCCACAGGCTATTCATTCATCCTGCGTCGGTTTTTGTTGAGACGAACTAGCTAACGTTTCGCCAATCATCCTGTTGGCTTCTTCAGAGCTTGACTGAAACTGGTTCCCATTTTACTCTGTACCTGCTGTTTGAGGGGGGCGGAGCTAAATGAGGGGTATAGACACCGTCTCGGATGACTCATTCCCATATTGGTGACAGATATAGATCTGAGTCGCGGTAAAGATTGTTAGATTGCTTATAGATTTCTATAAACTCTCGGATTTTTCGTTGGTAGAAGAATTGATTACATGAAAGAATTTTAGTTTTATCGAATACAATTTTATGTCCGGTTTATTTGTCTTAGTCTTAAATCTCTTTCATGTTCTTTGAGCCTAGTTGATAATTTTCATCCCGTCTCTCCAATGTATTCTTTGCCGCATATGCATGGAATGCTCTAAACTCCTGCCATGTCAAATGGAATTTTGTTTTTGACGGATCGAGGATGTTGAGAGATTTTTGGACAAATGGTAAATCTGGTTTTGACGTTACATTTCTTTAGAACTGTGTTAGTGGTGTTTTGAATGTATGGAAGGACAACAATAGCAAGTGTGGGATTGCTTTCGGTTTCATTGCTATTGCAAGGTTGTGGTGAAGTGTATTTTGTGATAGAATGCTTAATATCTTTAATTTGGAAATTATTAGAGAGAAGAGCAAAGGTAAGGTGCTTTAATTCTGGGTTCAATAACTCGAGCTGAGACAGCTTTACGGCTATGTAAACGAGAGAGTTGATAACCGATAATTTTGGGCCGGATGGTGATGCATTAAGGTATCGGTCTCTGTGCGTAGGTTTTCTGTAACACAATGACCCAATGTTAGGTCTGATTTTCTATTGATAAGAATATCTAAGAAATGGAGTTATTATTAGTTTCTATTCCAATGGTATGTTAGGAGTTTAAATCTCTAGAAAATCTACTGGGGATTCCTGACCATGAGGCCAAATAACAAAAGTATCATCGACGTAGCGTTTCCATAATTTTGGTTTTAGGTGGAAGGTGTCGAGAGCTTTCTTCTCAAAGGCAAGCAAATATATCCGCCATGACTGGTGATAGTGGAGAACCCATAGCTGTTCCCGAGGTTTGTTCAAAAATTTAGCCGTTATAAGAAAATCATGTTCCAGACAAGCATTTTTCAATTAAGGTGATTGGTTCCAGATTCTCGGATTTTAATAACTTTAGTAAAGAGTGATTCTACGTCGGAACTAACCAGAATATCTTGAGAATCTAATGTAATGCATTTTATTTGTTCGATGAAGTGAACGAAATTAAGTACGTAAGTGTCAGTTTTCCCAGTAAGGGATTTAAATAAGGAAGCAAGATATTTTGCTAGAGAATATGTTGGAGAACCAATGCTGCTAACAATAGGTCCAAGGAGTAATCCTGGTTGGTGAAAAATATTAACTAGGCTTAAAAACACTAAAACTAAGACAAATAAACTCATTAGCAGTTGCCGAATTCTTCTACCAACGAAAAATCCGAGAGTATATAGAAATCTATAAACAAAGTAAACAACCTTAACCGCAACTCAGGTGTTTACCTCTGACCAATATGGGAATCAGTCATCCGAGACGGTGTTTATGCCCCTCATTTAATAATAATAATAAAATTTATTCATCAAAATAAATGTTAATATAACATACATAATAAATATAATACATATTAATGAACAAACAGTTCAGCATTAAAGCAATGTTTATGGCTTGATACTGCTTGTTCCTACAATCTAGGATACAGTTACAGTTGAGTTTACATTAGTCACAATCAAGATAAAATTACAATGGGGTTTTATAGACTAAAACGATTTTTCAAATAACGCGAATTTCTAATCCGTCTGTAATTATCAAAAATTTCTTTAGATCTGTTTTGAAATTTTTGTTATATGCAGTGTCTAAGTTCTTTGGTAAGAAGTTGAAAAACTTTGGGGTCAGAATCAGAATTGATCTTTGCTCGACTGTATTTTTACTCTCTGGGACCACAACACAATCATTTTTATGTCGGGTATTCTGTTGATGTATCATATCTTCCAGCTAATTTTTTTCTGTTAATATGTAACAGCACACTATTGAAGTAAAGTTGGTTAGTTTGGACCCAATACAGTTCCTTGCAGAACACCGCAAGTGACGGTGTTTGGTTTTGCTTTTAACGCCTCAATATTCGCAAATTGACTTTTATTATTCAGACATTCTTTTAGAAGGTTTAATGCGCCACCTCTCATTCCCTATTTTTCGAGTTTCTTTATTAATTTGACATGACATACAGTGCCAAATAGCTGTAACCAATAGCTGTGGTTAAATAAGAGTCGAGCACTCTGTGAAAACATCATTTCAATATCTCAAATGTTGGTTAAATATCGCGCATGCGCATTTTGAATAGACACTATTTTTTTTCATAGGTGCTTCATAAGTTTCTGTATTATCAGCATTACGCAAGAAGCAAAGAATAAGAGTTATCACCGACGTACTGGCATTAAAACTCCATTTTTTTTTAAATACTCTTTTTAAGCTATAATAGTGAAATTAAGTGATTGACGTTATAAAATCGATTAAAACGCCGGCAGATAATTTGTTTTTCTCGTCTGTCGGCGCGGATCGCACTTCTGAGATTCAAACTCGGAATTAATTAAAGAATGAGAGGTCGTTCGACGTATTATAATCGAGTCAAGTGCGATCACGCGCGAAAGTCGGATAACCTCCCCGAAATCCGAGAAACGGACTCGGGAGGACGCCGCTTTTAATAAATCCTTATTATCTGGCCCCGAGTGTTATTGGCCGGAGATTGGCGAACGCGCGCGGACCGTGACGAAGAGAAACGAGGGACCGTCCTAAACGGACCTAATAGGGGGCCCATTTCGACATCACCAGACCGTTGTCCACCAAAATTAGAGCAGTTTCACTTGCTCTGGATTCCTTACACGAAATCTAATGTTAATCAAATTACGACATTTCAATGCCAGTTGTAGTTATTTTTGCTTGACCTATACATAGCAAGCGAATTCTCAAGTTTTCTGTTATATCCTTTGAGTAGCCTTTCGGCTCTAGTAATACAGTCATGCCTATATTGTCTTTGGGATTACACTAATCTTTAATTACAAAAAAAACAATAGGCCGTTTCACACTGGGAACCTTCTTTATTGATCTACCAATTTATACTATAAATCACAAAAGAATAAATAAATAAATAAATATATCGGTAAAAAAGCGAATACTTTTCACTCGGAAAAGTGCAGCTGAGCTGTTACATAACCGGGCACGTAAAAAATCCATAAATCAACTTACAGTAAGGCAAATTTTACAACAAATATCAGAAATAAATAAATAAATGAGCTAAAAATAACAATAGATTAACAATAACAATATATGTAGGAAAAAGGTAATACTGTTGAAATAAGCAAAAACAAGAATTAAAATGATAGAACAGTAATTAAAGTAATAAAATTGTCAAGACATTTAACATTTAACAAAAATACAAAAAAAAATAACTTACTATAGAATTTCGATTAACAGTTTCTTGTTAAAACGTGTACGATTATGAACAGTACTCCGGGTCGAAATTTTTTCCATCAAATATTCCAGCTATCCAGTTTTGAGCATCTTCAATAGTTTGTGTGACACAAGACCAACGTTTCAGAGAATGCTTTTTTCCAACTTTCTGTTAGGAATATGTTTGTTTTTGAATAAGTTCCTTAAGTTTTGTATAATTTTAGAAACATGAGTCTGGAACCTTAATTTATTATCAAAAATAATACCCAAGTGTTTGTATTCGGAAACAACGGGTATTTTAACATTATCGATTGAAATGTCAAGCAGCTCATTAGCCCATTCTTTAGAAGGTCCTAAGCAAATAATAGCCGACTTAGTTTTATGTAACATTAGCTCGTTATTACGTGAGTAAATTGCAATATTTTCAAAACTTCTATTTAACTTCTTTAAAACTTCAGTAGCCTCACATCTTGGGTAACTTGCATTTAATTGGGTGTGATCAACTGATGCATGTTACACTGTTTAATGTAATAAATCATATCCGAAGTGAAGATAACAAAGAACAGAAGTCCCTAAAGAGAACCTTGAGGTACAGCTCCGTCCAACACTAATGCTAATGCACTAATCAATCTTTAATATCTGTGATGTTTTTGGGTTTAAATCCACAAGAAAAGAGTTTTGCACAAAAAGGTAGTCGGCAGCCAGCATAACATCATTAAGAGTTTTCAACAGCGCTGTTACGAAACCCAGACCGACATTTTTGAAGTCCTTTGAAAGCGTTGACAATAAACTAAATGGTCTAAGAGCAGATACATTTTTGGGACCACTAACTTTAGCTCAAGCGAAAACTATTTCAACTTTCCATACCACAGGAAATATTCACTTTTCCATGCATGAATTAAAAAGTTGTGTTAAGACGGGCACCATTGTTGCTCAGTACAGTCTCAGCATCTCGAGAGATATTTCATCAGAAGCATTGTAATTTAATTGGGATAGAGCCCAGACTAGGTCATCATTATCTACCAATGCCAACTCGAATTTAATATTTGAACGCTTGAACTTAAGTAACTCCTAATTTAATTAAGTTTGGATTTATAAGCTGAAGCGGTATGTCATTGGAGTTCTTCGATCTTTTGTAAACATTTAAATGATCGAGAGTTCGCCACATTTTTTTAAGGCTCCGTGCGACTAGTGAAGTCAAGCTTTTTGTTTCTTTTCGTACCGCAAAAGTAAATAAGAAGACAATTTCGTCAGCATATTATTTTCTAGACAATAGATTCAGTTTTAATGTATTAGAAAAAGACAATTAGCAATTTTATTGTCTTAAGCAAACAGTATGGCTTGTTGACTCGTGTTCATATTCTGGTTTTCCGGTTTTTAATTTATTTTGTTATATAAATTGTTTGCTATTTATCATTAAAATTTGTTTTTTTTTCAAAAAAATTTTTAATCGGCGTAATAATTAACAAGTAAATACGAGCACCAGTGTTTTACTTCTCAAACATTTAAGCACATCTGAAGCATATTGAACAAGAATTTGCTTTTATCAGCAGGGATTATAGGTTTTAAATACAAAAAAGATGAATACCAAAGGTACCTTGTGGAGCAAACTAATGTTACATTACTTCCAACTCAATTTTTAAGAAATTTTAAGCATTTTAAGTTATTTTCACGTACGAAACGTGGATACTTTCCAAAGGGAATGCAATAGAGTCTTGGTGAGATAATTCAATAAAAAGTGTAAAAAAAACGCTTTCAAGAGAAACGATTTTTTGTTGTCCATGCAGGAAGTGAAAAATTATTTGTTGATGTAGCAATGATATTGCGAAAAAGACGTTCTTAGTGATGAAAATGTTTTAGCTATGTGGAATGAAGCTCTATTATTAAGTAGTAGCAGAGACTTTGAAAAACTGTGTGTACCATACTAATAAACTCCTTTTAGTAGTATAACAAAACCATTTTCAATGAAATAGATGCAATAATAATTTCACTGGATTCAAAAAATGATACTAATAGTGAACTTAGTGAATGATCTTTAAACACAAAAAAATAAAAGACTTTCATTTAGAACGATTTAGTTTATGGCGTACGTACTAATTAGAAGTAATTAATTTTTTTATAAAAAAAGCTTTTATATTGTTGTTATTTAAAATGGGGAAAGCTTAACACCTAATATGTTTTGCTTTTTATATATTATGTTTATATCGGCCTATTTGAGACTCTCGTTAAAATCTCGTTTTTTAAATCAATTGTTATTTGTAGGTTGTTTTAAAGTCAGTATAAGTTTTTAACATAATACTTTAATTAAATAACTTACAAATTTTGGATAATAATAATAATAAAAGCTTTTCGGCCTAAATGATATTTAAATTAATTAAAATATTTTTTATTATTTTTTTTTATTTATTATTATATTAAATATCTCACCCTAGATTTTTAGGCTATTGTAAAATATGACTCATGTGACTGGATAAACTTTACCTTTAAGCGAAACTTATTTAGTACAGTCAGTCACAGTATGCTTAAATGAGTTGCATTGAAAACTCAACAATAACGTATGCACTTAACACTTTTAGTTAGTTTCGTTAATTAGGTGGATAGATAGATACATAGTGGGCAGACAAAATACAAGAGAAAAAAAATCTAATTACACTAAAAAATAGAGTGTCAGAAAAACGCTGAAAATCCTATTTTACAATTTAAACAGACCCTGTTTTTCATCTTGGCCAAGAAAATATAAAAAATATATAAAATATCTTAAAAACTAATAGAGTATATAAATAGAAAAATACAATAATAAAGAATGGAGTTTTATTGACTTTTGAAGCATTCAGATTTGATTTTTAATACTACATTTTAAATTATTGTTTTTTCAATGCTAATTGCAGTTCAACAGTTGACGAGTAGTATTCTTATAAGAAAGAGTCTTTTAAGGTTTTGTTGAACCGTGGCAAAATTGGTTTTTAAAAAAAAATGTCCGAACCTATGAAGGTATCTTAAATTGGCGGTTATTAGAAGGCAAAATCAAAAATAACATACCCGTAGTTAAATTTTGACAATGCTAAAGATTCGTAGACAGTTTTTAATTTTTTTTTACTTAAATATTGCTGTACCTGACACATTTGCTTCAGATTCGTGTTATTCAGTTTTAACGCAATTGTTTATATACCGTTAAAATGGGGATGGTTTCTGGCTTGAGGTACGAACATATACTTTCGTCTACAATTTTTTATGAAAAAGTCTTGTTCGCGGAGTTTTTTTTTTTAATGTTCGTTGTTCTAAATGTCATTATATATATTTTTTGGCATTTATCTTGAGAAAATGGTTATTTGACCAATTAACATCTACTAGATATGTCTTCTTTGATCATATCCATAGCCAATAAATGGATATATGCAATTCAGTATCATACTTTTTATAAGACTTCTGGATTTTCCATGCGTCGGTTTTTGTTGAATCGAACTAGCTAACGTTTCGCCAATCATCCATCCAATCATGACTTCTTCAGAGCTTGACTGAATCTGGCTCGCATTTTACTCGGGATTCCCAAATTGACTACAGGTAGAGATCTGAGTCGCGGTTAAGATTGTTAGGTTGTTTATAGATTCCTATAGACTAGATGAGTTTATTCGTCTTAGCCTTAAGGCTCTTTCATGTTCTTTGAGTCTAGTTTATATTTCATCCGGTCTCTCCAATCCAATCCTTTGCCGCATATGCATGGAATATTGTGAACTCCTGGCATCTTAAATGGAATTTTGTCTTTGAACATCACAAAATACACAGCGCCATAACCTTCCACTAGCAATGAAACCGAAAACAATCCCACACTTGCCACTGTTATCCTTCCTTATATTCAAAACATCACTGACCACATATAAAAAGATATAAAGAAATATAACGTCAAAACCAGATTTACCACTTGTCCAAAAATTCATGCATATGCGGCAAAGAATACATTGGAGACACCGGACGAAAAATATCAACTAGGCTCAAAGAACATGAAAGAGCCTTAAGGCTAAGACAAATAAACTCATCAGCAGTTGTCGAACACAATCACGAAACCGGACATAAAATTTTACTCGATAAAACTAAAATTCTTGCATGTAATCAATTCTTCTACCAACGAAAAATCCGAGAGTCTATAGAAATCTACAAGCAACCTAACAATCTTAACCGCGACTCAGGTCTCTACCTGTCACCAGTATGGGAATCAGTCATCCGAGACGGTGTTGATGCATCTCATTTACTTCCGCCCTCCTCAAACAATATAAAAGCTGAAACAGGATGATTGGTGAAACCTTAGCTACTTCGATTCAACAAAAACCGACGCAGGAGAAATGCAGAAGTTTTATAAAAAGTATGACTGTAGCCCGTGGAAGTTTCTTTGCATAGTATCCTGATTTGAAATTTTAAATGACTGTGCAGTTTATACCTGTAAGAAAAATAAAGGAGAGTTCCTAATATTGATCCTTGGGCTACTCGGGATATAACGATAACGATATAGAATGCGAGAATTGCTCTTTGGGTTCTTCCTGACAAAAAGCTCTGAACAAGATAAAAAGGCGTGTTACATAAGCCTATTTATTTTAGAATTGCTATTAGAAGACGGTGGTTATTCGAAACAGAGGTTTTTGTAAAATCTAGTAATACAACCTTTGTAAGTTGTATTCGCTCTGCTTCTAACGAACTAAATTTCTTCCTGAAGCCACTTTGATTTGATGATAAAATATACTATCTAATTTCAGAGCTATTCTGAAATTCAAAAGAACCATTAGAAATTTGATTGGCCTGTGATTCTATAGTTTCTTCACTAATAGGTAATGTTGTTATGTTGTTGACAAAAAATCATTTATTGAATTGACATCAGACAAATTTAACGGTATTACAGTTTTCCTTTTGCCGATATTAAGTGGCTTGCCCATGATTGCTTAACTAACCCAATTTGCATCTTATTTCCGAAATGTGCCTTGTTTTCATGTCTACAGGCAATTGCGTAGTATTTTATAGTACTCACGCTTGGCTTCTCTTCTAGATCTCTTGCACTTTGATTTATCTCTCAAGATCATCGGATATTGAATATTGTCAATAAGACACGGCCTGATTGCTAACTTTTGTGGATTTTAAGGGCGCATGTTTATCAAGTAACAATAAAATTTGTCCGGTAAAGTATAAAATGTTTTTATGTTTATCGCTAGTTTTCTATTTTGCCTTAAAAGGAAAGAAAAAAAAATATTGGCTAATAATAGCACCGATAATTACAACTAATTTATGAAAAATACATAATTATACTAACAAATGCATACGAGGTGCAAAACTAGTAGTCAGCTCTTTGCGTTTCCCTTTGCTTACGACTTCGACGCTTCTACTCCGGCCTGTCGTGACTCTGGTCGGCCCCGCAGTGATATTAAATCTCCAACATCTGGTCCTTCGCAGTTCGGGGCTTCTTTATGACATATTACTTTATTACTATAATGGAGGGAACATTGAATTATTAATATAAGATTATAAAGGCACATGGCGCGGCGGCGGCGGCGGCGGCGGCTCAGGAACAAAAAGACGTCCGGAATTGTCGTCCGATAGAGCTCGTTATGATTTCATTTCGACCCGCCTCTGCCGGGGGTGCGATTTATTTTTCGCCCGTGTCTAATTGGCATTATTGTCAAGAATACTCGCCGACTGTGAGTGACACCTATTGCCTATCGGTAACATAAATAACGACGTGCTTAGTATTAAAAGTTCGTAACCATATGCTCCTCTAAATAATTTAATTCAAGTTATACCATTGAGATAAAAGCCTAATTAACCCTGAGACCGTAAATGCAGTAAATTTAACAGTTTTTAATATTAATATTTTAGAAATGAAAAAGAGGACATAGTAATTTTAGTAGAATGCGAGCCAGTTTCAGTGAAGCTCTAAAGAAGTCAACTGTATGATTGCCGAAACGTCAGCAAGTTCGACTCAACAGAGCAGAGCAAAAGCAGAAAGCTAGAAGATGACCGCCTACACTGGTACTCTGTACACTTACCTTTTTGTTACGTTGTAGAGACCAAAACGTTATCCATAATTTCTTTGAAATATAACATCATGTCAAAACCTTATCGGTTTTGCTTTACTTTGAGAAAGAAATGAATAAGACTCTTCCATTGTCCCCATCCGAGTTGGATAGCCTTTCAAACATGATTCATGGCAAAGCTGAAAATCTTCGTTTATCGTCTACCCAGAATCACATTTGAAAATATGAAAAACTAACGTCAACACCAGTGAAACCATCAAACTCTCCTAAACTACCAAACACTGTGGTAAATGTATCTTCTCACCAACACTCTGACATGAAAAAAATAGTTCTTGCAAAAGATTTCACGGCTTGAATTTTGACGTTTGTCAATTCTGACGGTCATGCGCACATACACATGTCCCGGGTGATGTGGAGGATATTCTTAGGATATACCTTAGCATATATACTAAGGATAAACTGTAAAATATATCCCAGGGATATCCTCTGAATGGATGGCTTGCGGATTTACTGTACACGATATACCACAGGTATCCTCTAAATAGATGGCCTTGTGCCATAATGGGAACATTAGAATAGAAACCTAAAAAGTTACATTTTGAACAACTGAGAAGAAAAATAGTTAGTTTTTTTAGATTAGTTGTGTTTGGGGCAACATTTTTGTGCACATCTACATCGGCGCCAGTGTTGGCAAGTCCTAAAACAACGGAATCAAACCGTTAAAATCAACTTGTTTTCATTATTTTTGGATACGAACAAGACAAGAAACGCTATTTTAATAAGAATACCACAGAATTTTTTTAAAAAGTAAATGCAATATAATATAAATAAAGTATAAGGAATACAATTTAATAAACTATGTATTATGGTGATTGCTGAGTTGTTACTTTTTTAAGAAGTGATTGCTGGACTGAGTTAAGATAAAACCGACTGTTTTGTAACCTATATACGTTTTAGATTACATATCTATTTTGATTCTAGACTTCTTTTCGTATCTTATTTCTTAGTTTTTGAAAACAAAAATAAAATGCACTTTTTCTTCATGTTTTTTGAGCAGTGAAATTGAGGCATACAAAACTAAACTAATTTTTTATTTAAGTAAGCAATGTTAGAGAAAATCCCCCGAACAAAATTATGTTTTTAGTTATATAGTATAGTTAGTATATTTTTATTTTAAAATGGATGCAAGAATCACCCCGCAAAAACAAAGTATTAATTTTAGGAATCACCCTTGATAAGGTACTATTTTCATATTAATATGAGTGTAGGGTTTATTCATAAAAACGTTTTTCCTATTTTTTTAAAGTTTGAGGATGGTGATCACGAGCAAGAAAAACTGGTAAAATTTTTAGATTGACAAAAAATATTGCATGAAAATAGGCCTTTACTGTCAAACTGAAAAGTCATATTTGTTCTAGTTTTTTTGCGCGCGATAGTACCTACTCTTATGAAAGAGATCTTACCGATGAGAATAAATGTATACCTACATCATCGTGGAGATTAGCATCTAAGATCACTTTTATGAGAGTACTATCAGCGTCAAATCAAGCCTTTACTTATAAGGCGGATGTAGGGATTTTTTAAATCCGTTTTTTAAACATATAAGATTCCAGTCTTCTGTCTTTCTAAAAACTAACCTATTTTCAGATGTGGATAAGAAGGCAAACACATTACAAACATGAAAAGAATGTGAGAATTCAGTAGCTGCTTGGCTGAAAAAAACTACTCTTATCAAAGAATCACAGAAAACCTGTCAAATATTACTTATTCTTTTAGAGTTTAGTTCAAGATATAGTATCTTACTCTATTTTTAAGATACTTTACAATTTTTTCATACCTACAATAGAAAAAAATCAGATCTGTGTAAAATGTGTTTTATTAATGGTATCAATCGGCAGTCCTTCACTTTTAGCATCAAAAGCAAAATTAAAGATTAAATATTAACTAGAAAAAACTTGTGCATTTCAAATATCGCCTGCTATTCCAGTGATGACTTCACTAATCATACCCAATAAGTTAATTGCATCACACGCGAGTGGGATAGAATTTTTGTAGTCGTACAACTAATTGGACAACTGGACATTAACTTTCTAGTATTTCTCATAAGCTGTTGGAAATAACCTAATATTAAGGTCCAAGGATGACTTCACCGACCATATCCGTTAGGCTAATTACATCACACGCGAGTACTAAATATTGGGATACATTTTTTGTAGTTCTACTACCAATTGGACTACTGGACATTACCTTTCCAGTATTTCCCATAGGCTGTTGGAAATAACCTAATAATTAAGTAAGGTCCACTGGTATATCTACATAAGATATCACACTGTCGGATATACTGACGACGTCTCAACTAGTATAACTAGTAT
The DNA here is from genome assembly GCF_029955315.1 of Cylas formicarius. Classification (NCBI taxonomy): domain Eukaryota; kingdom Metazoa; phylum Arthropoda; class Insecta; order Coleoptera; family Brentidae; genus Cylas; species Cylas formicarius. Next base: position 2,572,197 of record NW_026844361.1, on the reverse strand, counting down.
GTCCTAATAAACATCCTACGGGCATACGTATCTGATATACAGTGGACGTTCCAATTAGTAACATCGTATATCCTTGAGACGTCTTAAGGATATCTTAGCTGAAACAATATATCCCAATGTCGCTATGTGCCGTCAGACATCCCGATATATATATATATATATATATATATATATATATATATATATATATATATATATATATATATATATATATATATATATATATATATATATATATATATATATATATATATATATATAGGTATTCGGACTTTTCTATCTCAATGGCCTCTCGTATAATCCTAGTCTTAAAATCAGGAATATTAGCTATTTGTTTGCAAGTACCGAAATCAATTTTATGGCCTGTCTGATGTTGGTGCTGAAACAAAGCAGATGTTGTTTGTTTGTTTCTTATGGCTAAACGATGTTCCTCGAGCCTGGCTGAAATCCTTCTGTTGGTCTGTCCCACATATGTCAGGCTGCACGATCCGCATGCTACACTGTATACCCCTTGGTTTTCCAGAGTAATTTTTTGTTTTGGGTTTCTTAGTATGGCTCCGATGGTATGATCAGGTTTGTATGCCGTTGATATGTCGTGTTTCCGTAATATTCGGCCCATTTTGTCAGTAACCCCTTTGATGTATGGCAGGATAGCGATCGATCTTCGTTGGGTCTCGTCCTGCACTCTCTGCTGCGGCTGTTGTTGTTTACCGATTGCATTGCTGATGATGCGCCTTTGGTATCCGTTTTGTCGAAGACAGGTACTAATTTTTTTCAGTTCTTCATCTCATCTCATCAATTAATGTATTTGCCACTGCCTGTATCTGTGATGGGTGGTGATGAGATTTAGCGTTCAGATATCTATTAGTGTGTGTTGGTTTTCTATAGACAGTGTGCTCCAAATGTCCATCTTCGGTCCTTGTCACTGACAAATTATATATATATATATATATATATATATATATATATATATATATATATATATATATATATATATATATATATATATATATATATATATATATATATATATATATATATATATATATATATATATATATATATTAGTTAGTTAGTTGAATACGCTCTTGCGGTAAACTAATAATTTTTGTAGTTTGGAACAATAAAGTTTTTAAATGCGACTTTCGGTTTCCTGTTGGAAAAGTCGTGTCTACTTGCAACGAGGCTTGCGATTTTATTAAACATAGAATTTTACTGGCTGTATCGTTTAGTGCTTAGTTTGGATCGAAAAATACAGTTTTGCCGTATGTGCGGCGTGATAAACCGAACGCCGAATACCCGTGAGTGTCCGGTTGCTTCTGTCGTATTTGGGCAAGTTCCGACAACAACAACAACAAAAAGGTACGGATTACGCGCGAAACACAAAGCCAATAGTAGACCGTATGTTTTTATCGCGAGCGTATAAGGGCGGCGGCCCATAATTCAAAAAGGCAAGCGGCCGTACACTTGTGAAACGTCATATATCACGCGGGCTTTATAACTTTTTGTTGGGCGATAAATTTAAAACCCGGCAACAGCCCGGGGGGGATAAGTTCGAACCCTTTCGTTCCTCTCTCGCGGCAACCGACTGCGATTCCGTTCCAATAAATATTGATTTACGGACTAATAGCTGCGAGAAAAAAAGTATTTTATTTCGCTATAACGGGTCGCATAAATTCCGACGCCTCGGCCCCCCTCCAACTCTAAATTCAGGTTGTATCCGTTGGCAGACTGAAGTAAATTACTAATCGGTCTAACGTAATTACTTAAAACCGGGAGACATTTTCATATAAGTAAAATAAGTAAAACATACATCCCGGCCCAACACTGTGCCGAAAATGTACGTTTATATATTAAAACACATTATACCAAATATAAACCCTAACATCGCAATACTTATTTCATAATAAATAACTAAAGGTGGAATTCTTACTTTTCTTTCTTTTTCTTAAAAAAGTTGCATCGTTAATCTCGCTTTTTAAATGCTTAACGTTTAATTTTTGTATTTATTGTGAAAGGTCTCGATAAAATTTTCATTCGGGCACCAGAAGATAAAAATGACTAAAAGCATGCAGAATAGGTGTAGCGGATTATTTTAAGAAAAGCAAACACATAAATACCTAAATTAGGGTTAGCCAAACTTGTTACTTTACCAGTAAAGCCTACAATATATCTTCTGTTACATTACCTAAATATAAAATATCTCTATATACTAATTTTTATGTAGATATAGATAACTAACTATCCAGTATTAGTTAGGTGCCCATTATTTATACTTAATAAATATTTGATTATGACTGTTATTTTTTGATTGAGTAAAATATGTAAAAATTTAAACGAATGGGTATAAAAAAATAATGATACCTCATTTTTAATTGCCAGTCCGATAGAAAAAGAACATTTTCAGCTCCTCCGAGAGCAGCAACTGTTAAAAGAGCAAATAGAAGACTTGTTGATGAAACAGTGGCTTCCTCTTCTACTACAACATTATCAGAAATACTACAAACTAATGTCACCAAAGCCACCCCCAACTTTGCCATAAACAAGCGTTGCGTTAGAAAAGGATGTTTCCGCATATAATCCCACCGGCCTGTAATGTTTAGAAGCAAAAAAGCAAATTAAATTTAGAGTTAACGTTCACTTGTCTCCGATTAAATATTATTATGAACAAATCATTAAAAAATATGAAACTAATCTTCTAAAAAACATGCACGACAGTCCCTTTAGCGTAAAAAGTAGTGAAAATCGTGAGTGAAGAACTTTCTGAGGAAAAGAAAAAACATTCAAAAGTATATGTTTATGCTCTAGAGTAACTAACTTTCAAAATAAGCCGCGGTTATACTTGGGATTACGTAATGATGCTTATTATGTATTTTATTTGATTGAATAATATTGTAAAATAGATGCATATATAGATATAGATAGATATTGATATAGATAGAGTCGGAAGTCATTTATTTGCTTAGGAGATGACTTTGGGGCAAGGAATGGTAATGCTCCTAAAATAATCGCAAAAGTAATAATAAAGTAACGGTAATATTTAATTAATTCAGCTGATAAACGCTGGTAATAAAAATTAACAGTTGGCCCAACTTTAAAATTAAAACCTTAAATTAAATTTTTGTCTAAACTCCACCGTTAAATTTTAATTACTGAACTGTATAAATTAAATTAAATGTTTAAATCTCTGTCCCTATAAACTCACCTTGAGAATGGCAATACATTACTATTAATACTTGATAGTTTGTACACCACGAATTTCAGCTTAAGAAAAATCCTCTAAATATTTAACGTATGATGCAGTCATAAATATATCTAATTTAAAGTCTTTAATAGAACCATCAAACACAAAATCACCAATTGAATAAAACTTTGCTTTTGATAATTAATTTTATTTTTTGAGCAAACTCTCTATTATGTGTTTATTTTTATATGCAACACCCCGTACATATTCATGCGTTTAATGTTTTCCCCTAGAAATATTTATACAAAAATATCTTAATACAACATTTTGTTAAGGTTAATTTGAATGTATGTTTAATTATTACGTATAATGGCACTGTTTAAAATAACCACACGTTTTTCGACATTACAAGGAACAAACAAACAATCATATTCATGAAACATTTTGATTCGTGAAACATAAAATTAAGGAACAATTTAATTGACCAAGTCAAGCAGATTACTACCTGTTATCAAGTGCAGAACATCTGCCAGAAACGTCGTGTAAATAAAAAAATATATAGTAATAGTAGTAGTAGTAAATGGTAATCCTAAAAGCTGAATAGTATCAGCGTTTAAAGGTTTAAAGGACACTAGCTACTGAAATGAGCAAATTTAAAAATCCCGCTCCAAGAAAAAAGCGGGCAAGTCAGTGCAATGCTCACGACTATACATATCATGAAGATTTTAAGTCTACCCAAACGAATTGTTTATAAAGATTTTTTTTTCAAAAACATTCCGCAAACTTTGCAAATTTGCAAATTGCAGTTTATAAAATTCTTCGAGATGATAAGGATATGGCAAGTTTGTCTTTAAGCACCTTGGGTAATAATAATAATAGCAATAATACTTTTATTTTCCATACAAGCAAATGTTCCAATAATTTGTATAGGAATTTTCAAATAAAAATAAGTTTACAATGACCAAATGTACAAAAAACATATATTAATACATATTTAAAAAAAACTGTTTACAGTGTAAAAAAAATTGCAGTAGATACTGCTTTAATTTTATTTTAAAAGTGTTTTATTTCATCAGGAAGGCGATTAAAGACTTTCAGCCCTAGTATACAGGGTGAACCAGACGAAATTTTATATTTGGCAAAAGGTACCTGAATTTTGTTTTGAATGAACATATTTATACCGTATTTATTAAATAAATTTTTACAAGAATGAGAGCTCGGTACCCCAACAATAAAACGAATCGCTCTTTTCTTGCTAAAAACACTTCTGTATTTGTAATAATTGTGACTCCGTCAGTACAGTGCTCAAATTCCTCAACATGTAAATATTCGAGTTCAACCGAGAAATCAAGAACTCGCAGTGATTTTTGTGGTTAAGATTCTCATTGATCACAATACCTAAACATTTAACACTTTCAGGCTGAGCTACGGGACAATCATATATCTTCAAAATGAGACTAGAACATATTTTCTAAGGATGAAATCTTAAAAACGTTATCTTATTTGGATTTAAAAACTAACTATTACTGTTAAACCAGTTATTCATGTTGCTCAACATATCGTGGCATATATTTTGCAATTAAAGATCACACCTATCTGAAATGAAAATGGAAGTGTTATCAGCAAATAGCATGAAGGCTGAATTTGTAAGATGGTTTCTACATCATTGATATAGAGAGTAGACCTAAAACCGATCCCTGTGAAACACCTATATTAATATAAACTACAGACGAATTAATTTGACGACAGAGATTATCTCTGTTATTAGAAACACTGACAAATTGCTTGCACTCCTGCAAAAAAAAGTCTATCCAGTTAAGAACAATATCTGCAAACCCATACGATGACAACTTTCCCAAAAGAGTGCGGTGATCAATAGAGTCAATGAGAGTTAATGATAGATATAGATTATATATATATATATATATATATATATATATATATATATATATATATATATATATATATATATATATATATATATATATATATATATATATATATATATATATATATATATATATTTCTCCAGTCATCGCGAATATATTTATGGAAGCCTTGAACAGAAAGCCCTCCACCTCCCATTTAAAACCAAAATTATGGAAACGTTACATTGATAATACTTTTTTATTTGGTATCATGGTCAATGAGGCTGAAAGCAACTCCCCACTTGCCACTGTTGCTGTTCCTTACAGTCAAAACATCATTGGACACATATCAAAAGTTCTTAAGAAATATAAATTCCAAATTCGATTTACCACTTGTCCAAAAATTTCTCAACATCTTCGATCCGCCAAAGAGAAAATTCCATTTGAGGTGGCAGAAGAAACATTGGAGAGACCGGGCGAAAAACATCAACTAGACTCAAAGATCGTGAAAGAGCATTCAGACATCAACATGAAACAACAACAACAACAACAATCATAAAACCGGACATCTTTGCACGTAATAAATTATTCTACCAATGAAAATTCCGAGAAGCTATAGAAATCTATAAGCAGCCAAACAATCTTAACCGCAACTTAGGTCTTTACCTTTCTCCAATATGTGAATCAATCATCCCAGACAGTTTCATGCTCCTGCATTAGCTGCGCCCCTCAAACCATGTATAAGCAGGTACAGAGTAGAATACGAGCCAGTCTTAGTTAAGCCCTGAAGAAGCCAACAGAATGATTGGCGAAACGCCAACAAGTTTTTTGTTTGTTAATAGATGAAGAATTTCAAGATGTTATAGAAAAAACTGGAATAATTGTCTTCAACATGTCATAGAAAAAACCGAAATGGCAAAGAATGTAAAATTTGTGTTTTTCTAAGTAAGAGTTAAATAGGCTTACGTCGACCGCTAATTTGAAAGCCACTTATGACTCGTGTCAAATCAAATCTGACTTAAGATACTTAACCCATAATTTCCAGGCCATTTTCTTGTCTCTGTTTAGGGGCACGCTAATGCTGAGAAGTTGTTAATGAGTGTGAGTAATTTCTTATACTCCACCCGTTGCCACTGTTTTGAGGAAAAAATCGAAGTTAATTATTTTTTTACTGTTTAAAACTTATCTTATCTAAATCTTATCTTATCTAAATCTTTGGAAATAAAGGGTGAATTTATATTTAGGCGAGTAAAAATACAAGGAATTACTTTCGTTGTCTATATAGGCTCTAAGTGTTCATCGTTGGTAACTTTGTTATGAGTGGAGATACGAAGTCGGTTAAATTAAGCAACCTGGTAATATTTTTCTTACTGATTACGATGGTGGAAACAGAAAACAATTGATTGCAGGGTTTAAGAAAAAATGAGGAAATGTACTCTTTTTAAATGGAACAACCTGTATATTTTTCACTCTGAAACCTTATATGTTTTTTATTTTAACTTTGGAAGATCAATATTAGCCTAAAATTGAAAATAATCGAATGATCAGCGCATTTCTTTTAGACTAGATGGCTATGAGTGGTTGCGAAATAAAACTCCACTTTCCTTTCATTGTTTTATTTGAGTGCAAGAAACGTACAAATAAGAAAGTAAAAAAAACTAATTAATTAATTAAGTTATTTTAAGAGATGTCCAAAAATAGCACTTCCTACTTCAATACATTTTTGAACATGTTTTTCTATTGAGCGAAATGCGTTTAGTATTCTACTATTTACTTTTTCTCTTATTGCAGCCTTTAAAACGTCAACGTGTTGGTATCTTTGCTTATACATTTTGTCCTTAAATAACCCCACGAGGAGAAATCAAGTGAGGTTATTTCTGGTGTCCTAGGTGGTCAAAGAATGGCTTCATTTGTAGCAATCCATTTATTGTTGAAAATGGGTTGCCCAAAATTAATATGCATTTAATAAGTACTGAGCAGGTGCGAAATCTTGTTAGAAATTGAGATTCTGCCTACTTATCAGGTCAAGATCATCTAGAAAACCATCCAGAATTTTAGTAATAATTACAATGTACCTCTCACCTATTAGCGTGCCATCCTAAAAATATGGACGAACAATGCGAGAACTAATTATATCGCACCAAACGTCAAAGCTGAAACGAACTTGGGATGTACTAGCAATAAATCTTCTCCCTACCAATAATGATGATTTTTTGGATTATAAATTCCAGAATTTAAAAGAATGATTCGTCAGTCCACAAAATATACCCGAAATTATTTGTTTTGTTCAGATACCAACGAGAAAAAAAGTTTTCTTTCTACATCCCCTGCCAAAAGCATCTGGTCGGAATTTATAAGGACAAAATTTGCTTAACATACCAATGACAAAAAAGTCTTCCCTCTACATCCCCTGCCTGCCCCATCCTTTGGACAGTTATATGTCAATATGTCTCCATTAGAATTGGTACGATATGCTTTAAAATATCTAAGAAAGTCAATTACCACGTCTTTATTTATAATAAAATTTTTCCGTCTCCTTTTTTGCAAACACGCTTTCACTATTTATAAAGACTCGACAGACGATTTAATGCATGCCAAATAGCATTCTAACATGTCGCAGTTTTCTTCATTTGTGGAATAGGCAATAGAGAAAAATTAATTTAAATGAATGATACCAATTGATATAAGAATACAAATAATTAACACATTAAAACTATTTTTTTGACAATAGCTTTTTTGTTTAGCAGAGCTGTCATTATTTTTCACAGTCTTCTTTGATCAACTTCTTTTGCGCCTTCATCGAATCTTTAAAAATAATGAAACCGTTTTTGCTAAAAAAAAAAAGATACGAAAAAACATTATAATAAATAAAGGCGTGGAATTTGGTGTTACTATTATTGTTCCTTATGCTCAAATAAAACAATAAAAGGAAAATGGAGATTTATTTCGCAACCACTCATAGGCCTCTGGTTTAAAAGAGAAATGTGCTGATAATTCGGCTGTCTTCAACTTTAGGCTCATATTGCATATGATCTTCTTTGTTTAGTTGGTTGTTGTTGTTAGATTGAAAAATATACAGGTTGTTACAGTTAAAAAATGTTCCTCGTTTTTACCTAAACCTTACATTTAATTGTTTTTTTTATTTCATTCTGACAATCAGTGAAAAAAATGGTTCTAGTTTGCTAATTCAAAAGACCTTGTATCTCTACTTATAACAAAGTTGCCAATAATGAAGATTAGAAGGTAAATTTTCTATTTGGATTTATTTTTAAATTTAAATTTAAATTTAAAAAATTTAAATTTTTTAAATTTTTTATTCTTTGTCAATATTTGTTATTGCTAACTTACGAACTGTGAATATCACATAAAACTGGTACATTTAAATAATCGATTTTGTTTTTATTGAGTTATAACTACTGGTTTCGAAGGAAGTGTTGCGTTGTAAGATATAATAAAAAGTTTCCGGAATATCCACCACGTGTCTTAAGGTTCTTTCATGTTCTTTGAGCCTAGTCTCTCCAATGTATTCATTGCCGCATATGCATGGAATACTGCAAACTCCTGGCATCTCAAATGGGATTTTGTCTTTGACGGATTGAAGATGTTGAGATATTTTTGGACAAGTGGAAAATCTGGTTTTGAAGTTCTATTTCTTTAGAACTTTTGATATATGGTCAGTGATGTTTTAAATATAAGGAAGGACAACAGTGGCAAGTGTGGGATTCCTTTCGGTTTCATTGCTATTGGAAGGTTGTGGTGAAGTGTATTAATTTCTTTAATGTGGAAATTATTACAGAGAAGAGCAGAGGTAAGGTGTTCCAATTCTGGATTCAATGACTCGGGCTGAGATAGTTTTACAGCTATATAAACAAGAGAGTTGATAACCGATAATTTTTGGGCCGGACGGTGATGTGACAATGTAAACACAATAACCCAACGTCAGGTCTGCTTTTCTATTGATAAGAATGTCTAAGAATGGAAGGTCGTTATTAGTTTCTATTTCAATTGTAAAACGTATGTTGAGGTGTATAGAGTTTAAATGTTTAAGAAAATCTACAAGGGATTCCTGACCATGAGGTCATGAGGCTAAATAACAAAAGTATCATCGACGTAGCGTTTCCATAATTGCGATTTTAGATGGAAGGTGTCGAGAGCTTTCTTTTCAAAGGCTTCCATTAATATATTCTCCATGACTGGTGATAGTGGAGAACCCATACCTGTTCTGTTCAAAGATTCCAGACAAGCATTTTTGGTTCCAGATTCTCGGATTTCAATATATCTGAAATGAGAGTTTCAGGAACAGGAACTTTAGTAAATAGGGCTACGTCGAAACTAACCAGAATACCTTGTGCACCTAATTTAATGCTTTTTATTTGTTCAATGATGTAAAAGGAATTAACTACGAAACTGTCAGTTTTCCTCTGTAAAGGGTTTTAATGGTGGCTATGACTAAAGAAGATTACATAGAAAAATCTCTCATATTATTAAATGATGCTAACACTTACCTACCTGTAATAAGGGACCCTACACATTCAATAGAAACGCAATGCAATAATATTATCAAGAAAATTAACAACCTTGGCTATATTGATGATACCACGGCTCGTAACCTCAAAACCTGTCTGCCCCAAATATTATGGGTTGCCGAAGATACATAAAGGTGGTAGGTGCGTCGACACAACCCTTAGCTAAATTTATTAGTCAAATTCTTTATAAGTCTTTTAGTAGCTTCAATAAGTTTAGGGTTAAAGATAGCTTTGAGTTTGCGGAGCGTATTAATGAGTCTATTTTACCATCTGATTTTTCACTTGTCTCGTTCGATGTAGTGTCCTTATTTACTCATATTCCATTACAGTTAGTTGTTGATATTATAGAGGAACATTTTGACTTGGTTGAGCCCAACTGTACATTACCTAAGAAGGAGTTTTTAGATACGGTAACTTTTCTATATAATAATACTTTTTTCTCATTTGATGGAAAATTCTACCAACAAGTGAAGGGCCTTCCTATGGGGGGTGCGGCCTCCCCTGTGATTGCTGAGATTGTTATGAACAAATTACTTTATTATGTGATAGACAGAGTTAGTTTTGAATTCCCCTTCATATATCAATATGTGGATGATTTATTAACAGCAGTTCCACTTAACCTCATCGAATCCACACTTGAAATTTTCAATTCCTTTCATTCCGATCTCACTTTCACGGTGGAGACGGAGACAGATCGTTCAGTCCCTTTCCTTGACACAAAGGTCATTCGCACTAGTGAAAATTTAGTTATTCTTGATTGGCATAGAAAAGTTACTAGTTCCGGTAGATACATTCCCTTCACATCGTATCACCCTAAAAAACAAAAGATCAATATGATTGTAGCATTGACTGATCGCATTAAAAAAATTTGTCACCATAGTCTGTTAAATAAGAACTTAATGTTATTAAGGAACCTACTAATTAATAATAAATACCCACCATCGTTAATAAATAAAATTCTCTCCTGTAATAGTGCCACTACAGACCTGCCTAATGCTTTACAACCACAGCTTAATGTTAATAATGAGTTGCCTAGTTTTGGCAAACTACAGTATATAGATAGATTGTCCCCGGCTCTGATTAGGATCTTTAAAGATACTAATATAAAAATTGCCAATTACAACTTAAGACCCCTCAAATATTTCTAGTATTAAAGAGTGAAAAGAACCTCTTCAAACGTAAGTTTTTAGAGATTAACTGTTGTAGTAATAGCCTCAACAGAAAGAAGGATGTTGAGGGTCTTAGTAGCATCTACACCTATCTTCTTAATCAGAGTCGTACTGCGAAGCATAAGCTACCAGAGTTTTTTGATACGGTCAGGTTGTAGTGGGTTGCTAAATTTGTTGCTATTAATGTTTAAAAACAGTTTCCTTTCTTTGTTTCTTTCTCCCCGTCCTAAAGGATTGTTTCTAATTACCCTTAACGTTAACTTCAATAACGTAAACATAGTTATATAAATAGTGTACAATGGGTGCATATTTGAAAGAATTCTGTTTACAATTCCCTCCCTTGTTTGGTGGTTTACATATGTTATGGTTGGCTGTACAGTTGGTATCATTAACCGGTTTTTTGGTTGTGGCTTGTTTAGGTTATTGCGAATTGTTAATAAGTTCCCGCACATTTAGTTTTCCTTCTCGACAATACGGAGTGTCATTTGTAACAAATAGGCTGTTTTTTTTTTCATCTTTTAATATTTTATCAATATATATATTTTATTGACCTTAACGTTTTATGTTAGTGGGTTTGTTTTGTAACGTTGTAGTGGAGGTTAATATTTTTTGCAATTGTAAATTTTTTCCATAAATTTCATCCATCGAGTGTTATGTTGATAGTTAGAACGGGCGAAACACTTTATTTTATATACCAATGTCATCTCTCTATATGTAGAGGTTGAAAGGGGCGTGTTGTGTAAGTTTTTTTCACTATTTTTTGGTTAGATTGTTAACTCTGATGAAGTGTTTTTTTTTTGTTCTCTATATGACTTAGTGTCCTGATGAAGCCTGTATCCATGGGCGAAAGCTAGATATTACAATAAATTGCCACTTTGCTTTGCTTTGAGCTCCAACATCTTTTATTGCTCCCTTTACGGCGATCCATCGAAGTTGGGGTGATCCCAATAATTAACAGTTTGTTTGTGTGTTACCAGTAGCCCCGTTACTGTCCTTCGCTTCTTCGCTTATATATATATATATATATATATATATATATATATATATATATATATATATATATATATATATATATATATATATATATATATAGAGAGAGAGAGAGAGAGAGAGAGAGAGAGAGAGAGAGAGAATATGTTGGAGAACTGGAGGCGCTGACAATAGGTCGAAGGGGAAATCCTGGTTTGTGAATCTTTCGGAGTCCGTAGAGACGAGAAATTTTAGAGTCATGATAGAGCAGAAGCCTTGATGATAGATTTAGGGATGCGTTCCACCGATGACGTAGGATCTTTTTTAAGTTATGCGATATGATCCATATGTAAGAATATCTTGAATATTTTCCTGATATTCATTTGTGTTCATGACCACCGTAGCATTTCCTTTATCTGCTTTTACGATTACGATGTCGGGATTAAATTATAGAGATTTCAGGGCAATGCGTTCAGGCTTTGCAATATTAGATTTGGGGGGTGGTACTTCCTCTTGGAGAAATTGGAAGTACAATAAAGAAATGAGGTCCTGTAAGATTATTTCCTATAATCACTGCCCATACATTTAAAGAAAAACGGCGCTGATGTTTTCCTTCAATTTTTGCATGTGGGTTTTCAATATTCCACTTCCATATTTGGAAATTTACAGTACCATCACGACCGAATTGCAGCCCAGTCAGAGAACAAAATGACATTTAAGATTTTGCGGGTAATTTTCAATTTTTCCTAAAACTTGATTACATAAAATTGTTCTCAATTGCTCCTTACCCTCGTACAGTGCTTGAACCCTGTGAAAGTGAAAGGGCCGAAGATCATTTTTATGCAAAACTTCCCAAACTGTAGAGTAAGCAATTCTTTCCTGAGCAGCAAGTTTCCCCGTACTCGTTGACTTGCCAACCTCCTCATTTTGAAGCACTGTTTCTTGTCTTGCAACCGTTCTTTTATATCTTTTATATTGTATATTATAATCTATATATTTTGAATTATATTTATTGATAGCACTTTGAATTTTAAACTAACAACTGCTCAATTCTTGGAAACCCTTATTATTTTGACAAAGAAGATCCCGAATAGTGTCTTTAATGGCCCCGGGAGAGATCTGTTTAAAAACCAATACGTAGTAAACCGATACATTCTGCAAACGGCTATCTAACTTATATCGCAACGTTAAACTTCGTCAATCAATGGACGATCCATTTGCGGTAATCCGACACCGACAAGAGTGTGCCTCAAATATTTGCAAGTACTTAGTGACTTTGCGAAACATATGTCGGCAAACATTCCATGCCGCTTGCCTCTTTGTATCATAGCTGCCAACAATAGCGGTTCCCGTGGGGACGCGCACGAAATCCGGTCGTTTTGAGAATTTAATCGTTCGATATTTGGTCCTCAATTTATGTACAAGTACGGCTTGTTTTATAAAAAACTGATATGACTCATAAACCACTTTTTTTCAAAGTTTTGAGCAGTGTATTAGTATAGGTATTAGGTATTTGTCCCAAATACGTTAAAAAGTAAAAGAAAGCCGCAATTGACTCCACGTTTTAATGAAAAGTATAGTACAGACTTACAACATTAATGCGTACCGAACAATGTCAAAAAAATGCAAACCATCTATCGCCGAACCAAACGCATTCTTGCGCACATTCGCATTGTTTCCAATAAGTTGGCAGTTCCGAAATCACCGTGGATGTAATTGCGGCTGTTTATATTTACTTCCATTCTCAACCTTGACCCGGGAAGAAAATTGAAAGGCGCAGAAGAAGATGGTGGAAAATCCACTTGCCGATTTCGATTACATTCCAATCAGAAACTGCCTTTTCGTCTCTTATTGTACAGAAATTTACCTTTAAAATGAAGATATGAACTTAAAATCCCTTTTTCTGATTATAGTCAAAACCCGCATTTCCACAACTTAGCGAAGTGAAATCTACATTAATGCTGCAGATAACTTTTTAAAAACCTACTTTCTTGGACTAATAGCTTTTTCTTCTCACTAACAAACAAACAAAATCGGCTCTTCCGACGCATATCGCACCTAAAATCGTGTCAGAATTGCAGATATCAGCATCATTTTTTGTTTCAAACAGTTACCTATTTATGTCAATACCAGTGAAAATCGGTATATTCGGCCTTTATTCTAACGAAAACGTTAATTAACCAGAAAATATTCACGTAAAATCGCCCTTTCTGGGTCAAATAGATCCAGATTTCGATCAGATTAGAAATCTACCTTAAAGATGAAGAGATGAAATTTAAATCCCTCTTTCTGGGACAAATAATTGGTTTTCCCTCTTGATTTCGGGCACATTGTAGTCATGCCGATTTTGATTAGATTCCAGTCAGAATCTGCTTTTTTCGCCTCTTATTGTACCGAGATCTGCCTTAGAAATGCAGATATGAACTTAAAACCCCTCTTTCTGGCACAAATAATTGGTGTTCCCTCTTCATTTCGAGCACATTATAGTCAAAACCAGCATTTTGATAACTTACCGGACTGAAACCTACATTAAAGCTGCAGATAACTACTCACTTTCTTGGATTGATGGTAGGTTTTTCTTCTTCATTTCAAACAGATTTCAGTCAAAGTTGCAGACATCAGCTTTAAACCTTAACTTCTGGCTCCCATTTTGCCGTTTTTAAGTAGTTATCTGCAGCTTTAATATAGATTTCATTCATTTCAATAAGTTACATAAGTTCATTTCAATAAGTTACATGAGTTACAGAAAATGTTGGTTTTACAATAATCTGTTCGAAATCAAGAGGAAGAACCAATTATTTGTCCCAGAAAGAAGGGTTTTAAGTTCATATCTGCATTTCTAAGGTAGATTTCGGTACAAAAGCATAGCGGTTTTATGTCGATATCTACTGGTTTATTAACCTTGTCCTTACATTAAAGGCCCAAGATGGCGATTTTGACTAATACTACAACGTTAAACCTGCCTGTATTCAAATAACCGAAACCTGGTTAAAGCCTTCGATTGCACTATATCTATTCCAGGATATACAATTTATCGTTCCGATCGACCTAGCATGCGGGGTGGTGGCGCTTGTGTTTACGTTGCTGATCATACTGCCGGTACTTACAGGATCAAGCTCTTAGATTTAATGATGGGTCAGATGGTGGACGCTGTTTGTCTGTCATTTACCAGTTCTGATTTTAGTTTTTCACTCGCCTGTGTATACAGGCCGAGCGATACTGATAATGATTCTAATCTTCAGCTCTTACAATCCATGAAAAATTTTGTCACAAATTCCGTCGACCCTGTTATTGCTGGCGACTTTAATTTCCCAAGAATATCCTGGCCTGTCACTTTAAACGACTTCGTTCCCACTTCCATGGAATACATGTTCCTAGATTTTTTGTCAGATTGTAATCTTAGTCAACTTGTTGAAGAACACACGCGCTTCCGAGGGAACGACGCTCCGTCAACTCTTGATCTTGTAATTACTCCGGATCCAATTTACTTGACAAATTGGAGCTTGATTCGCCAATTGGCAAATTTGATCATCTCGTTATCGAGTTTTGTATTCAAGCCTTATGTTATCCCAAGCAGGCCAATAATCGCAAAATGTTATGCAGGACAAATTATGCAAGATTAGCTGCAGACCTTTCCCACCATACATGGAACTTTCCTGATAACGACGTTAATGATGCGTGGACATATTTTCTGTCTACTCTGGATTATTACATAGGCACAAGCTCCAAAACTCATTTTGTTAAGTTCAATCCTGAGAAACCTTGGTTAACTGGACATCTGTTCAAACAAATAAAACATAAGAGAGCTCTGTGGCGTAGATTTAAGGCCTCTGGCACTGTTTCCGATTATGCTTTGCACAAAAGAGTTTCTTATAGTTTATCCTTGGAGATTAGAGGGGCGAAGTTAGCATTCGAAAATAACCTCCTCGATCGGCCCAAAGCGTTATGTTGTTATGTCAGACCACGCGTATCGTCTAAGGTATCCCTTCCTGTCATTAGAGATATCTCGGGAGAGTTCTCCTATAATCAGGACTTCATTTCAAATGAATTTGCTTCATATTTTGCTAGTATCTTTGCTGATGAACCAGCTAATCTGCTATCTCACAATTAGGGTCCTATAAATTTAGATTTATTAGAAGACATTCACTTTGACCAAGAGGACGTGAAGAAAACTCTTTCTGAGTTGAAAGAATATTCTGCTCCCAGACCTGATGGAATTTCCAGTAAAATCTTAAAAGCGTGTGACCCTGTGCTTGCAGAGCCTATTTATATTATTTTGAGAAAATCTTTGGACTCTGCGACGCTCCCAACCCACTGGTTATCCGCAAATGTATCACCGATTTATATAAAGGGTTATAAGCTCGATGTTTCAATTACCGCCCTATCAGCCTAGTGTGTATTATATGTTCTTTGGTAGGAACGCCTTATAGTAAATATAGTAAATCAGCTGCTACCGTTTTTGATCGACTGCCATATTATACCTAAATCGCAGCATGGCCTTGTTCCCGGCAGATCTGTCATATCAAATACATTGAAATGCTTGAATCATTGGACATCATCTCTTGAGTCAGGTGATCCGGTGGATATTATTTACCTCGACTTCAGCAAAGCCTTCGACAGTACCACATCGACGCTTGTTATTCAAACTTGAAAAGGTTGGAGTGGGGGGCAGACTGCTAGAGTGGATAGCGGCGTTCTTAAGCCACCGGTCGTTCAGAGTTCAAATTGGTAACGCTTTTTCACTGCCACAAAACGTGCCTAGTGGTGTTCCCCAGGGATCGGTGTTGGGACCAGTGCTATGCATGTGAGCACTTATGCTGATGACACTAAATTATTTGGAAATCTTTCAATCCATGCCGACGTATTGCAAAGAGACTTGAATACTATTTCCAAGTGGTGTTCAACTTGGCTATTGCCGCTGAATGCTCAAAAGTGCTCTGTGATGCATGTTGGCAAGAACAATCCCGGTTTGAATTATTACATCGATGGAAACTTTTTGTCGATTCTCAAATGGACCTATGTGTGACAGTAACTAATGATCTTGCGTGGTCTGCACATGTATCAAATATTGCAAAGAAAGCAAACTGCGCGTTATTTTTGTTAAAAAAGACTTTTAAAAATCCTACTCCTCGCATCGCTTGCAGGCTTTTCACCACTTACATTCGCCCCATCTTGGAATTTGCTTCCCCAGTCTGGAACCTATGGCTATTGCGTAACTGTGATGTTCTGGAAAGAGTGCAACGAGCCGCTACGCGCTGGCCACTTCAGCTTAGATATACACCTTACGATGACCGTCTCAAAATACTTAGTCTGCCAACATTAAGTCAGCGTCGGCTGCGAGGGGATCTCATTCAAATGTATAGGTTTGCGCATGACCAATTTCCATTTGACGTGCCCCTTGTGGTCTTAAGCAATGATGAACGCCTACGTGGTCATCCATTTAAAATAAGGAAGAAAAAATTCAGGACTTCACATCGCCTGCATTTTATAAGTAACAGGACTTTCGATTATTGGAACAGTTTACCCCCAGATGTTGTGTGTGCGCCGAACTTGTCTGTATTTAAACGTCGCTTGGACAGTGTATTGTTTCACAGCAATAACTAAATGTTTATTATATGTGTTGTGTTACCAACTATCAATGTGCATAATAGGTTTTCCTCTGCACTTTATTCTTAGTAATAATAATAATAACAATATGGACATTAAAAGGTAACTGCTTGAAGGAGACCGTAGTTTGCTTCGAAGGTTGCAGTTTCAAACTATTAGGGGTAATTACAAAAACATTATAAGAATGTTTCCTACTGATTTTGAGTTTCTTTCAAGAGAGAGAGCGACTACCATACAAAATAGATTAGCGGTGACATTATGTTTCTTAGCAACTGCTGACTGCTACAGTAGCCTTCAAATATTTATTCAAGATATCTAAACAATCCTTGAGCAAGATTATTCCAGAGGTTTGCCTAGCCCTTATGGAATTTTTAAAAGAAAATAACCAAGTAAATGTCAAGATGATATGTTTATTTTACAAAACAAGTAATTCATGATATAAAAGTAATGTGTAATTTGTAACAGCTATTTTGGGATAAATCATATCGTGAGTGCTGCTCATCTAATTGCCAATCTTAACGTAATTGGCTGTTTGTTGAAGCTACAGATGATAAAGTTTCTGGGAAAAATGTTGAATAAAGTTCATGTAGGCGCGGAGAAGGTTGAGGGTTGCCGAACTAGATTCATGAAAGGTCGGATGCTGGTGCAATAAAGCGTTGTATCCGATTTGCTTCATTGGAATCTAGAGAAGGTGAACGCGAAGTAAACGAAGAAAAAAAAGTGTGCCATTGATTTTGATCGTAAAGGCTTTTATCCTGTTCTTTTATATTATTGTAATGCTTCCACAACAAAGTATGTTTTTCATACATATTCATTAAATGTAACGTACGTTCTTCTGTCCACTTCATCGTTGCTAATGTAAAGAAACAATTGATCTCTGTTCATGAAGTGGTTCGATGACATGTCCAAACGAACAGCGCATGTCCGTTGATGTGACTCAGAAAAACCGACCACGAGTGGATCAACTAAGTACAATTGAGTCTTAAGCAGAACAACCGTTTTTTCCACTAATAAAACGAGGAGACAAGAAGAAACGACCGAAAGGAGAAAACAGTCGAGGATGAACCTTTCCAAAACGCGAAGAATGGGGATGGATTTCATCTAGTGGAATGGAAGATTTGTTGGTCAAACTTATGCCGAAATATTGCAGAACGTCATAGTGCCCCATGCAGAACAGCTTTACCAGAAAAATAATTATATTTTCCCTATCATTAAAACCAGAAACATATGGTGTGACGGATTTCGAAGGAATTTTATACCTCAAAACAGCAAGGAGCTATGGCAAACTACTCAATAAGTATTGGGAGAATTGTCGCTTAAAGATAACTTGATAACTCCTTTCATGATAATGAGCCGAGGGCTTCAAGCTGTGATTGATGCGGATGGAGATTGCACAAAATATTAATTTTCTTTCGAGTGTTTCTTCTTGTCCTGTTCATGTAAAAATGTTGGGCCTCTGCTGATAAGGTCAAACATCTAAATTTTTGACATTTAGCTAAACTTAATTATTTATAAATGGTTTATTTAAAAGTTAAAAATTATCTTTTTATTAAAATTAATAAAATTTGAGTCTGTTTAGTTTAGAGGTTTTTAATTACAAAACTTACGAGAACAACCAACAATGAATGAATATAAGCATAATATACATTTTTTGCAAGATATCTTCACAAATTCACCAAATAAGATGTATCTTGAAATACGAGCTGTAAAATCGGGCTCAAACGGCTATTGTACTTGGCATATACATTAACAAATACATTAGCAATACAATAACACTGTTATGGGGACAATTTTTCAAAAGATTGTTTTCAGATCAATTTTCAAAAAGGTTGGTAATTGTCTGCTCGTGATAATCCAAGCTCGATCCCTTAATATCCTTTGCAGACAACAGCAAGCAGTTTGGGACAAATCCGTCTTCTCATCCAGCGTGTATTATGGTGATGTGTTTTCCTTTATTTGACGGTGCTTTCGTCTCACAGTTTTGAGTCGAATCAACCCATCCTTTGGTGTCGTGTATATCGAACCATGTTTCTTCAAGGTAATTAAATCTCCATTACTTATGTCTATTTTGCTGTACTTAAATCCCACTTTACAAATAATCTATGGAGGGTGGTACGGATTATATTTATGTTGGTTTCATCTTCTTCTAGCTTCTTCTTCAGTTTATCCAAGGTAGGAATAACTTCGCTTTTATAAAAGCAATATATTTTCCTTATCATTACGTCCTATTGTCTATACGGTGCGTCTGAAAATCACTACGTTTATTACTTTTCTTTAATTCTCCACTATTAATCCCTTATCAACTATATTGGCGTTTTTGTAAGTAGACAGGTTTCTTTTAAAGCTTTTTGTTTAATAAACCATCTACTGATTAAAGTTTCATCCACATTTTTCACAGCCTGTTTTGCATCAAGCGACATTATTATATTCATTGAACTGAGGTCGCTTTTAGTTGATGAAAATCCATTTATCAAAATAAATAAGAACTATAAGTTCAGATTTTCACGAAATTATATATTTTGACATGACCATTGTTTCGACAACACGTGTGTTGTGAAACAATTGTCATGTCAAAATATATAATTTCGTTAAAATCTGAACTTTTAGTTCTTATTTATTTTGATTATGATATTCTCGTATAATAACTTTTTTAAAACGCATAGTCAAAACGATTATTCGACACTGCCGTAAACGGTCAACACTCCTGCCTTGTCATTCAAGTAAGAATACATTTTTTATTAACGGCTTTGCCGAATAACAATAGATAATAACAAGTTTAATTGGGGAGGGTCCGTCGTCATCTAACACGATGAAGATTGAGACGGACTATACTTACCAAATTAATTAATGCTATTTAAACCTAACCAAATTTCGTAAAAAGGCATAAAATAAATGCTAAAATCATGAAGCACATTTGTTAAATAAATGACTTTTGCCTACGATATACTTACTGCAGCTCTCGATAATCATCTTCAGGTACTTTTTTATGCTTTTATTTGGGAAATTTTTACGTTATATAGAGAACAACATACATACATGAAATAACAAAATTTTTCTTGGTCACGTTGTCTACGCTCCAAAAATAAATAAAAAATTAAATGCAAATCTCGGTAATGATCTAGAGACAAAAATTATGAAAACCTATCGAAAGGTTCTATCTCAATGTCGTAATTTTATTTTATTTCCTGGAGATCGCGTTGTCGTCGATCGAAAGACAACAAAACGTAAATACATTATTTAGCGGCATTTTTTAAATTTCTGCCGATTGAAAGTTGTAAATCCTTTAACCACGGCATACATGGTCACGATTAGGTATATCTTTTTAATGAATAAAGTCATCAATATTTTATTGTTATATATTTGGAGTATTTCTGACCTAAAACAATGGTTGTTAAAAAAAATTGTAAATATATTGAGATGAATTTGTGGAACCGGAGTGAGCGGTCTAACTTATTCCGCCTCAAAGTTCACCCCATGCTCTCATCAATATCCGAAAAGGAATGAAAAATCTGGCGTCTCCGTCACGAAAACGAGCCGGGCCGAGTATTCTTTTTTAATCACGCAACCCTCTTCCCCCTTTGGATCCAGATTTAAATACAAAAGAATTAGCGGGAAGATACCCGTGGAAAATCGAGTTAGGGGAGGCTCGTTGCCCGACGTTTTATTAAAATATTTTCAAAATAAATAAGGGTGACACGGCTCATTAGAATAATTAAATTTGCATACGTTTAACGCAGCCGGAAAAAACGATCTGGCCCGCGGATTGTCGGAGAGGGGGTCAAATTATAACTTGCGTCATACATAAATTTTCATGTTAACATTTTTTCATTTTTATTTATTTATTTGGCAATTTGGTATTATTGACAATTTACAATTTACTGAATAACAATAGCAATGACAACAGAATTGCACCTAAAAAAACGGCATGCTTGAAGCATGCCTGCATTTATATAAAAACAAAAACAAAAACTAACTATAAAACTATAGAAAAAATCACCGCGGGCAGCGGGCAAGAGGCAATGCGAGGCGGATCCAGAAAGATACACTTTCTTGTCATATAGTTATTTTTATTTATATTTATATTGTTATCTTTTTTTTGCAAATTTGCTCAGGCGTTGAAATAAATAAATAAACAGTTGTGAAGAACGTTGGAATAAAATTCAGGATACTGTTCAGGTTCAAAAACTCATTTTTTAAAATAAGATAATATTTTCTGAAAACAACTAATAGGTAATTAATAATGATTAAGTTAGCTAACTAGATAAAATCTAATTGGTTACAATTGTGACCAACAAAGTTATTCTTACTTTGATTAATTTTTTTTTTCTTAAAACTCTTTTTTCCTTTTCGGTATTCGCTCCCTACGATTAGTGAGTTTATTTCAAAGATTAGATAGATTAGATAGATAGATAGATCGACAGACGGGCAGACAGGCAGACAGATAGATAGATGGAAGTGGAAGCCTAATATTAATAACGATAAAAAGCAACAAAATTTTCCATCATCTTTACCATTAAAAACATGGTCCTTTCACTCGTTCACCCAAAATACCACCAGACGTCCAAACTCCACCGATTTTGATAATTCGCTTCCCTCATCTGATGAGGAATGCACGACTACCATAGAATTGAGCCAATTAGAGTACTTGAATCTCCTATCAATATCAGTTTATATAAGGACATATCTATCTATCTATCTATCCATCTATCCATCTATCCATTATCCATCTATCCATTTATCCATCTCCCTATCTCTCCATCTATCCATCTCTCCGTCTCTCCATCTATCCATCTACATATCTATCTATGTATCTATCTATCTATCTACTTTTCCGCGGATGCGGCTTTTCGCTCTGTTCCGAGTTAGTTATCGGAACAAACCTTGTGCCGCCAGTTTGATTTTATTAATTCACTTCACTCATCTAATGAAGATGTACTGACTCCTCCAATATTCGAGATAAAAAAATTGGAACACTTGTCTACCATATAATAGAGCCAATTAGAGTAACTGAATCTCCTATCCTATCAATATCAGTTTCTAAAAGGACTCTATCTGTCCATCTATCTATCTATCCATCTATCCATTATCCATCTATCCATCTATCCATATATCCATCTACCCATCTATCCATCTATCTATCTACTTTTCCGAGGATGCGGCGCTTCACTCTGTTCCGGGTAAGTTATTGGAACAGACCTCGTGCCGCCAGATTGATTTTATTAATTTCAAAACAATTTGCCAGAGGAAATATCGCGCTGGTGTTAGTGGCGGGGATGATTTTGTATCGGCCGTGGCGAATCGCTACGCATCGGATGCGACGCGAAAGGGTGGCCGAATAAAAGGGATGTCACCGTGGAAAATAAAATAATAAAACAGATATAAAAGCGAATTGATATTGGAACGAAACATGCGGCGGGAGATTAGTCAAGCGCGTGCCGCCTCGGATATGAAACTCATTTAAACCTATTAGTCGTGGGGCGGCTGCGACGACAATAAAGGGTGATAAATATAAAAAAAAATACCCGTGAAGAAATTTTACGGTCGCGGATGCCGGATCGTTGTCTCCTGGCGTGCTGTCGTAAAGCGTATCTACGCTATAAAAATTATGAACTCGGTTTAGTATACAGTGTGTCCAAGATAAGGATGCACAGCATGGGGATCTCGGAAACTATAAGAGATACAGTGTCGGTTAAATTAGACAAAAGTTGCGCATTTTGATACCGAACAAGATCCCGTTTTACAAATTTGAAAATTCCAAGCCGTTCCGGAAATAACCGAGAAAAACCGAAATATTGCGATTTCGTTTTTATTATTTTTTAAAGCTATTTGAAAAGATATGAAAAAACGGAAAACACTTTTCCATTGGCACTTTTTAATCTCTCCAAATTGACGTTAACAAATTTTCATTACAGCGTTTCGATTCCATGGAACCACCATCAACTTTGATTTTTCTTATGGGACGGAAAAAAAGTACACACAGTATTAGGTTGTGCTTTTCATTGCGAATTCAACGATGTACGATATAATACGGATACTTATGTTTTTATCCAGAAAAATGGATTTTTAATACATTTCAGCATTTAAATGGAATAGGCCATGACAAAATGACATCCAGTCAATTTCAATGACACATTAATGTTATTTGTCTTTGTTATCAGTCGATCATAAGTTTATTCCTTTAGTTATTGTTTTTGTATTTTTATTGTTGTTGTCTTTTTCTAATTTATTTTGTTCTACAATGGAGGGAGGTAATTTTACAAACGAAGAAAAATGTGATATGCTGTCTTGCTACATCTGATGCCAAAGAAATTGTGTGGAAGCCGAGCGTATATATTCTAACAAATACCCAGAGCGGAGACAACCTGACAAGAGTATTTTTCGGCGTTTGTTATTTAATCTGAAAGAATATGGATCATTTAAGAAGTCTGCATTATCCCGACAAAAACCTTCCAATGAAGAAAACCAATACATTGTTCTACAATCTGTTATCGAAAATCCACAAACTTCTACCAGAGAAATCGAAGACCAGAATGGGGTAGCTAAATCTACAGCTCAGTTTATTTTAAGGAAAAATGAATTTAAGCCTTACAAATTCAGAATATGTCAAGGATTAAAACCGGGTGACGACGAACGACGTAGACATTTTTGTGAGTGGTATACCAGGATGTGTGATGAGAGTTTTAATTTTCCATATAAAGTGATTTGGTCTGATGAAAGTAGGGTGACCAATAACGGTATTTATAACAGGCGCAATACACACTATTGGTCGCAACAAAATCCACGTGTTAATAGACTATCCAGACATCAAGTTCGCTTTGGGTTTAATATTTGGTGTGGGATTTTTGGTAGCAAGATTATAGGCCCTATTTTCTATAATAATTCCTTAACTTCCGAGCGGTACCTTGACATCTTGAGGCACGATTTAGAAGATGCCTTAGATGATTTACCGCTAGGCGCTGTGCAAGGCTGCTGGTTCCAACAAGATGGTGCCCCAGCCCATAACTCCAGAGAAGTTCGCCAATATTTAACTGAACGGTTTGATGGAAAATACATTGGGACTTACAGTGAAACACCTTGGCCTCCAAGGTCCCCGGACTTAACTCCCTTGGACTTTTTCTTATGGGGCTACATAAAAAATGAGGTATTCAAAGAATGTTTTGACAACGAGGAACAATTACGTCAATCAGTACGAGCAGCGTTTAATAAAATTACTCCTGAAATGTTAAGTCGTGTTTTGGAGTCTACCGTGAGACGGGCGTACTTATGCCTAGAAAATGGAGGTCATTTATTCGAACATTTGTTATAGAATTTGTTTTTCATTAACTTGTTGGATTTAGTTGTTATGTTAAATGAACAGTTAGAGTTAGTAAATAAATAAACACATTAACTCGAACTTGTCAACCATTTTCTTTTGCCTTTCATCGTTCGGATCTCATGGCCTACTACAATAAAATACTAGAAATGTATTAAAAAGCCATTTTTCTGGATAAAAACATAATTAACCGTATTGTATCGTACATCGTTGAATTCGCAATGAAAAGCACAACCTAATACTGTGTGTACTTTTTTTCCGTCCCATAAGAAAAATCAAAGTTGATGGTGGTTCCATGGAATCGAAACGCTGTAATGAAAATTTGTTAACGTCAATTTGGAGAGATTAAAAAGTGCCAATGGAAAAGTGTTTTCCGTTTTTTCATATCTTTTCAAATAGCTTTAAAAAATAATAAAAACGAAATCGCAATATTTCGGTTTTTCTCGGATATTTCCGGAACGGCTTGGAATTTTCAAATTTGTAAAACGGGATCTTGTTCGGTATCAAAATGCGCAACTTTTGTCTAATTTAACCGACACTGTATCTCTTATAGTTTCCGAGATCCCCATGCTGTGCATCCTTATCTTGGACACACTGTATATGCAGAACGGAAACACAAAAAAATAGTTAGTAGACTTTCCATATCGGAAGTTCTCACTGTTCTGGTTGTGATTTTCCAGATTGTTGGAATGTGTTTTTATTGCAGTGGAAACGTAAAACAAGGTCTACGCAGAACGACATGAAAAGAAATTAGAATAAGTCAAGATCTGGTGTATGAAAAAAAAGGTCCAACCACTCTGACGTTATCGCGTCGACGATCGATTCTAACGGAAACGGGCATTGTTAGAACGGAGCGAGAAATATATATAATTAGGATAAGAGCTTATGTGTCAAAGTGTAGAATTTGCTAAATTACTAAGTATCGCTAAATCACTTAAAGAACGCATTAAAAAGGAATCACTAAATCCTAGGCAAGATATAGGTAAGGTAAATAAGCTTTTAGGAGAATTAGAATTACTAGAGAAGAAGTTTGACAATCTTGAGGATAGTTCTTATAGGGGAGTTTACGGAAAAGAAAATATTGGCATAATAAATAGTTATGACAAACAAATTTCTGAATTTTTAAAATCATGTAGGGGCATATTGTTAGAAAGGCGCGAACAAATTAACGTTAAAGATAGGGTAGACCTACTAGGTGAAATCGCAGAAGGTATAGAAATTACGGTTTAGCATCACCAAAGCGATAACAGAAACTAACCAAAACCAACCAAAATTTTAAAAAATCACTCGCTTGCAATGGAAATCTTCGAGGGCTGTTTCACATCACCAAGGCAATAACAGAGGCTATCCAAAACAAACCAAAATTGAAAAAATCAACCTCTTCCACGGTAGACCTCCTTAGACAGGAATTGTCATCAATAAGATAATAACAGAGGCTAACCAAAATCAACCAAAATTGAAAAAAATCAACCGATTCCACGGTGACCCTCCTGGGCGACGATCTGGCATCATTAAAGTAATAACAAAGGCTAACGTATTGGACTGAGGCAGCTTTTACTTGATAAAAATCCATTTAACACAATTAAATCAGAACAAAAAATGTTCAGATTATCATAGCTTTTTAATGATTTTTGACATCTATTTCGGCAAGACCGTGCCTTTAACAAATACAAAATATGACAAACTACCTGCTACTATATATACCGAAAAATGAGTATAAAACCTTAATTAATGTTGTTGTAAGAATTTGAGTTCAATAAAGGATAGGCATACATGGAGTGCACTGAATAACGGCTACAATCCGTCAATTATAGATAAAATTATAAATAAAAAACAAATCCAGACAACAGTAAACTCTATTTATCCGAAACCTAATACAGAACACGAACAATTTAAAACAAATTACATACATGGAGAACCTAGTGAAAAAGTTTCAAAACATTTGTCAAAATGTTGTTTAAAAATAGCTTTCAGAACTAACAACACAAGAGGAAAAATGTTAAAAAACAATAAAACGAAATGTCCAAAATTTCAAGAATCAGGTGTCTACAGGTTGAAATGCGGATCTTGTCCTAAAGTTTTATGGTCATTTTTCCGTACATATAGTAGCAGGTAATTTGTAAATATTACATTTGATAAAGACACGGTGTTGTCGAAACAATTGTCATGTAAAAATATATAATTCCGTGAAAATCTGAACTTTTAGTGCTTATTTATTTTAATAAATTCATTTTCATCAAGTAAAAGCCACCTCAGTTCAATTCCGACTCCTATATATAAGCAGGTAGTAAATACTGGTGTAGGGTTATAAATTCAATTTTAGCAACGGAGAACCATTTAAATCCAATTTGTCATTAGCTTCCAACAAATTTAGTTTGTTAGTTTCTGTTTGATTAAGTAAAAAATCAAAATTATCGTCAAAGTTGTGCATTTCTGAATTTAAATGAATGTAGTTAGAATCCGAACTATGATTTTTATACGCATTTTTATGTTCGTTAATGCGTTTTTTAAATGCAAATGTAGATTCCGGATTTTGATAATTTAAGTTTATTGTTTTTAAAAATACATCCTATGGTGTTTTAAATTATAAAAGCAATATTAAGACCAAATTTAGATAGATGTTTCGAAATTATCTGGCTAGGTTTTCCTATGTATTTTATTTTTTTATACATTTTGGGTTCGGTGTTTAATGTGGGATAGATAGAGTTCAGAGTTATTTGAAACTGCTTTTTAGTTATAATCTTATCTATCAAAGATGGTTCTTAACCATTGTTAAAATTGTTTGATAATATTTAATTCTTTTTCAAAATTTTCTGGGGATAGTGGTATACGTATTAACTGGTCTGTTTATAAAAGCATAAAAGGCAGCCATTTTGTGTTTAAGGGTGATTTCAATTATTATGTATTATTTTGCCCGTATGTGAGGGTTTATGGTAAATGGAAAATTCTAATTTGTTCCGTAGTTTAGTTATAGTTAAGTCCAAAAAGTTTAGAGGGTTGTCTAGTTTCGTCTCTATGCTAAATTTTATACGGTTATATATGGAGTTAATATGATTCGAGAAGGATTGCAGTTGACTTTCCGTTCCTGTGAAACAAGTAAAAACTTTCCTTTACTCAGAGGATGCATATGTACGATATATGCTAAATTGTCCTTGAAAATTTCTGCAAGTAGTGAACTAAGTGGGTTTCCCATAAATAATCCTTCTATAGCAATATGAAAATCACCATTAAATTGAAAATAATTTTGGTCTAAGCAAGCTATTTAACTATCTACCAAGTCTTGTTTTATGATAGGGTTGACTAGTCTCTGAGTGAGAATATTGTCTATTATGTTCATTACGTCAATTGGTGGAATGCTGGGAAATAGGTTTTGGACGTTAAATGAAACTAGAATTGATTCTTTAACATTGTTAATTAGTTTGAATGGATTTTTGATAACATATCTACGTTTAAAGGGAGTATGATATTCTAAAATTTTTATTATTCTTGTTTAAAATTTAACTGATGGTGCTGTTACAAAAGAAACTGCATTCCTTATTGGCGTATCCTGTTTGTGTAATTTAATTAAAGAATATATAACTTTGTAGGTTGAGGATTCGTGATTATTAATTGATATTTTTCCCTTTCGTTAAAAAGTGATGATTTGATTTGATTTGTTTTTGATATCACCATCAATATTTTACATGATCAATCAAAAAGCAAAAAACTAAATTTGTTGGAAGCTATGGAGACTAACAAAATGAGATATTCGAATCTATTACTTAATGATCAATTGGATTTAAATACGTCTCCGTTGTTAAATTTAAATTTATAACCTTACACCGGTAATTAAAAATTAAAAATGTATTGTTTTGTATTTGATAAAGGCACCGTGTTGCCGAAATAGCTGTCACATCATTAAAAACTATGAAAATCTGAGCACATTTTATTCTAATTTAATTGATAGGCTAACGTCGACATAGGATAATACAAACATATTAAGTTATTTATAGTTTATAGCTCACAATTTTAATATGTAATATAATAACTTTATAATTTATTAGTATACATAACATACTAATTTACTTTTTACAAAACTTCTGGATTCCTCCTGTGTCGGTTTTTGCTGAGTCGAAATTGCTGACGTTTCGCCAATCATCCTGTTGGCTTCTTCAGAGCTTGACTGAAACAGTTTCAGTGAAATATTATTGGTTTTCTTATGAAATATAATATTTTTATTGGATTTTGTTTTGCCCCGACTTTGAATTAATAGTATTAGTCTTACCTAAAATAAAACAAACAAATTTTTTATTTGGATTTTGATAATAAAATTAAAGAAAATTATTAAGGTTGTTTAAGTGTTATTTTTCACCCCTTCTTGGTTGCACTATTTTGTAATGCTTAATTTTATAGCAATTTAAAAAATGAATTACTCTTAAAAGCAACAAGAAAACGGTCACAAAAACTTGTGGTCACTGAAAATGCGGTTACTACCTAACAACGCAAGGGGACTACAGAGAAGGAGCACGAAGAGGCTAATGGCAGTTTTATCCCTGTGTTCTATTTCCTGTTAAGAGTCACAGGACGGCAGACCATCTTTTCCTTTTAAAATGTTAAAGAAATCTTGTAGAAGTAACAACCGACCGCCCTTAAAATATAAATATTCAAGTTTCATAAATATAGTCATTTTTTTATTATAAGAGAACGGAAAAAAGTCCTTTTCTAACAAGTAAGTAATAATTTGTTTTGACCATAAAACAAAACAAATACGCAATACATTATATATAGGAAAAAAGAAAATCTTTGATGTCTTAAAGTGACGAAACTAATGATTTATAAACAAATCTATATCAAAATATTTTGAAAGGTATAGTCTGTCTCAATCTTCACCGTGTTGGCTGTCGACGGACCCTCCCCAATAAAACTTGTTGTTATTGGGTAAAGCCATTTACAAAAAAATTATTCAGATCCATTTTACCTTGGCGAAACATGGTTGGATACACATGACACATCCAAAGGATGGTTTGGTTCCACTCATACAGGCTGGGTCAAAACACGGATTTATCCCAAACTGTTTGCTGTTGTCTGCAAAGAATATTAAGGACTCTAGCTTGTATTATCATGAAGATAGAAGTGCCAAATTTTTTGAAAATTGGTTTCAAAACAATCTTTTAAAAAATGATATTTATTCTGAATTCAGTTACAAAAAGGGACAACTTTTGTCCTAAATCTATATGCAATTAGAAAACAGTATGTATGTGATAATTTGGCTGAATAGGGCATATTGTTCTACGTCTTCCTCCTCAATGCATGTTTAACCCCATAGAGCATTTATGGAACCACGTAAAATGAAATGTCCGAGCAGAAAATTTTACTCCTACTTTAAGTTCCAGTGTTATAAATTTAACAAAAAATGTAATAAATAACATACCGATTGAGAGCTGGAAACATTTAGTACAGCACATTATGCAAAACAATGATAGTGAAATAGAATTAGATTTAGACAGTTAGAATAATGTATAGATATTCCTAGCTAGGAATTTATTGTATCTATTTAATGTCATTGTTTTTGCTTAGTGTAAATTAATAAGATTATACCCACCTAAATAAACAAAAAGAAAACTAGATTATTACCAAAACTCTTGAGAGTCCGTCCCTAATGTTTAAAATCTACTGGACCCATCGTCAGGTAACTTCCATAATTGCTGGCAAAATGAAGATTGAGACAGACTTTACCTAGAATTTTATACTCTGATGAGTTAAATTGTAGCAAAGACTTGATTTATTGCGAGGTGATTTCTTGTGCATTTTGAAACGCATTTTTTTAATGCAGATAAATTGAACATAATAATAATTGATTATAAAATACATATTATCATTAAATAATGATCGATAACACCCCACAATTGCAAGATGTTACTTAAAACAGTTTGATCCAATTTAACTAAGGTACCCGCGGCAAATAAGTTAATAAGAGATTGCTTTATTTGGCAAACACCGACAAAAAGAAATAACGAAATACAAATATTATCTTAATTCAGACTCTCATAAATGAAACTACAGAATCTAATCACAACGTACGCAGGTATAGTCGCCCTTATCTTTTGTGAAGCCAACACATACTTCGTGGCCTATTCGCATATCCTATTGTTCTGATTTGTTACACACAAAGCAATACCAAGACTCGTTTTCTTGGACATTATCATCATCGCTTTCTTAACGACACCCTCGATGACCATGATGCTACGAATTATTTTTCTTTTTTTTTTGGATATTGTAGGTCTAGATTTAGAACTTTAAAAAAACAGGTCTTTGGTTAGCAGCTGTGCCTTGTAATTTAGCGATTTTCTTTTCAAATTCTTATTTTCTTTCAATTTGTACACTTCCTGTGTAGGAAGAAGTTCCTTAAAACACTTATTAAGATCTTCACTTTTTTCTTGTGTTTGTGTCTTTCATCGTTTTGGATTTTATTAGAGACTTTTCCTTGGATATTTTTATCATACTAAGTGGAATGTCATCTTCAGAATCGTCTGAATTATCGCTGGATTGCATATTAATATCAATAATATTATCGTTATAATTATTGGGCTCAGTATCGCTGTTAACATTAACATTAACGTTGTTTGCAAAAGGTGATTCAGGAATTACAGTAGGATCAAGTGAATACAAGCTTGTCGCTCGAAAACCGCTTAAGATGTGCTCTGGGGTCATGCATCTGGCCAAACTTTAGATAGAATTTTGCCAAATCGAAATTTGTTCAAACGACGATCTGAATGTGCCTTCCAAAACCTGAGAACTTCTTGGTCCCAGTGATGTTCAAAGGATATATAACCCGCTTTATCTAAAGCGTGCAGTTCAGTGTGTGGTGATGGCAAGTAGAACAGCCTTATATTCAAATCGTCTGCAACCTCGGTTATGGAAATGTTCAGGTGACTAACAGCTCCATCAAAAACTAGCAAGATAGTGTCTGGACCCTTTTCGGCAGTTTTAACTAGGATACCTGGTGGTAGGTTTTCTTCCCATTCAGACTTTAATCGCTTCCTTTATTTAAAACGCCTGATCTTAAATGGTGTCTAAGAGTTCTCCATATCTTTGAGCAGCTTCTCTTTTGGGAAATTTATTATCTATTACCGCACTAATTTCAGCTTGAAGTTATTATGTAGTCCAATTCGCTCGCTTTTTCAATTTCGGTGGCATCGTTGATGGAAAACTAAATAAAAGAAAGAATATTTTACAAGGTCGTCTAATAAGGCCCACTATTTAATGGGCCTTATTAGCCTAAACTTTTCTTAACCATTAAAAAAAGGAAAACATGAGTTTCTCTTACCTTTTTAATATCGTTTATACAGGAAAATATAGCCCAAACAACGTAGAAATTAAGGCATTATTTAAAGAAAGACATTACTTTTCTAAAAAGGAAAGTATTCATGTTCAATGCGAGGAGAATTTTAATAACTATGCGTCAATACCGGGCATCGTTCAGAGTACAACCAACTTTTTTCGCTGTATTTCTTTGGGATGTGGAATTTAGATAAGTAGCGTAGATTTCCGAGTTTTGGCTGTTGGACCTTATTAGCCGCCGGGTCTTGTTTGTCGCACGTAAAGTCTGTTCATAGATATAAGAAAGCGACTAACTGATACGAATTAAGGAAAGACCCGGGCAAGCTATAAGAATGAAATATGGCCGAACAGGTCGGTACTTTGCTTATAATTTAATTATTTGGGGTTTTGCTAGGAAAGATACTAAACAATATTTATTTATTTATTTATGTATTCATGTTTAAATCTAAAATAAAATTACAAATTATTTTTATTACCTAGTTGAATTACTTAAAATTATTCACATAATATATCAGTATCACTATCGCTATCATCGCCTGTTCTAATTATTATATGTTCTATATTATTTGCAATATGGATATACGATTGTTCTGCTTTTTCTATATGTTTAACAGAATTTGATCAACTTTGTGGAGGGATGTTAAAAACTTCGGTTTCTATAAGTTTGAGGACATCGGAGTTAACACAGGCAAAAACATTGTTACGACGAATGGCAGATTTCAGTTGGTGCCAAACATGTTCAATGGGATTAAATATACAGTGGTAAGGTGGAAGCCTTAAAACTGTATGCCCTAGATTTTTTGCATAATTATCACAGACGTATTCCTGTTGTAGGTTCAAGCTTTCGTAGAACCTCAATTAATTGCTTCTTAGTATAATCTTCGTTAAAATAAATCTCGTTCTTATGTAGTTTTGGATTGTTGCTTTTGTGTCACATGAGGAAGGCGTTTTAGTCAACTGTCTACTGTGATAACTTGCATTGTCCATTACAATTACGCTATTAGGAGGAATGTTTGGAACTAGTTTGTTTTGAAACCAACTTTCAGATAAATCAGCGGTATTGTCTTCATGGTAATCCAGAGAAGAATCTTTAATATTTTTCGCAGACGGAGAAGGTTCATTTGGAATCCAACCATCTTTAGAGCCAGCATGCAAAATAGTTATTCTTTTACCTCTTTTTGATGGCGCGTTTGTTTTACACTTATCAGTTGGGTCAACCCAGCACTTTTCCGGGGTATCATAAGTGTCGAACCAGGTTTTATCCAAGTAAATAATTGGCCTTTGTTGTTATCCGTAAATCCTAATTTTTTCTAGATATTCCAGTTGCTATTTCCGAATTCCAAAACGTTTCATTAAATCTTGCCTTTTGTCAATTTTTTTAAATCTAATACCGATGTGTTGAATACACTTCCATAAGGTAGTTTTGGCACATTTAACACCGGTTTCATCTTTTTTCAAGCCTTCTTATTAAGATATCTAACGTAGGCACGCTTTGTTCCTCGTATAACTGGTAAATTTTACGCCGTATTATATTTTGATTAATTTCATCTACACTTGAGAAAATGTCAGCCTCGCTGAAATGGGATTATTCACAATTTTCCATACAGTTGATGTTCACCACGTTCAAACAGAGTCAAATAAACATTGTTTATAACTTCCTTAGTCTCAATAGCATAGTGTTTTCTACATTAATGCGGGAGCATCTCTTGAAATACACTAGACACCCACATATTTTGCATAATTCGCATACTATCCAATACACGCTCTATTACACACGAAATAAGAATGATTACTAATAAACTTAAACTAAGTAATATATCAAACCAAAGAATATTAAACATAGGTAGCTATAAAATTATTTTGTATTGCAGACTACAATTTTATCTGAATTTAAATTCCGAAACTTTAGGTAATAATCTTGTTGCATTGTATGTTAAGGACCACCCTTGGATAATTCCATTCAAAAGCAATTGGTCACTTTCTTATATCTATAAACAGACCATACTTTAGTCAATTAAGAGGTGGTCAATTGATCTTCTCAAAATATTTTTACAGGGTCTCTATATGTCTAGTAGCTACGTGGCTTGAACAGTGTCGGTTGTAACCAAATCACATGATCGCGGGTCTACGGTACTCCGGCCCTCCAAGGTTGCCTCGAAAACCCATCAAAACAAATAAACAAATAACAGTCGACCGGTTCTCCCATTAAAAAGTTGTATTGCGCGTGATTTACCACCGGACCGGATGTTTTGCATACAAAGACGTCGATTAATCACAAATTAGTTGCATGGTTAGAGGGTTTTTTTTGTTCCCCGTATAGCGACGCGCCCTTTTGTCGAACCGATTCCATTTTCCGGGCCGATGGGTTTCGAGAATATGAGCGGAGGCCCTAATGTGCCGTCAACGACGGGGCTTTCTGTCGGGTTTCGCTTATAACCGAAAGTCGCACCCTTTGGAAAAATCACTCGCCCGGTCGGAAAGTGCCCTTTGTCGCGCTCTGTTCCGCGCGCGGTTGCTAATTTACCAGTCCTTGATACCCTACAGGTAAATCCGGTAATGAATATTCAAACCAAGCGACACGTCAATAATATAATACTGATAATAATAATATACTGATTCTGTAGACAACGACAAATTTAAATTAAAAATAATACATCACATTTTGTATATCCACAAAACAAACAGATGAAAGTTCTCCCTAAAACCCTTAGATTATGCTGGATCACATTTCATAAATTTGCCCTGCCACATATTGCAGACAGTGACGTCGATAAATGTTTAAAGGAATAGTTACATAATTTATATAAAATAATTTATACAAAATAGAGAATACAACAATTTTAAACACAAATATTATTTTAAATTTGATATTGGAAACAAGCAAATCTTACATGTAATTTTTAGACTTTTAATTTTTTACGTTCCTCCCATTTTTTGTTATTTATTTTTGTATTTTGTTATTATTTTTTCTCATATTTCGTTTACTTTGTTCTTTATGCATTTATGTTTGTTAATTTGTTTATTGCTTCAAGGCTTCCAGACAGAATACATTTTTTGAGATGTTTTCTAAAAACACTTAAGGATGTTAAAATTACCAATCTCTGCCTTAAATCCTCATCTAGGCAATTGTAAAAATTGGGATGCCAAAATATTTCCTTTTTCTCTATAGAGTTATATTCTGCAGTTCTGTTTAATTTTTGAAAACATTTAAAACTGTTGTTTAAAAAATAATTACCTTACCGTAAAACCCTTGCTTTACTCAAACAGTTGTACAGAAGAGTAATTTCTAGTTTTTTAGAAAACTGTTTTTATTACATATTTGTGCATAATTTCCAATTTTTAAGTACGTATAATGTATAATACATCCTAAGTATTTTATTTTTTCTGTCGACTTTATTGAATGGTGTTTATTGATAAACCAAAAAAAGCATAAACACTGTCTTTTCTTCATTTACCGTAAGCGATATCTGTTTATTAAATCAGCTCAGGTGTTTACTGAAGTCATTTTCCTCTTTGATTGAAGATTATCGCAAGAATCATCTTCGTAAAGGAAAACTTGTGGTCCACCAAACCAGGAATGACGTGCTTACATGGTATAAATTATTTAGGTGAAGAATGAATAATATGAGTCCTAAAACGGGCACCCTGGGGGACACCATAGGAAAAGTTTTTTTTTAATACAAGTATTATTAATTTTTATTTTTTGAATTCTTGTCGTAAGATAACTTTTAAATAACCCACAACTTGTTTATTGCTTTCCAGATTTCTATAGACTTTCTATGGATTTCGGCTTTTCTGCTGATTTCAAATATATAGGAATGGTTGGGGTTATTTATCTATTATTGGATTGGATATGGACTATTGTTTTAAAAATCATATTAGTTAGGAAAACTAAATTAGTTGCAGTTTTTAAATATAGCAAAAGAGTTTATTAGTTGTATGATTTTTGTGTTGTATATTATTGATAGTTATTATGACATTTTCAGTTAAATATATTTTCGTTTATATACAACATATTACCTATTACTTATAACAAAAAAAATTACATAATTAGTTATTATCAAAAAACGCGTCACTAAAACATTGTCTTTAGTATTCTAGATTTATTTCACAAAAGTTGTGACCACGCATACACGAAAATGTTTGCGTATTTTTTCGATACACCTTCTAAGAAGTTCTGGTTTCCCATTTAGGACTTCAACTTCTTTTCATACTCTGTTTTGTATTTCGAGAAGTGTTGTTGGTCTTCTTCTACATAATTTTGCTTTTAGGAATCCCCTTAAAAAGGAGTCGAGGGGAGTAAGATCTGGACTGTAAGGAGGCCAGAGTATTACATCATTTTTTTCTATCCAGACATTGTATTTATTTTCCAAACATTCTCTAACGGCTCTTACATTGTCCTGTTGCCATACTAGAGGTACGTCTTCGATATATTCTTCTACTCTAGATCGAAGGAAATCGAAATATCGATCACGTGCCATTCTTCCTTGAGTAAAACTGGGTCCCAGAATTCTAGAAGAAATAATTCCGCACCGAATAGGTTGGCGACCAGGTTTTTTAATTGGCAAAATTTCCTGGGGATTTTCACTTGACCAGAAATGTGTGTTTTTTAAATTAATCGGTGGGGACATTTGAAGTGAGGACTCGCCTGTTAATAAAATTTGGTGATTCTTATATTCCTTCTAACTAAATGCGACAAAACTCAAGAATTCCTTGTTTGTCTTCATCTAGAAGGTTGAACTTTTGTTAACTTATAAGCGTGCATGTTACGTGACTTTAAAATCTGTTGGATTTTATTTTTACTTATATTTTAATTTTAATACTAGTGATTGAAATCCTCACCTTGAAAATATAACAAGTACATCAAATTCTCCATTAACTTTACAAAGAACTTGCCTTCTTTTTCTTTTGACTAAGCCGCTATTTTTCAGTGTACTATATTATTTTAGTTATAAAACGATTTTTTACTAGGAATCACTGTTTGAGGATGTAATCTCCTAAACTCAATCCGAGCAGTAGCAAGTAGGCAGTTAACTACGCCAATTTCCATGACTAATTTGATTTTTGAAACAAAGGTTAATTTACTTTTGTGGAAGTGGAAGATGTTTATGAATAAATTATGGAATAATCAATTGAGTACAATGGGCCAGTGTTCTTATGCTTCATAGACTTAGAAAAAGCATTTGATAGAGTGCAGCTACAGGACATGATGCATATACTTCATAACAGAATTATCCCATTTGATATAATAAAACTAATCTGTAATATGTAAAGGAAATATGTAACATTATATTAGACGAAATAATTAGAGAAGTAAAAATAAAAAAAGGCCATTAAATCGGTAATAAAGAAATACAAGTGTTGTGTTACCCAGACTATACTTTATTGGTAGGTGAGAATGAAGATAATTTGCAGAGATTACTACATCAGTATATAAATGCAAAGAAATTTAACATGAAAATATCGGCCAAAAAACTGAATTACTAGTAATCTCTAAAGAACGAATTAAATGTAAGCTGGAACTTGATAACCAAATTATAGATCAGGCAATGAACATCAAATATTTTGGAATTAGATTACCATATGATAATAACATAGAGGATGAAATAAGAGAACAAATTGCAAAAGTCCATAGAATTGCACGATGCCTAAACGATATGGAAGAATAAATACTTACGAACCGAAACAAAATGCCGCATATATAAATCTGTAGTTCGACCAGTCATAACATGTACCGCTGAAACATCTAAGACTCAGAAATGCCTGGAAAATAGCATGGAAAAGACTCTGGGATAGAGAAACATATGAAAACATAAGAC
Source organism: Cylas formicarius (assembly GCF_029955315.1). Lineage (NCBI taxonomy): Eukaryota > Metazoa > Arthropoda > Insecta > Coleoptera > Brentidae > Cylas > Cylas formicarius. Next base: position 2,534,423 of record NW_026844361.1, on the reverse strand, counting down.
ACATATGTGGAATTGAAAAAATTAACACCTGGACAAGGAATAACGGGTGATTCAATCAGAGTTTCCACATTACAATCTGAAATATTTTTGAAAGGCTACTGTATTTGTTTATTATCATATGAGATTTCTAACCTCAAAATATAAACAAAATTAGTACGACTGAACAACGTGTGAAAATTGTGCAAGCCTATTATGAAAATGGTCGATCAAGAAAAAATGCATTTCGGACTCTACGTGAATTTTTCGGCTTGCAAAATCGACCTCCTGAGAGGACAATTTGGAATGTGGTTCAAAAATTTGAGCAAACTGGATCTGTAACTAACCTCAAAGTCCCTCCACGTGCTCGTGCAGGTCGGTCAGATCAAAATATTGCCATTGTTTTCGAAAGTGTAGCCGAAGATCCAAACACATCGATTCGTCATCGATTGCAGCAAGTGGGCCTTACGTATTCAACCACACGGCGAATTTTAACAAAAGACTTGCATCTACACCCATATAAAGTCCAAATAACTCAGGAGTTGAAACCTCGAGATCATCAACAGCGCCGCGTGTTTGCAGAATGTATACGAGAACAAGCGGTTCATTTTTCAATGAAAATCATCTTTAGCGATGAGGCAAATTTTCAAGAGAGATTGTTTAAAAAGCAATACATCCTCAAAAAGTGACTGTTTGGTGCGCATTTTGGTGCGGAGGAATAATTGACCCTTTTTTTTTTTCGAGGATAATGCGGAGAACGCTGTTACGGTTAATGGTGTTCGCTATCGAAACATGATATCTGATTTTTTCTGTTGGAAGGTATGGACATTGAAGATTTGTGGTTCCAACAGGATGGAGCCACTTGTCACATATCCAGAGAAACGATGCAATTGCTGCGGTGAAAATTTCCTGGTCGGATTATTGCGATATCAATTGGCCGCCGCGATCATGTGATCTTACTCCCCTAGATTTTTTTTTTGGGCAGAGTGTATAGAAATAAACCAAACACTATTCCAGAGCTGAAACAGGAGATTAGACGTGAAATAGCCAGCATACAACCTGAAATTTCAATAAACGAATTAATGCCACATGAGTCGCGGGGATCATTTGAATCATCTTTCATACCTAATTGTAATACAGTAATCTAAAATGGCAAATAAAAATGTTTGTATATTTTTATATTCTTCCGAGTTTTTTTATTATTTTAATGTGGAAACCCTTATTGAATCACCCTTTAGAAAGCAAGAATGGAATCAACATATCGATAGAATGTCTGAACAACGGATAGTGAGGGTAGCAAGAGATAAATCGCCTGCCGGTCTGAGGAGTATAGCACGACCACAAAAAAGATGGAACGAAAACTTGTGATAAAAATTACATTGAAGCAAAACAGGCAGACGTGCCTAATATAGAAGAAGAAGACGAAAAAGAAAATCGGAAGATTATTCAAATAGGACAAAGTATTAATAACAAAGTTGAAAAAAATTAACGAAGAAGCCAACAAACAGAACGTTATTAAAAAAAGTGATTCTTTGCCAAGCTACTTCCGGAAGGAGTTTAAGAAAGTTATAGATTCTAAAAAGTAGGGAGCTGAAACTGGGGAAATATACACGCCAAATCTACCGCATTGTGAACTATTTGTGTATTTGAGAGACCAACAGATGCCACGGAGAAGCAGAAGGTTTTGAAACGCCCAATTTTATGAATGCAATTACTTCGGTAAGTAATCTTTTCAAATTAGTTGTATAGATTTAATTTTATATTTTAAATTTGCTAGGACCAATCCGAAAGTGATGCCTATGAGCATGAAGACATTACAGAAGTAGAACAAATGAGTGAAATTCGATGCAGTTTTCGCAACGATACCACAGTTATAATTTGTACTCAACCTTCGACCTACTAGAATGTAAGAAACTATTTGCTACCTAAAAGAAAAATAAAAGTAGCACTGACATTGTAAAATAAAAAGCTGCAATGAACTAAACCAACTCTTATGGCCAAAAACATCGGGGAAAAGTTACGAAAACCTCCTTCCGGAATGAGGTTGCTGAAAGACTTATCAACGAAAGACGTTTTGAACCACAGCTAGGCAATTTGCACAGATACACATACAGATACAGTATCGCAAACTCGCATTTAAATAATTAACAAAATAACCATCAGATATACAGCATAGATATGCAACAGCAAAAACAGTAATTCGTTACCTGGATGCATATGTCTATTCAAGAATATTCATCCCTATGCTCAGTACAGGATTTTCTTAGAAAACATGAACGTGAAGTGAAGTGAACGTCTGGGGTATTTTACAAACGAGAAGAGATATGTGCCTGCTATAAGCTGGATGTCTAGCACAAAATTTATGTCCGCTTTCGTGAGTTGATATTTCTTAAAAACTTTTGATATGTATTAAGTGATGTTTTGAATCCAAAGAAGAACACCAGTGTCAAGTGTGCGGTTGCTTTCGGGCTCATTGTCTTTGGGAGGTTGTGGTGAAGTGTGTTTTATGATGGGACGCTTAATATCTCTAATGTGGAAATAATTAGAGAGAAGGGCAGATGTAAGGTGTTTTAATTCTGGGTTCAGTGGCTGGGCTGAGATAGTTTTACGGTTCTGTAAACAGAAGAGTTGATTACCGATGATTTTTGGGCATGATAGGGATGTGAAAATGCATTAAGATATCGGTTTGTGTGTTTAGCTTTTCTGTAAACAGGATGACCCAATGTTAGGTCTGATTTTGAATTGATAAAAATATATAAGAATGGGAGATTTTGTGTACAGAGCTTAAATGGCTAAAGAAATCTCCATGAGGCCAAACAATAAAAGTATCATCAATGTACCGTTTCCATAGCTCTGGCTTTACATCGTCGAGGGCTTTCCTCTCAATATAAATATAAGGCAAACATTTTTTAATTAAGATGAGAAGGTAAAATAATCTTAAGAGTTTCAGAAATTCATATTAGTAAAGAGGAATTATATTTCAAAATTAAGCAAAATATCCTTTGTTATATCCTAATGTAGCGGTTTTTAATTGTTCAATGACATGAAATTAATTAAGTAGGAAACTATCAGGTTTCTCTGTAAAGGGTTTTATTATAGAAGCAGATATTTTGATGGAGAATATGTTGGAGAACCAATTGCACCAACACTGGTTTGTAAATTTAAGGGATCCCGTAGAGACGACGAATTTTAGAGTCTTGAGGTGTAACAAAATTTTTTACGGATCCTGATAGAGAAGAAGTCTCAATAACAAATTGAAGGTTGCTTTTCATAGATAATGTAGATTCTTATTAAAGTTTACGATATTCACTTGTGTTCCCACCTTTATCGGCTCTTAGAATTACGAGCTCGAGAATACATTTTAGAGATTTTAGAGCAATACGTTCAGGCTCTGGAATATTGGATTTGGGTTGTTTGGACTTTTTAAGGACTTTTGCGGTTTCAAATCGAATTTCATTAGCTGTTTGTTTAGGATAGAGTCGACATTTGAAAAGACTTCCTCTTTTGGGATAATACGTTTGGCAAGGACGAAGTTACAACCTTTTGCATGAACTGATTTTTAATTGGTACTCCAATTAAAAGCCATTAAGCCATTTTGGAGATTTATTTCCGGAAATTGGAGCACCATCTACCTCTTTCTTTTTAGAGATAGGGTAGAAAGCATCTAACAAAACAGATTGCAATTTGTCTGAACTTTAAAACAGTGTTCCCTCTAAGTATCCTTAATATAAGAAACTTTTGAAGAAAACGGGTATTAAAATTTAAAATGGCAATTGCTCCCCTCCTCTTGTGGCTATTTCAGCACCACAAAAATAGTTTAAAGCATGTCGGCACTAACTGTTACAACATTCGAAATAAGTATTGCAAGAGAATTAGATTCAACATTCGCAATATAAAAAATGTCATAAAAAATTTCCAGAGAAATGCATGATTTTTAAAGATAACTTAATAATAATATCTCAATGGCTCCCCTGATATTTACATCCGCTCCGCCTAATTCTCAAAGTTAAAAAAACTCGAAAATGGCCGTTGACATTCGGCCCAAACTGCGACCCCGTCGCCGTCACGGAAAACGGTTTAAAAATTTAATTATGTCGATAGCGGGGGCGAAAAACGAGGCGCGAGTGGAAATGCTCTTTTCGATTTCGATTAAATTTAAAAGTGACAGGTTTTACGCGCGGTTGCGTCTGACTTTTTTTTCACGTCCCAACCATAAAATTCGACATGAAAGGGTTAAATAAATGAGTCTGAAATTGCCAGAAACTGCTACAGTTTGGTTCTAATTAGAGCTTTCATATTAATAATAAATATAAATAAACTAGATGTTACTGAAACAGCCTAAAATATTATACAGGACGGTTTCTCGATTATTATGCAGTTAAAAAGTCGTTATAATCGCGTGCAAATTATTTTGTTGTGAGATTCGAAGGGCAAAAGAAACAGGCCAAAAATAAGCTTTCACTTTTATACAGGGTGTTTCAAAACGAATGGGCCGCAGAATGCCAGTATATTTTTAATGTCAAAATATTTCTATTTATCAAATAAACCCATATCCTAAAGTCGATACTTATCGAGATACAGGGTGATAAAAGTAATTTTATTTTTTCCTTTTCTATTACTTTACGTTCAAAATTTTAAAAATAGTCTTTCGTTCCTGTGGAGTTCTTTGTAATATTTGTTTTAGCACTATCTGGACATGTCCAAACCGTTTCAGTTGGTTTTGCTCTCTTTTCCATTCTTTTTATTTGTTTTAATGCTCCTATGATTTTTCGACTTTGTGCAACTCACTTTTTAATTTCCTTCGCTTGTAAAGGACACTCCAAGATATTTCTATTCATCCATTTCCTTGACAGTTACGTTGTCATCAAGTTCCAGATCTCTAAACTTTTTTCCAAAACTCACGTACACAACGAAACAGATGCAGAAGAACAATGCACAACAACAAAAATGCTCCGAAAACGTTTGAAAAACAAAATTGAGATAAAATGAGCCAAGAAAACTAAGAACCTGTGAAAGAAAGAATCTCGTTATTAATTTACCTAATTATTAAGGAACCGGATTTTTGGTTTTTATCAAACCGATTAATAATTTACTATTAAATAACCGGGAAGCAAATTACATAATCTGCTATAAATGTGAATTTTGTATTTTGTATGTCAATGTTCATCTTAAGGCCATATTTATTTAATTCTTCTATTCTTGGTTATATGCTCAATGTCTTCTTTACATTTTCCTATCACTACTTGGTCATCAGAGAATTGTAAGGTGAACGGTGAAATGCAAGAGCCTTGTAGTGGTCCTTTGCCTCCTACTGCCTCGTAGGATCTAGATGAACCTCCATTCATCCTCAATTATTTGTTTAATAGAAAAGGTATTATTTGTGCAGGATCTTCCGCTTGTAAAGAAAATTTGTTTTTCCACTATTTTGTCATGGTACTCTTCTTCAATTAGATCTCTTATAATTCGTCCATAAAACCGACTGAATGTGTTAGTCACCCGTGCGTTCACCTTTTTTAAAAAGTGTTGATATGTAAGTCAACTAAATTACGATAATTTCTTAAAATTAGCGCAAAATGAGGTAGTGCTCCGTCAAACAAAGGTAGCTATCAAATCTATGAAGTCGCGTTGCATAAATGTAAAAACATTACTATATCAAGATTTAGGGGTAATTGCCTGCCAATACGTTCAACTTGAATTCGTACTGGAAATGTCTTTCCCATATGAAAACTACCTCTACGGGGAGAAATAGTCTCAACAAAACGAGGATCTTAATTTTGCTGGTTTCGAACAAAGACAGAAAAATGTATTCTTGCTTGCAGGTCTTGAGGCCACAAATGCTGGACTGTGTGAAATGACAGGGATAAAGACTTTATCGTGACTTATATTCTTCTAAATACTGCCACAGAACGTACTCTGATAGCAGCACAGCTACTAATACTAGTTTGTGGATCGAACGAACTAGGATTTCTTTTTCCTGATTTAGTGCGATATTTCTTGAGCTTCCTTCATTGTGCTGTTTACAGAAAACCTACGCACACAGACCGATACCATTGTATTCATTGTTTACAAAGCTGTAAAACTATCTCAAACCGAGTCACTGAACCGGGAATTAATACACCTTACATTTGCTCTTCTCTCAAATAATTTCCAAATTAGAGATATTAAGCATTCCATCAAAAACTACACTTCACCACCACCTCCCAAAGACAATGAGTCCGAAAGGAACCCCACACTTGAAACTGTTGTCCTTCTATACATTTAAACCATCAGTAATCACATATCAAAACTTCTTAAAAAATATAACGTCCAAAACCGATTTACCATTCTATCAATGACAAAATTCCGTTTGAGATACCAAGAGTTTACAGCATTTCATGCATGTGCAGCTTCAAGAACATGAAAGAATCCTAACGACAAATAAACTCCTCAGAAGTTGCCGAACACAATCATGCAAGCTGACATCATATCTTATTGGACAAAATAAAAGTCTTGCATGTAATCAATTGTTCTAGCAAAGAAAAATTCGAGAATCTATAGAAATCTATAAGCAACCGAACAATCTTGACCGCGATTCAATTCAAGGACCCCCCAAAAGAAACTAAGATCGAAAACATCAAGTTTCCATTCTTGTTCAGTTTGTGGCCGTTCCAACCACAAATCGTCCGAGTGTGCCTACCGCAATTGTTTTTGTCATAAATGCGGAGTAAAAGGACATTTAGCACCCTTGTGTAAGCAGAATAACGTGGGTCAAAATTTTCTAAAAGACAACGCGCTCGAAGGTGTGGACGATAGCGATGATCCGTGCTTCATTATCAGTGATAAACCCTTGCAAGGTCCCACGAACATCACCCAGACGTCGGTACAAAATATGTTTCATAAGGAAACAGAAAATGTCCATAGCAGTTCAATAAGTAACGAAAAACCTATTTTAATTAAATTAGAGATAGATAAAATGCAATTTAATTTTGAAGTGGACTCCGGTTTCGCCCACGCGGCAATTTCGGAAAAAATGTATAACAAACATTTTCAAAAATATCCGTTAATCAGTAATGATTTGCGTTTGAAAGATTATGTCGGTGTATCTTTTCAACCTTTGGGTTTTGTAAACTTAAAAATAACGTATGATTGTCAAAATTACAACCTAAAAACATATGTAATTAAGAACGGCGGGCCACCCTTATTAGGTTGCAATAGTCTGAAAATGCTAAATATCGGGCTTTGTAAATCAGTCGATAGCAATACCAGTTCATTATATGTAAATTCGGACGCCAAGTTGCAAAATTTATTAAAAAAATTCGAACCAATATTCAACAGTACGCTAGGTACATTCAATAAGTTCAAGGTCACGCTAAAATTAAAAGAAAACGCCACCCCAAAATTTTTTAAGCTTCGGCCGGTTCCAATAGCATTAAAACCGAAAATTGAGCAAGAACTGGACAGGCTAATCAAAAACAAGGTGCTAGTGCCCACAGAATTTTCAAAGTGGGCAACACCTATCGTCCCAATATTAAAAAAAAAAACGGCGGTATAAGGATCTGCGGCGATTTTAAGGTGACCTTGAACCCCCAATTGGAATTTCAACAGTTTCCTCTTCCAAGAATTGAATACTTATTTAGCCAACTAGAGGGGGGAATGAAATTTTCAAAAATCGACCTTTCAGAAGCGTATCAGCAAATTTTGCTCGACGATCAGTCCAAAGAGTTGGTTACCATCTCCACATATAAGGGGTTGTTTTCTTATCAAAGATTGCCTTTCGGCATACACTGCGCGCCCTCCATCTTCCAAATCATTCATCATTCCTAGATGACATTCTGGTTACAGGGAGAAACGATCTTGAGCATTTGGAACGATTAGAACAAGTCTTTCAAAAATTATCGGAATGTGGCTTCCAATTAAAAAAAGAAAAATGTAGTTTCATGGAAGAAAGTTCTTCCAATACCTTTACGGCATCAAGTTCACACTATACACAGACCATAAACCTCTTTTGGCAATACTGGGCGGCAAAAAAGGGTTGCCAGTTTTTGCAGCCAACCGCCTACAAAGATGGGCATACATCCTATCTTCATTCCGTTTCGAAATTAAGTATGTCAATACCAAACAAAACTACCCAGATTTCCTATCTCGGTTAGGGGGAAACACTAAAAATATGTTTCATCATGCCAGCAATCCGTTACTATTCGACTCGCGGAAACAAGATCAAATTTCATATTTAAATTACATCGAAAATTCAAAATTCCCAGTTAATTTCCAAAAGATTAAAGAACAAACCTCAAAAGATGTCGTTTTGAGCAAAATTCTATTTTATGTTCGAAACGGTTGACCACAAACTTGCCACTCTACAGATTTTAAACCTTATTTTCTTAAAAAACATGAAATTTCAGTAGCACATGGTTGTTTAATGTGGGGTTACCGTCTAATTGTGCCTCCAGTCTTCTATGACAGTATTTTGGGGGAATTACATTTAACTCATACCGGAATCGTTAAAATGAAAGCCTTGGCGCGTTCATATGTTTGGTGGCCAAAAACCGACGATTCTATCGAGAAAATCGCGCGTTCATGCAAAACATGTGCACTTTATTCGGAAAACTCCGCGAAACCTTCTTTAATTATGTGGGATACTCCTAAAGAACCATGGACTCGGGTTCACGCTGAATGTTTCATAGTCTCAGACATGTCTTCTGCACAAACCATAAAAATCTTCAGAGCTCTATTTACTCATTTTGGTCTCCCAAAAGAAGTTTCCACCGATAATGGTCAGACTTTTATGTCCGAGGAATTCCAAAATTTTTTGGCAAGTTTGGGGATCATTCACAAAGCGGGTGCTCCATATCATCCGGAAACGAACGGGCTGGCCGAATCAGGCGTCAAAATTGCAAAAAGAGCGTTACGCAAAGGATATGCGGATGGGGTGACCGATTTACAACTTATTTTAGATACTTTTCTTTTTCAATACCGCAATACACCGCACACTACGACCCAAGAATGTCCAGCAAAAATGCTTTTTGGTCGCTTTTTACGCACTAGATTTGATTTAATTTTACCTTCGACCGAAAATATTGTAAAAGAAAAACAAAACAAAATAGAACTTAAGCGCAAAAAGAAAGGGGAACTGTCATTTTCAATTGGGGAGAAAGTATGGACCCGGGACTACCGTCCAAACACGGATAAAAGCAGGTGGTGTCAAGGGATAGTTCGAGATATACTTGGCCGAAGAACTTACGTGGTTGAGTTGGTCGGTGGAGTCACATGGAAAAGACATTCAAGTCAGTTAAAAAAGTATCATTGTAACGACAAGTCTTGCCCCAGCAAGGAAAACTCCATGACAGCCCCAAATAAAAAAAACTCCTTGATGACTCCACCTTCCAACGTAGCAAGAAACAGATCAAGTAATACTGTAACGTCAGTTAGGTCTAGCGATAGCGAAACATCGGACTCAGAAAGTGAAGACATTATCTCACCCAGTGAAAATAACCCCAGCGACAATGAAGTCCCAAGTGACCACGGTGCGCGTGTGCTTCGTAGACGTAGTAAGATTAACCCCAGATCGTTTACAAGTCGCCCAGTAAACGTGACACTCATATCTAAATGCAAGTGTACATAAACACCACTAGAGTTAAGTTAGTTTCAGTTTATTATAGGGGGAAGGTGTTCTATATGCGAGTTTTTTTATATCGCCGTTTAGTTTAGGTTTTTTTGTAAACCGTGATGCGGTACGTTTTCCTAGGGCTATCCACGGCAGTTACCTGCCGGGCCCCGTATTGTACGGAGTCGTGAGTAAACGGTTGCATTGTCGTGGTCGAGTTTCATTTGACGTTAAATGAATACATAACACTATCTTTCGCCAATACTTACTCCCCTCCTTTAGCCCCACCCCCTCAAACAATATATAAGCAGGTACAGAGTAGAATTGGAGATTGGCGAAAAGTCAGCAACTTTGATTTATAAACAATGGACTTTTTTGCTTAGAAAATAACATATTTTCAGAAAAAAGTGTGTGCAGGTGGCGCCGTCTACAAGTTATCGCAAAACTGATTATACCAGTTCGTATCCCATCCCCAAAAACCTTCACACGAGAATTTTTATGCTTATATTTTATCATCCTGTGGTCTTCACTTTAGGACGTTAGTTTATTTTCTAATTTATGGCCCATTCGTTTTGACCCTGTATACCGTAGAAAAATGCGGCTTTCGTGAGAAATAGAACGTAGCATATTTGTTAATATCATGTATCTGTGAGACGGGATTACGCGATACCGATGTTTCTGAATAGCTACCTTCACGGGATGCCGCATCAATACCACAAAAGAGGCCTCCAGCTCTATACGCTTTTGTTTGTTGGTTTATTATGTCTATTCCTTAATTAGCGGCTTTGTAATCGAGCGGGTCTTAAGATCAGACGTTCGGCTCGCCGCGAGCATCATCCCTCGGATTTCGCACCCTCGGGAATTAACTATTAAAGCAGGCACTTTTCATTGTACGCTTTAATTAAAAATTTCGAAAGCATCATCAAAATTTGCCTCATCTCGAGTACCAGTCGAACAACAGAGCGATTAATTGTTATTAGTGATTTTATTTTTTTTATCAATGCAACCTAAAATAAATTATTTTTGAAGTTTTTCATTGAATATTTACATTCACAAGAGGATTAAACAGAAGTTCATATTCGGGCATTTATAAGAAAAGTTTAAATATAAGAAATTTAGTATACGAGGTATCCGGCGGTGATGATTAGCATGGAGCATGGAGCGGATCCACCTTACAATGGCCGTCCCCACTCCAGTACGCTCCACCGCCCTGCAGATCGAATACAGGGTCGTGTTATTGAAGGCCCCTTCGATGTCAGTGAACACGCACACCGACAGCCGTGCCGAGCCCATACCCTCCTCCAACCTGGAAGCCGGATGGTGAAGAGCGGAGCCCACAGACACGCCACTTCGGTACGCATGCTGAGCTCCACCCAGTCCCTCAGATACCGCTCCACCATTCTCTCCAGAGTCTTCATAATGAAGCTGGTGAGGTAAACGGGCCAGTACGACTTCGAGTCCGTGTAGTCACTCTTCTACCTTGGGGATGAACACTACCCTGCTGTGTCTCCACAGCTCCGGCACGTATCCCCTCGTAATGAACAGGCTATGAACAGATCCATCAGCGGGCTGGTCAGGAGACCTCCGTCCCTTTGCAGCAGAGCCGGAAATACTCCACCCCGCCCGCCGACTTTAACGGGCCAAAGCTGTCAATAGCCCACCTCAGCCTATTATGGGTAACCACCCTCCTTGCCGTGGCGTAGTCGCATCCAAGACGACCTCCGGCTTCAACATTCCCCCCCTGTGTCCGGATCAGCGGACCCTGGGAAGTGCGTGGCCAGCAACTGTTGTAGTGTGTCCCCTGGTTCCGCTGTGTAGCCACCGCCGGTCCTGCGGACCACTCCCAGTCTTCCCGCAGGGTCACTTTTGAGTACCCTAAGGAGCCTAGCTGCTTCCGGAGTATACATTATTCCGTCGCAGGAGCCCCTCCAGATCTTCCTCTGTGATGTCTGTAGTTCTTTTTTGTACTGCCTGCGGACCTCCCTATAGAGATCCCAGTCCGAACCTAGGCCGCTGCTTCTCGCTGCATTGAACAGTCTCCGCACTCTCCTCCTGAGACGCTCCAGGGAAGAGCTCCACCAAGGAGTCCTCCTCGCCCTATGCTCCTTTGTCTCAGGGTAGCTCTTCTCGAAAGCCCGTATCACAGCGGAGCTGACGCGGTCGGCGGCCTCGTCAATCTCCTCCAATATCCGGTGTTTTCTTGGTAAACCCCCTAGGCGCCAAGCGAGCTCCTCCCTATAGAGTTCCCAGTTTGTTGCCCGGGGGTTCCTAAATCTAACGGGTTCCCGAACACCCATTTCCAACCCTATGGTCCCTATGGTACCTCTATGGTCCGACATAGAGTCCTCCCCACAGACACACCACCCCGTTATTTCCGGGAGCAGAGCCCTTGTACAAAGTGTCAAGTCTATAACCGAGCTCCGACCCGTCATGAAAAACGTGGGATCTACCCCGCTGTTGGCTACCTGCAGCCCTGCCGAGGCCATGAACTCCACGAGGTCTCCCCCCCTTCTATTAGTCGCCGCGCTGCCCCACAAAACATGGCGAGCATTGCTGTCGCAGCCAATCAAAAGAGGAAGATTCGCCTCCTCACAGTAGGAGACCAAGTCACTGATCTCCTGCGGAGGACAGCTGCGGTCGCCTGGAAAGTACGCAGAGGCGACTACTACCTCCCTCACGCCGTCCCGAGTGAGGGATCTGACCAGAATTGGAACCAGGTCCTTGGACGCCTTGTCCCTTAGGAAAAAGGCCTCCAGCCCCATGGTTAGTATACAGGCCCTGGGACCGCGGAGTCGACACTATACAGCATCGACCCTCCCAGAGATAAGACCTTAACCCTTGATTTTACAATTCAGGACTCTTGGATCAGTACAATGGATGTACCGCCCTCCGAAATTTTCCTGCATAAGTGGGCCGTTGCAGCCCTGCTGTGTTGCAGGTTAAATTGTAATATCCCCTTGAAGATGTTACGGGAATACCACGTGAGGATCACGAGCCTCAGCCCGAATCCGAGCCAGAGGTAGCACCTCCCACCGCTTCCGCTTCCTGACTGGTGGACCCTGATGGGATGCCCCGGTTCACCTCCATCCGAGATTCCTCCTCGGTTCTCCCTTCCTCGGAGGGCCCTCCGGAGGTCTCCTCCACAGAAGCTGTGAGCGCTGCCTCTCCGTCAGACTCCAAAATCTCCATGGACGAGCCCTCTTCGTGTGAGCTCCCCTGCGGCCACCTCATCCCCTTGCGGCTTCGGCGCCGCCAGGTTCACTTAAACCTGAGTTGCCAGGCAGAAGAGAAGTGAGCACTTAGCCGTGATGGCGCTTGCCGATTTCTCGTCCACGCCCACCAAAAACCTTGTACCCCTCCTCTGTCAGACTCTCCAGGCACGGCAATCTAGGCCATTCTGAGCTGCCAGACAGCGGACTAGTGCCTCGTTCGAGACACCCGCCCCCACGCCCGGAATCCAGATCGCCGCCCTTCTTAGTCTCAATCCTTTCGGATCCACCAGGTTTGCGAGCCCCCAGGGCCTGACGTTGATCAGCTCCCTGCGAATCCACTCTCTGGTTTCTTCATCCATCATCTCCATCAGGATGTGGCTCCTCCACAGCCTAACCGAGCGTATCCGAGGACGGGTGTTTTGCTTATGCAGAGGTTAAGAGACCCTATGAACCTCAGTAGGTCCTTGGAAGATAGGTCAGTTCCCTGCCCTCTGAGACCCACCACAAGTTCAGGCCCACCCGCCGCCGCTTGCGCGTAGGACCGAGCCCCCCTCTCAGAGCTCCTCCCGCGACGGCCCGCCTTTCCGGGGCCCAGCTTTCAGTGCTTCAACCTGGGTGGTCTCTCCCATCTTCTTTTTCCGCTTCCCGCTTGCCGTTTCCGGTGTGCCCCCTGTGGAGCCCTCCGTTGACGGCGTGGCCGGATTCCTGGGCGCCGGAAGAGAGCTCGTCCGTGGTTCCGGAACCGTCACCGCAAGTCTCTTCTTCTTCGCCCTCCTTTTTTCCGCCCCACTCCCCCCACCGGTGTGTCGTCGAGGTGGTGTTCCCGGTTGGTACCGAGCCCTCCACCCCGCTCGCGACCTGGGGATCCTGTTCAGATCGCCCTTGGAGGGGACCTTCCTGAGAACGCACCTGCTGGCTGGAGCCCTCCTTCCCAAATTTCATTTTAGGTTCCATATAGGTCTCACGAGTAGCTAGGGAAAAAGACGGTCCACCTCTGCAGAGCCCCGCATGCAGAGGTAAGGCTTCCTTCCCCGAGGTGCGCCCGGTGCCTCGGGGCTGGAATCGGTAGAGACTGATCTTCTATCCAGCCATGCATCCCTAGCCCCGATCCCCCACTGTGGGATTTAGGATTTTTATTGAGGCTTACTCCTCTTGGTCCAAGTGGTGAAGCTCAGACCCCCGCGTCGCGTGCCCACTCGTCGTGCCGGCACCCGATGCATGGTTTATCAACCGACTACATGCCAGTTGGCACCGTTATATCCTGTGCAAGCCCTTAGCCACAACACGACAGTTCGGCAGGGTGAGCTGGTCCACAACTGGTTATTTGTCAGCCCTATTGGATTTTTACCTCCTCGTGCCTTCTTATTCTCAGCCACTCAGGCCCGTGAGAGCCTGGGCTCCCCTATCCGCCACCCGCGGGAGGCGCCTCATGGATTGCTCAACCACAGAGGATCAGCAGGGCAATAAGCAAACAACAGCAGCCGCAACAGAGAGTGCAGAGTGTTCGAAGTGTTTTCGGAGCGCGAGCATTGAAGATGCCAAGTGAGATTTTGGCGAAACGTCTGCAGGATTCCAGTCGGAGTTCAACGAGCGAACGGATGATATCCCGGAATATAGTGTCATCATATATATATATATATATATATATATATATATATATATATATATATATATATATATATATATATATATATATATATATATATATATATATATATATATATATATATATATATATATATATATATATATATATATATATATATATATATATATATATATATATATATATATATATAATTTCTTCATTCGGAAGCAGAAAAAGCAATGGACTGTAATTTTTTATAAAATTGAAACTAGAAATAACGCGGCAATTCAAATAATAATATATTGATATAACGAGACGAAAAAATGACAATCTCTTTTCTTCTTGGCCTACCTTGATGCAGCTCTGGCTGTTGACTGGCACAATTTCGAAATACTTGACGGCACTCGAGATTTTAATTCTGGAAAGCGGAAAATGCTCTGACGTTGGTCTCTACCTGAGTCGTACTAGTCCCGATCACAGCGGAGTGCGACCCGGAGCCACATACGACTTTTTTCTGGCCGTATTCCCAGTGAGATTGTCACCAAAATAAGCGGAGATTGAACGGAACAAACGGATTTCATAAGAAATTTCGATACATATTAATACAAATAAGAAAAATGAAAGTAAACAAACTGGCAAAAAACTAACCAAAACTAACCAAAAAACTGTTTCTTTTATTTAGCATTAAAAATTAAGGCAATTTTGTATATGCCTAATATTTACTTTTTGAAATATTTTTTTTACTTTTTTCTATTACAAATAATTTGCTGTTGAAATATAAGTTAGTGTAAGGTGGCTATGACGGCGTTTAAACAAAACAAATGCTAAAGTGCTGCCGCCTCCTTAAGAGAAATTTTGTTATATAATCTCTAAGAACCAGGGTCCGGTTTATATTGTTCGATACCTAACTTTCTAACATATCAATTTTCTCCTCTCTGGTAAATATGATACGCAAGCAAGCGAATAAATTAAATTTATAAACGATAAATAAATAAATCAATAATGTGTAAAAATATATTTGAATTACGACAATAATCAACAACAAAACACGCGTCCAAGGAGGAAGCGTTCTAGCACTTGTTTTGTTCAAACACCGTCATAGCCACCTTACACTAACTGAACTTATATTTCAACAGCAAATTATTGGTGATAGACAGATGTTTTTAAGGAAATATTTCAAAAAGTAAAGGCATATTATATAAAATTTCCTTAAATATGACAAAATTATAAAAACAGGAAGTTTCCATTAAAAAAGAAAGTTTTTTGGAAGTTTCTTTAATTTATTTGTTGTTCTAATTTTTCTCGCGTGACCTGTATTAATATGTATCGAAATTTCTTATGAAATCCGTTATTCGCGTCCTTTATATACAAGAAAACTTGCTCAAGTGAAACAACGAATACTATCGAATGAAAAAATTAGCCGATATTTTACGTCTTGCTAACGTTATTTTTCGCATAAAAAATTAAAAATGTTAAACATGGTTAGACTTAGGTATAGGACATTATACACAAAATGTGTCTAGAATTTTGTATAAAATTTAAAAAAGAAGTAATATCCAAGTGTTCTATTTAAAATAAGAAAGCTGCTAGTCGTCCATGGAAAATGAAATACCGTGTATATACAAAATTAAAATGAATTGAAAGCCTGTAATACCCCAATTAACTTTTGTATTTAACTTTCGGCTCCTGTACCCTGTATAAAAACGACAAAAAATGCAGTGGGAGCCAAATAGAAAGAAAACCCTTTCCAGCAGTTTGTTTACCCATCGGGCATTCCATCGACGATTCCGCGGGTCTTCTTCAAACGGTAAAACGAATGACACGTCGACGGAAATGGGTTTCAAGATGCACCGCACCGGGAAGCCGAGCCTCGGTTTATATTTTCGACGAAAGCGGCATTATGCAAAAGACGTCCCGCACGCCACAGACTTTTCCCTCTCTCTCTCTTCTTCTCTCTCCGCCGTATTGGGTTTTTCCTTCCCGGTTATAATATCCAATATAATATACATCAACCGCAGAACCGGGAAGATTAATATCATACTAAACCGGGGAGTCGGGATAGCCAGCTTTGCGCCGCCTTTATGCCAATCTCTATTTAGATTATCCTTTATTCATGAAACGGCGGCATCGGCTCTTAAAAAGGAGTATGTTTTTCAAATTAATTCCGACGCCGGCGACGCCGCCGCCTGTTTCAAACACTTCGGGAATGATTAAGCGGCCGTTAAAAAAAAACGTACGACGCGGGTTTCGATCGGCGGCCATTTTGCGATCGGCGCGTTATTTTTCCCGGGAATAAATTCCGGCACCTGGACGCGTTTTTTCTGGAAGCGAAACTGATCGAAAATCGCGTTTCGATTAGAAGCGAAGTTTGATGAAGCAATTATGTAATATTTTTTTGAGAAGGTCCATTGGACTTGCGCATGCGCGGGATTTAAAATTTCGTTTTTAACCAATGGCAACTCTAAGAGCAAATTCTGACGTTGGACCCATAAGACCAACAACAAACAACATGGTCTCTGTATTTTCTCAAAATGTGTCAAAATTTTAAGGCAAAAAAGGAGTTAAGGTATGGAGAAGCAGTGCAGAATTGCAGCACCTGGGGTCGGTATAATTCCGTAATTAATTTGGCGTTTTTGTTCTTTAAGCCCTGTAGATACGATGCAATTTCTAAATGTATGAAGCGTTAGTTCTCATAAACTCATAGGTGTAATCTCTATTGAAATAACTATGAGATGCTAGATATCGCCCAAGAAATATCTAAGTGGAAAAAACAGCCATCTCCTATAGGCAGTAGTTGACAATGGGTATTTCATATCCTTGTTCTAGTACAAATTCAACTTGTAGCTTAATTGTTTCCTTATATTTCCTGTAATTCTTGTATACCAAAACATATTAAAGTCTGTTCATAGATATAAGAAAGTGACTAACTGATACGAATTAAGGAAAGACCCATTCAAGCTGTAAAAATGAAATATGGCCGAACAGGTCCGTACTTAGCTTATAATCTAATTATTTGGGGTTTGGTTAGGAAAGATACTAAGCAATATTTATTAATTTATGTATTTATGTTTAAATCTAAAATAAAATTACAAATTATTTTTATTACCTACTTAAATTACTTAAAATTATTCACATAATGAATCAGTATCACTATCGCTATCATTACCTATTTTACTTATTATTTGTTCTGTATTATTTGCAATATGGATATATGATTGTTCTGTTTTTTCCATATGTTTAACAGAATTTGCCCAACTTTGTGGAGGGATGTTAAAAACTTCGATTTCTATAAGTTTGAGGACATTGGAGTTAACACGGGGAAAAATATTGTTACGACGAATGGCAGATTTCAATTCGTGCCAACATGTTCAATTAAATATACAGTGGTAAGGTGGAAGCCTTAAAACTGTATGCCCTAGATTTTTTGCATAATTATCACAGACGTATTCCTTTTGTAGGTTCAAGCTTTGTAGAACCTCAATTAATAGCTTTTTGGTATAATCTTCGTGAAAATAAATGTCGTTATTATGCATGTAGTTTTGGATTGTTGCTTTTGTTTCACATGAGGAAGGGGTTTTAGTCAACTGTCTACTGTGATAACTTGCATTGTCCATTACAATTACGCTATTAGGGGGAATGTTTGGAACTAGTTTGTTTTTAAACCATCTTTCAAATAAATAAGCGGTGGTGTTTTCATGGTAATCCAGAGAAGAATCTTTAATATTTTTCATAGACAGAGAAAGTCCATTTGGAATCCAACCATCTTTAGAGCCAGCAGGCATTTACCTCTTTTTGATGGCGCGTTTGTTTTACATTTATCAGTTGAGTCAACCCAACCCTTTTCCGGGGTATCATAAGTGTCGAACCAGGTTTCATCCAAGTAAATAATTGGCCTTTGTTGTTCTCTGCAAATCCTAATTTTTTCTAGATATTCCAATTGCCATTTCCGAATTCTAAAAGATTCCATTAAAACTTGCCTTTTGTCAATTTTTTTAAATCTAAAACCCATGTGTTGAATACACTTCCATAAGGTACTTCTGCCGCATTTAACACCAGTTTCATCTTGGCAGCTCTAATTGCATTTTCTGACGTTCGACCCATAAGCCCTTGCGGCTTCCAACAACCAACATCACCGTTGGGAGGTTGTTAATGTTTGGATGCTGCAATTTTACGACAGTATATTCTCAAAATATGTCGAAATCCCTTTAAATTTTCAGGCAAAAAAGGAATTAAGGTGAGAAAGCGTTGTTAAAAAAATTTGCGACAAGTGCAGAGTTAATATTATGTTGAATTACAACACACGGATCGGCGTCCTTAGTATAATTCTGTAAGTATTTTAGCGTTTTGGTTCTTTTTCGAAAATTTCTTTCGAATTTTTGCCCGTAAATCGGCACAAACCGTTTGTTTTTATAAACTTATTGGTTTAACCTCTATTAAAAATGTAAATAAAGTCGAATTCACTAAATGCGACTCTATAAGTGTAAATATAACTTTAAGGTACTAGATATCGCACTGGCAACATCTAAGTGGAAAAAATGTTCAATAAGCACCTCGTATAGACAGAATGCCCATTCTTTCATCACAAGTCTAGTAATTGCAGAAAGTTTCGCCTCCCAAATATATAATTAAGAAAAGTACCAATGGACAACTTCGTTAAAAAACTGTGAACTGTAAAAAATTATAAATGAGTTTCCGCCTTTTTTCACAGATACCAACTAACAAATCTATATTACTCAAAAAGACTCGACACAGGCATTTTTTTAAGACTATAGCCAACTGAGAAAGTTGTATTCATTTATGAAGAAACGGAGAACTGTAGAAAAAAAAAATTCTATTCTCGTCTATAAAATACCTAATTACACACCGACCTAGCGTGCGGGAAGCGTCACTTTACCACGCCAGTTTCGTTTCCCACGGATCCGAGCCACTTCGGACATTTCCGGGATTTTACCGCACGGGTTTGGGAGCAATCGGATGTTTTCGTAGATATTTCCCACGCTTTGAATTTTGACGTTTGTCAGTTCTGACGGTCATGTCAGTTAATGTATTCGTGTTGTTTTGCGAAAATTTACCCAAAAACTAACCGTACACGTTTGGTAAAATTTTTAACTCACTCGTTTATTAAACACTCGCTCCGCTCGTGTCAAATAAACTCGTGAGTCAAATACCGTTTACCGCACTTGTTGCATAATATAGTATTACCGCACTTGTCGCATAATATACTGTTTTATCCTAATCCAAACTTTTCATCAATAATGCCGAAATTGAAAAACGCCTTATACCTCGGTTGGTAGTGAAGATATCGCCATGCGGTTTTAACCATTAAATATTTCTCAAATATCGAGCCCCTGACATGTAAGTCGATTTTGCTCTATCTTGTTCAGAAATAGGTTATTCCTGTTAAAACATGCCGATTACGACCACCCTGTACATAACATATCCAAATTCAAATCAATTAAACTATGCAGCCATCTAAGGTATCACATAGCTTGCCAATAACTGTAATTTAAAAATATGCTAAAAGTAAAATAATACGTATTCTTTGTAACATACAGATTTAAATTCTTGGTTTGTTAATTTTTCTCTTATCTTTTGTACTTAAAAATAGTGAAAACACCCATGAAGTAAATACACAGCTAAATTACATGATGTAAGGATTAAAACAGGGAACAATATAAGCGACTTTCTATAGAAAACAAATTTTATGCGTTATTTTTAAAAAAATTATTACAACAATTTCAAAATAAATAATTCAAATACATCTTTTCAAAATTTCAAATAAATATTTGTTTGATCATTACACAGACCAACAAGCATTATGCAATGTGGTATTTTTCTAATTTATAGTGTTATAGGGATTAACCCAATAGAAAAACAATGTTTTTTTTAATTCTATCACGAAAAAATTTTTTTTTTAAATAGGAACGTTACATAACATTCTAAAAATTGAAATTGCTACGCCACGGGTATACATTTTGCATAGTTAAAATGCCAACTGTGTGTGTGTGTGTGTTTTTTTTTTTTTTAAGAGGAGGGAATCCTTTTTACGGATTCCAGGCATAGATGTTTCGCCTGGATATGTGACTCGACACACGAGACTGAGTTATATTAAAACTCGGCTCTAGTGCCCTTACTCACTAAACCCTAAAACTTCTTATCTCCTATCCTCTTATCCCCCGCGGACCCGCTTTTAGGCATTACATTGCAGAGGGAGGAATTAGCTGCTGCTCTTCCTTCTGGTACCTAAGTGTTTATATCTTCTTCTTTCTTCTAGTGGACATTTGTTCTTCTCCTTTCAATGGAACGCAGTTCTGTAAGAACTTCCGTGACAAACGAATTAATTGCGTTCCAGGCAGCTTCTGATGACAGCATTACTTCTACTATTGTCTCTGGTTGAATGTTCTTCTTCAAGTTCGTCTCCAGCTCGTCTCGTTGTGGATCAAATCGTGGGCACTCAAAGAAGATGTGCTCCGTGTCTTCACTGATTCCTGGGCAGGACGGGCACTCCGGTGAATCATCATGCTTGAAGCGATGAAGATACGTCCGAAAGCATCCATGTCCTGACAACATCTGCATCAGATAATAGTTGGCCTCGCCATGACTCCGGTTCAGCCAAACGTCGATCTTTGGTATGAGACGGTATGTCCATCTTCCGTTTGTTGCGGCATCCCATTACGATTGCCATCGTGTTCTGCCGTTCTTCAGCTGTAAGTTCCTCGGCACTTAGTGTGGTTGACCTCTTTTGTTGATAAAGGTTCCGTCTTTCCTCAGCTAGAATTCTGAGTGGCAAAGTTCCAGAAATGACACACAGTGCTTCCTCCGATATAGTGCGGAAGGCGCTGGCTACTCTTACAGCACTTAGACGATATACTGGTCCAGCCTTTCTCCATGACAAGATGTTTTGCGACGATCACTACGGCTACTTCATCTGCATACTCTACTAGTTTGACATTTCTTGGCAGTTTATCGTGTAATTGTGTTTGGCAGTGGTTTCGTCAGATTAAAAATATTCCAAATATGTTTGGCCCTGTGTGTGGTTCTTTTGTGGTTAAGAAATTTAGATGTAAAATTACACCTTTGGTTAAAAAACAATATTACGCTTATTTTAAAGTTTGTAAGATATGCGAAGAAGGTTTATGTCGTTGGAATAATCTAACCAGGCGATCACTACCGTTTGGAATATTTATGATATGGAGGGAACAAACAAATCACTATGATGACTGATATTTCTGTATGTCTATGTTGGTGGATATACTAAAAATTTGAAAAAAATTCAATGCAATTCAGCTAGTGCCAAATGGCTCAGATGTCCCAATAGAAGATGTTGGAGTGTTCCTCAGGAACCCGCAGTCATTTTCAGAATCAGAACTTAAGGACTGTGAGAGACTTGGGTTTATCTAAGGATCTTTCCGAAACTTTAGCATCTGAACTTCGAAATAAAAATTTACTAGCACAGGACATTAAAATCTCATACTACGGGAAGGGCGGGAATACAATTCTGAGTACTGGAGGCTTTTTATTGACTCAACATAGAGAAGCCTTTAAGCTGTTCTTTCGCACACTGGAAATGTTCGAAAATGTGGAACTACTTCTTGAGAATATTAAGTACAAGTAAGTAATAGCTCGATGATTTGTGTCAGCAGTGCGAAAATACGAAGTACGAAGTTTTTTCTGTGAGTGGGACAGTAGAAACAACAAACAGTAACGCTGGGTGAAAAAGAACTGACCACAAAGGGGTAACTTATCTCCCGGATCAAAAAATATCTTTCAAGATGCTCTTATTGACCTTATCTTCGTTGCATATTAAATTTGGACTGATGAAGCAGTATGTTACAGCTTTAAATAAAGATGGCGCATGTTTTAAATACCTATGTGGATAATTTGCCCGCTCTCAGATGCAAAATTAAAGAATGGAAATTTTTGTACGTCCTCAAATAAGGCGATTATGAAAGATCGAAACTTTGTAGAAAACAGAAAACTACACTTTTTATACTCACATCTGGACTAGTTTCCCGAAAATCTTGGTGCCGAGTGAGTAGGGCGCAGGGCGAGAGGTTCCACCAAGATGTGAAAGAAATGGAACGCAGATATCAAGGCCGATGGAACATTGCAATGATGGCAGACTACTGTAGGCGGTTAAATATACAAGAACATCCACTAAACGAAGTTTTCCATCCAAGAGGGAGACATCTTCCAAAAATATGTAGACTTAAGTGTTGTTTGAGACTTTTTCAATTTAATTTAAATTTTTTAATTCAATTTTTGCTCTTGCATTAGTAAAAATAATGGTTGCATTCAGCGGACGTAGCAAAGCGCTCCCGATACGTAGCGGTAGCGATTGCGATTGGGAGCGTGTTGCGACATTTGAATTTACATAGCCGTGGCGGAAACGTCCGGTGCAACATGCACTACAAATCCAACATGTTATGGGATGGACGCCATTTTTAGTAGCGAGTTTATTTTTGCTAGGTAGCGGTAGCGAAGCGATCGGTATTGGCAGAATTTGGTTTTGAAAGAGGAATTTTATTAGGGTGTATTGGACAGTGATGGTGAGTACAAAATTCCAACATAATAAATTTATGTTATTTGTTATTATTCGTATTTACAAAATTTACAAAAAAAAATTCCAGGGTCCCAAGGGGAAAGTGTTGTCGAAAACCCCACGAATTTTCGAAGATCGTATGAAGGTATGTCTTTTTTCAAACAAACGGTAATATTTTTTAAACGCAAATTACACTCACGTGAAATAGATATGCAATTTTAAGTTATTTGCAGAATGTATTTTCAATAAACCGAAGAAATATTGAACAGAATATGGAGAAACCTGAAAAAAATCTACACAGGCATCAAAGACAATATAGGGAAAACTGGAAGGGGTAGAATTTACTGAGAATATTATCACCAGATTGATGAAATACGTAGGGAGGATAAAACAGTTAACCTCCCTAACCTAATACCTCTACAATCGTTCCTGGCATTATTAAAAAAGCCCCTTGCCAAAAATAAGAACTATCCCGGTGACTTCACAGATGGAAACCACTCCAATCAGGGCAACATGTGTATCCCCCGTAGGTTGTTTCACCAATTTTTTTATTGGTATAATTAAATTAAATAAAGGCTTATAACATGTGCTCATTTTAGAAGTACCAAGGCTAGGAAGTCAAAGAGTTTAATGTTTTATCTATGAAGAAGGCTGACAAAAGTCAAGGAAGCTCAGGTAAAAGAAATTAACCTCTTACGAAATGCTATTGCAAGAAGTAAGAAAATCCAGGAGGAAATAAATAAAACTTTGCACTTATTATGTGAATTACAAAAAAAGAGCAATAATTCGAAAATATTCCAACCTCATCTGCAATATCGACTTCCAGGTGTGGTAGATCTTCTTCTAAACATATCAAATGTCTCGTTGCTCTGAAACTTGCTGGATGTGATAAATTCTAAAATAGACCTCTTTTAATAAGTTTACAAATGTAAGCCTCTAAAATATTTCAAGAATGAGTTCCCTCCATAATTTCTAATTGGACACCTTCATTATCTACAAATATTCGAATTGGTTCTGCTAATTCCTAAAACATTTGACTAAATTATCCTCCGTAATTTAATAAAAACAAACACTTGCTTTAAGATTATTGCTTTGACAATTGTTTCGCTACACTGTCCCTTTTTCAGAAAGAATCTCTAAACTAACTATTACAGGGTTGGTTACAGACTATCCATACAGTAGATAGAATCTTTATCTAAGGGTTTAAGAGGGGAGAATAATTTAAGTCGGTTTGATCGTTTAGTAGCAAACTTGTATATTTCAATTTATTACTTTCTATTGTTTCTAATAAGTTAAGTTTTTCGCTTTTGCTTTGACTATGTAATATTTTAACATCGTTATTCAAGGAATGTCCTGTTTCTATTAAATGATTACTATAATTAGAATCATTTTTAGAATTCAAGAATGAACTTTTGGGTTCTTAAATCCGTTTCTTGAAACGTCTGCCTGTCTAACCTATGTATATTTTTGGACAAGATTCACATGTTAATTTGTATACTCCCGACTTACATAACTTATGTATTTTCGTTTTATTATTTTTAATTACAGATCCTAATGTCCTATTACATTTAAAAGCAATATTCCGATTTACCCTTCTAAGTTTTTTAGCTATTATTTAACTTGGTTGTCCAACATAAGTTAATGTGTTAAAATTTTTGTTTGTCTTATTAGAGTAGTTTAGGAAAGACTACATTCATGGCCTTGTTATATAGTTTCTTTTTTAATAGTGAGTCAATTAAATTGGGTTCGTAACCGTTGTTCAATGCAATTTGTTTAATTATATTTAATTCCTTGTCGTAATATTCTTGATTGAGAGGGACCTGAAGTAATCTAATCTTAAACCCTTAGAAAAATATTCTACCTACTGTATGGATAGTCACAATTGTCAAAGCAATAAACATGTGTGTGGTAATCTTAAAGCAAGTTTTTGGTTTTATTAAATTACGTATGTAATGGATTATCAAGTAAAATGTCCATAACGTCCTTTCTACTAATTTCTGATGTAGTAAGTCCTAGAGTACAAAGACGTTTCCACTTTATTAACACATGTTAAATCAGCAGCACTACACACAAACACTGAAAAAGATATACCTTGGAAAAAAATCTAAATCTCAAAATCAACAGCACCCAAACAAAAATAAGACACCATAACCTCTACATACATACACGTTGCCAGTCGCTACCGCTGCGTATCGTTTAAATCAACCGACATTTTCATTCATTAATTATTTTAATGTTGATAAAAAAACCTTACGTGATAGAGGAAAATGTTTAAAAATGGTTGTCTTGTGTTACCAAACACATATTTTTTTAATATAACCCCACACCAATTTTTTTTTATTTCAGTGTCGCCGCAAAATCATTAAAAATGAGACGCGCCGTACACGACGCCCCGTATATCTGGCAATCGGGTGCGTCGTCGCGGAAACCACTTAACGGAAACGCATTCGCCGTTTACAACATCAAACAATCGTAATCCCGAGGGCCCCGAATCCAAACATAAGGTTTTTAATCTCGACCGCCACGTGGCCCAAAATCAATCCGCTTGCATAAATGTCACCGGCAAGTCTTCCCGGATATTTAAACGCTGGCTGAGGGGGGGAGGGTGACGCCTTGGGGTAATTGCCGTTAATGGAGGTGGCGTGCGACGGACAGCACGCCACCGCGATCTGTTATGGACACGAGATAATGAGGAGGAATATGTTGTGGTACGGTCATCGAGGAAAGTCCCTCGCTCCGAGTCGATAGTGTGTAGATTTAATCGATGAGAGAGATGTCGTGATAGTTTTATACAAGCCCGAGAGTTACGGGAGAGTAATAAATAACATATTCTTTAACGAAGAAGAACTAAATTAAACACTCGTTAGGCTTACCTAGCTAACTTGCAGTGGTCATTGAAAAACCTTCCTCTTCTGGATCGAACACCAGCTCCGAAGCGGAATTTTTGAAAAAAGTCGCCTGTTACCTGAAGGAACTGGAAGCTTACTTTTTGTCGGGATATCAAAATAAATTTTTCACCATTTTTTGTAAGCAAAAGACAACTGGAAGTTTTCACCTCCCATTCTGAGTTAAGCACAAACTTTAATTCGAGTCAAAATCGATTTTCTCACCAATTTTTGGAACGAAAGGTACCTCAAACTAGCAGTTTTACTACTACATCAGCCTCCTGTTTAGAGCCTCAATTGCAAGGGGATACGAGCTGTGGAGACACAGCAGGGTAGTATTCATCCCCAAAGTAGGGAAGACTACACACGGACCCGAAGTCGTGCCGGAGCGTTTGCCTCACCAGTTTCATTATGAAGACTCTAGAGAGACTGGTGGACTGGTATCTGAGGGACTGGGTGGAGCTGAAGACCCCTCTAGAGCCAGCTCAGCATGCGTACCGAAGCGGCGGGTCTGTGGGCTCGGCTCTTCACAATCTGACTTCCAGGTTGGAGGAGGGTATGGGCTCGGGACGGCTGTCGGTGTGCGTGTTCGCTGACATCGAAGGGCCTTCGATAACACGGCCCTGTATTCGACCTGCAGGGCGGTGGAGCGTACTGGAGTGGGAACGGCCAATGTCAGGTGGATCCGCTCCATGCTAACCGACCGGAGGGTCAAGGCAAGACTGGGTGGGGAGCAGGTCTCCATCGGCTTATCACGGGGTTGTCCACAGGGTGGGGTCTTGTACCCCTTCCTGTGGTGCCTAGTGGTGAACGAGATATTGCATATTCTGAGAGAAGAACACGGGGCCTATGCTGAGGCATATGCAGACGACCTTGTGATAATGACACAGGGGACGGACGTGAGAAGGATGCAGGGGCTACTGAACGGGACATTGGTAAGATTCTCACAATGGAGCTGGGACAGCAAGTTGGCTGTCAATCCTGGCTAGATATAGATGGTCATCTTCACCAGGAAAAGGAAGGTGGAGTGCAAGCTCAACATTTCGATGGATGGGGAGCCTCTTTCTGCAATCGGAAGCATGAAGTATTTAGGGGTATGGTTGGACTCCAAGTTGACCTTCGAAAAATATATAAGATCAAGGACCAGGTCGGCCTTTGGAGCTCTGTGGGCGTGCCGGAGAGCGGTAGAGGGCACTTTGGGCCTGGGGCACAAGATCATGCAGTGGAACTACGGTACCATGGGGGTGCCTACGCTCACGCATGGGGCATTGGCATGGTGGCCTAAGCCCAAAAGAGCAGCAGCAAGGCTAGTTCTTGACAAACTGCAGAGATTGGCTTACCTCGGCATAACAAGCGCCATGAGGACGGCGTCCACGAGGGCCCTAGAGCTCTGGTGGGTTTGCCCTCGCTGCCGGATCGGGTGCGGATGGAGGCGGCCATTGCATCTGTGAGGCTGTCGAGCTGCGGGCTCTGGAAGGAGAGAACCTTTAATTGGGGCCCGTACGACATTTTAGAGGGCTGGCCCGGGGATCGCGGGGCCATGGGCATGCCGAGTGACGTCATGATCCCCGAGATGACCTTTGACAAATGGAGAGAGAGGCAGAGTTGGCTCCTGGGATGGACTTGTCTGGTACAAGGGTCCAGAATGGTAGATTCGGCCGGAGCTGGAGCGTACTGCGAGACAACGGGATCGAGCTTGTCGGTCCCTCTGGGTCAGTAGTGCACTGAGTTTCATGCGGAAATTTTCGCTTTATTGATGGCCGCCAGAGAGGTGCTTCGGCTTAACCACGAAAGCAGGAGGGTCTTCTTCTGCTCGGATAGTAGGGCTGCACTTATGGCGCTGAAGTCACTGCGTACGCGCTCCTTGTTGATAAAGGAGTGCAAAGGGGTACTGAGGAGAGTGGCTGAGGAGAAGAAGGTCACGTTGATCTGTGTCCCGGGTCAAACCGGTATCCGGGGCAATGAGGCAGCGGACGTCTTAGCCAGGGAGGGCTCTTCGCATAGGCATATGGAACCAGAGCCCCGCTTAGGGAACGCCTCGTGTGTGAGGCGGGGAGCTCTCGAAGCCTAGGCGAGAGACCGGGCCGCGGTGTGCTGGAGAGTTAGTCCCGGAATGAGGCAGGCGAGCCTTATGATGGATGGGCCCGCCCTCCCTCGGACCAGGGAGCTGCTTAGACTGACCAGAAGAGAGTGTAGAGCACTAACAGGACATTGCAGGCTTAGAAGGCATCTTTGATTGCTAGACATTGGAGACGACCCGGAGTGCAGGTGGTGCATGGAAGGAGAGGAGACCCCGTATCATCTACTCACCGAGTGCCCTGCTTTGACATGGGCAAGATTGGGAGTCTTTGGAACGGCCCTGATCGATCCGGATTCAGTGCACGGTATTGGGCTAAAGGAGTTGCTGACGTTCTATAGGAGGGGTGGCATTCTGGACGCCCTCTAGAGCGGTCTGGGCCCATCTGGTGGCCTAAGTGCTTGGACGCCCGCCAGGGCGCCCCCCTTTAATACCAATACCAATACTACATCAGCCCCAGAAATGTTAGCATTTCGATGACAAAGGCATTGTTTTTTTTTTAACTTCAAATTGTTCACTCACTTAGATTCCCAAGGTTGCTATAGTGAAAAGTACCTGAAACCTGCAGTTATCACAGACAAATCTCACTTCTTGGTTTGGACGGCAGCTCCGAAGGAGAGTTTTTGAAGAAATTCGTATAAATCTTTTATTAACATAATCTTTTTCATCAATTTTTACACAGGGAGGTATCTCAAACCAGCAGTTATCACCAAAAGAACTTCCGTTCCTGAGTCAAGCACCAGTTTGTCAAGAAATTCCTATGAATTACCGAAAAAAGTAACTGAAAGTCCAATTTTTATGCAGTTGTCAATGAAGAACTTCCCTTTTTGAATTGAACATCAGCTCCACAAGTGAATTTTTCATTAAGTGGATCTAAATTCAGCCGTAAAAATCTTAATGAATTTATACGAAACAAGTATTACTTGTTTTCAAATATTTTAAATTCTTTCTGTAGTTCTCTGTGACCTTAGATTTTCCAGGTTTTTCTAGTGAAAAATACTTGAAACCTGTAATTATTAATTGCCAGGTTCGAAGGAGAAATTTTGAAGAGTTGCGTCAAAATTACTGAAAAAACTAAATGGAAACTAACTTTCTATTGAAATTTAGCTTAAATTGTAATAAAAATCGATTAGGTTACAAATTTTTTTTAGCGGAAAGTAACTCAAACTCGCAGTTATCACCTGAATTACCGAAAAAAGCAACTAGAAGCCCACACGTTGCTGGAATTCCAATTAATCTTAAGTTAAAATATTCTTTTTCACGAATTTTTGTAACTGAAGGTACCCCAAACCTGGCCTTATCACCAAAAAGCCACCCTTTCTGGGTTGAACACCAGCTCCAAAAGTGAGTTTTTCATTAAGTTCATCTAAATTACCATTTAAAGACCCTACTACATCAGCCCTAATAATGTTATGTAATTTCTAGCAAAACAAACGTTATTTCCTTCAAAAATTAAAGAATGGATGTTTACTGCTCTAGAGCCTTGGATTGGAACACAAGCTCCGAAAGATATATTTTAAATAATGTTATCAAAATAACCGAAAAAAGTAACTGGAAACTCCCTTTTTATTGCGATTTCGGCTAAATTCCTATCAGAATCAGTTTTGTCACCAATTTTTGTACCTCAAGCTCGCAGTTATTACCTAACAACCTCTTCTTAGGTTGAACACCAGCTCCTAAGCAGATTTTTTGAAGGGATCCGTCTGAATTATCAAAAGAACTAACTGGAAGTTGATTTTTTATTGGGACATCGATTAAATTCCAGTCAAAATAGGCTTCCTCACCATTTTTTGTTACGGAAGATACCTCAAACCTGCCGTTATCATCGAAAAACCTGCCTTCCTTGGTTGAACTCCCGCTCAATAAGTGAGTTTTTTATTATTAAGTTGGTCTAAATTTCTAGTTTAAGACTCACTCAGCATCAAAAATCTTATGGTATTTCTATAAGACAGGTGTTATTGGTAAAAAAAATTATTTACTTCTCCGCAGATTCGAATTCGCAAGGGTTTATTAGTGAAAATCTGCAAATCTCACTTCCTGGGTTGAATGGCAGCTCCGAAGGAGAGTTTTTGAAAAAATTCGAATTAAAGAAAAATGTAAATGGAAGCCCACTTTTTATTCGGTTATCGATTAATTTTTTATCAAAATGAGCTTTTTCACCATTTTTTTACCGAAGAAAGTTACTAGAAGCGAACTTTCTGTTGCGATTTGGGTTAAATTCTAGTAAAACTAGACTTTTTTACCAATTTTTGTAACGGAAAGTACCTCAGACTTGTAGTTTTTCGTATTTGAGCACTAGCTCTGGAATAGAGGGTCTGAAGAAATTTGTCTGAATTATCGAAAAAAGTAACTGAAAATCCATTTTTTATGCAGCTGTCAATAAAAAGTTCCCTTTCTGGATTGAACATCAGCTCCACAAGTGAGTTTTTGATTAAGTTGATCTGGATTGAGCCCCAAAAATCTAATGCTATTTTTACGAAACAAGCATTATTTGTTACAAAAATTAAATTATTATTTAGTTCTCTGCATTCTTAGATTCGCAAGTTTTTTATAGTGAAAAGTTCCTGAAACCTGCAATTCTCCCGGACGAATCTCTATTCTTAGGTTACACGGCAGCTTCGAAGGAGGATTTTTGAAAAATTGCTTCAAAATTAGTAAAAAAAGTAACTCACTTTTTATTATTTTTATTGGATGTACACCAACGAAAAGTACCTCAAACCTGCCATTATCAACGAAAAACTTCCCTTTCTGAGTTGAAGCTGCACAAGTGAGTTTTTATTAAGTTGATTTAAATTCAGCACCAAGTCAGGTTGATAAAATTTAACATTAAGTTGGTTAGTGTCCGTTAAATTCAGTATCAAATCAGTTAGAAAACATTTGCACCTATAGGTACTTAATTCTGATAAAGAAATAGTTAAACATTTGACTAGAGTTCTATATGTAAAACTTTCCTATAATATCACTGTTATGTTTTTATAGTTTGGAGCGTATTGCAATATCTATTTGTAGAGCTCTTGAATGCCTAATAGTAAATTAGGTGCTACCCTTCCTGATCAGCTGGCATATTATACCCACAGCATGGCAAATCAGTTATATCAAATACACTGACATGTTTGAATCGCTGACTGGGGTAATCCAGTAAATATTATATAACGCCGAATTGCGAGGCTGTTTGAAAAATGACGACGTTTCTAAGCCAGCGGTCGTTCAGAGCTCAATTTGGTACCGCTTTTTCACTACCACAAAAAATGCCTAGTGATATTCCATTAGGATTAGTGCTGGGACCAGTGTCGTTCTTAGTGTATATCGCGGACTTGCTCTGTACCATATACTCTGGCGTAACCGCTACAGCGAGACTTAAATACTATTTGAAAGTGGGGCTCGATGCAATAACACAATAATAGACTTTAGACTTTATTGGCCATTAAATACATTACAAGAACAACAAATCACAAAGTAGTTATATAAGGCCGTTTAGGGAGCACAAAACCAAACATAACCTCAAACCTAAAAACCGAGGGGCAGGGGGGCCGAATGCTATCAGAGCGTGCTTCATACAATCTTTCTAGGAGCGGAGCAAACTCTAATAGTACGGGGACCCGCAGCGCGCGGTTTTTAGCTTTGAGGTTATGTTTGATTTTGTGCTTTGTAAACAGCCTTGCATACCTACTTGGCAAGTCACATCTGCGAATAAAAAGTAACTAACCCAAGGTCAAACAGGCACCCTAATAACTAGCTACAAAAATTCCAATTTGTATTATGGAGACAGCCGCGACGGTCCTTGACAACGGTTGGTAGAACTCGGATGAGCACAGGCTATAATGGCTCTGGACAATTAATTCAAATCCCATGGTGTATTTGGTATTTGGTGTGATTATGATTTTTCTCACAATTAATAAGTTTCCAGCAGCTCCGACCAAGATTGTCAGAGTTGTTAGCAAACTAACCGTAAGCTGCAGCTTTTGTCGACTGAACTTCTTTTTTATAGCGTTTATTTAAATTTCAATACTCCTGCCAATGACCATAACTGCCAGAGGGTTTGGCCTTAACGTGTAAGAACTTATCATAACACAAATATATGTTGTACCAGTGAATTAGTGGATTTAACTTGTTTTGATTTAATAATCTAGTGATGATTTATATTGCTTGTTAGAAAATTTAACAGATGGGCTCAGCGTCAAGGAATGGTGATCATCCCAAACTGTTATCTCCAGAATCTGAGAAAATTGATTGAACCCACTGCTGACACGGTTTTAATAGAAAATCTATAATCTTTCAACCTAAAATCAATCTTCACATTTATGATCTGAAAACCCAGGTTCAATATTACGCTGTAAAACGTATCACAAAAGTTTACCATAATGTTCTCAATGCAATTTACTGAATAGAAAGTAATTTTAGTATTTTCTGAAATGGTTCCATGCGTTCCAAAAGAGGATAACATGTTCAGTAACTCATTCCGGTCAGCGTCATCACTCAAATTGAACTTAACATTGAAATCTCCAACAATAATAATAATAATAATAATAATAATAATAATAATAATACACATATCTAGAAACGAACAACATTCTCACTGAAGAGCAGAATGGCTGCTGAAGGGAATGTATGGGCTGTAAGAAACAAATAAGAATCAATGTAAAATTAGAAAAATAAAAAAGAAAAACGTAAATTTATGCATGGCATATATAGATTATCAGAAGCTCTTCGACTCAGTGCCGCATAGTTGATTAATGAAAACCTTGAAAATATACAATGTACATCCTGTCATGATTGCTTTCCAAAAATACTATGAATAAAGAGAAAACTAAATTAGGAATCAACATAAAACATACAGAATTAGAAACTGACTTAATAAACATCAGAAGAGGAATTTTTCAAGAA
This sequence comes from Cylas formicarius, assembly GCF_029955315.1. Classification (NCBI taxonomy): domain Eukaryota; kingdom Metazoa; phylum Arthropoda; class Insecta; order Coleoptera; family Brentidae; genus Cylas; species Cylas formicarius. Next base: position 2,501,676 of record NW_026844361.1, on the reverse strand, counting down.
GTCTCCCTTTCAGTATTATGGTTCTGTCAGTGTTTGAACGCTTTATCACGCGGACTAAATCGCACCAAATATGGAGCTATCGTTAAAGCAAATGGAAACTCAAGAACTATGAGCCATCTATCATTTGTTTACGATTTAAAATTATATGCCGCTTTGCAAAAAAACACCTAGATTCAAACTTAAAATTCAGTGGAGCACAGATATCAGAATGCCAAACTGTATCAGTTAAAAAGGGAAAACTAAAAGAAGGACAACCTATCGAACAAGAAGCAGGCAAATTTATTTACGCTATGATGGAAAAACCATACAAGTATTTAGGAATTCCTCAGACCCACGAAATAAAACATAAAGCAGTAAACGCCACATTGATCAAAGAGTTTGAAAAACGTGTTTACAAGTTTTTTAAAAAACCAACTCAACTCAAGAAACCTTTCCACAGCCATAAATAGCTATGCCATATCTTCTTTGGGATAGTTAAATGGACCCAAACAGATACCGAACTAATGAACAGAAAGGCAACAGAAAGAAGAGAAAGGAAAAAAAATGCAGTGGACGAATGCAGTCAACAAATTGTAGGCATAAGAAATTTCTTCAATTACCAAAACAATGAACTTCATCAAGCTAGAAAGAGAGCGATTACAGGACATACACCTGTAAACTTAAGCGTGGAAAATTTTAAGCCATGTGATACAAAAACTGATGAGTTCAAAACTGGCGTTCAAAAAGATTTATTAATAATTTATAGAAAGATACAGTACATGAAAGCAAATCCGTTGAATGGCTGAAGATTGGAACGCTTTCTCCCTGAAACTGAAGGGTTTAATTAGGTTTGATTAGGTTTAATTTAATAAGGGATTAATATACAAGATCATATTATTAAAACAAGAAACTATCAATAATACATCCTTAAGGAAGAAATACCCACAGATAGGTGCAGAAAGTGCGACAAAAATCAAGAAATCTCGTTGCAAATGTTACCTCGGGTGTCCCCCAGGGATCTTATCTGGGTCCTTCACTCTTTAATATTTTTGTTTTCGATGTTGGCTTTGGTTTCCCGGTTTCTGTTTATGCGTCTTTTGTCGATGATTTAAAAGTAAAAAAGGGATTCGTTCACATTCAGATGTATTAGAGCTTCAGAACCATCTTGACAGATTTGCTGATTATTGCAGAAACCACAGATTATTCTTAAATCTTGATAAAGGTCGATATAAGCAAGTAAAAGATTGGGAATTGTTCTTGACTCACAGTTAAACTTTGAGGCCCATATTAGAAGTATTGTCAAAAAATGTTTGAGAAATCTGGGCTTCATTTTGAGAACTACAAAAGAATTCAACAAATATCAGTGAGTAATAATCGTGTATAATAGCATAAGATCTGTACTAGAGTATTCATCCGCAGTTTGGAATCCTATTTATAGTAAATATATCATCAGAATAGAAAGCATACAAAAAACTTTTTAACAACTTAAACTTTAGATACAATAGATATGGACACTTTTGGTCGTACGAAGAAAATTTAATATTTTGCAATTAGAAGTCGCTTTTGATGTTGTTTTTCCTTACGAATTTGTAAATAACCTTGTGACTGACGTTTACTATTGACCGATTTAGGGCGAATTACTTTTCTAACTCTCCTATAATAAGATGTGCTCGAACTTATAAATAATTATGTTTTCCTAAACGGAATAAATATAGATATGTTTAGTTTAAGCCTTAGTTTATTTAAAACAAACGTATATAAAATTCTTTAGCTGGTAGTTATAATTTATTTAAATCCAACCTTTGCTTTCATTGTAGAGATAAGACATTTATTGCTCACTTTCCCGATTTTGTTAATGGAATATTGGCCTACACTATGCCAATATGGCATTCTGTAATTGGGTAGCTGGGTCTGCCTGTCGAATGGTCTGTGACATATAAATAAATAAGTAAAAAGCTATATAAAAGCAAGCTGTTAAGATCTATTGGGATAAACAGTAAGACGCAACAGGCCGCATATTACCGTTATTAAAAAACAACCCACGGAAGCGCTACTAATTGATATAGCGGTCCCAAATAACTTCAACGTAAAAAACAAATATAATGGAAAAGTGAATAAATATGCTGACCTAAAGAATTAAAAGAGCAGTAGAATCTTGAAGAAGTTGTTTTGTCATGTTTGGGGTTGAATGACACTTCTCTCAAAGGCATTGACATCATCAAGCCAACCTATCGAACGATGCAAAAGGCTGTAGTCATTCCTAGAATAAAGAAATGCACGCAAGTCTTACCGTTAAGGCTAACTTCCGCTGAAACACCCGCTGTGAAAGCCGGTGCGCAAAAATAATAACAATAATAATAATAATAATAAGCAAAATAAATCATTTTGATTTATTAAGCTTTGGCCAAAATTTTAAAGAGTGATTCAATAAGGGTTCACATTAAAATAATAAAAAAAAACTCGGAAGACTAATAAAAATATACAAACATTTTTATTTGCCATTTTGGATTAGTGTATTACAATTAGGTATGAAAGATGATGTCATTCAAATGACATGACATGAGTCGCGATGTGGCATGACGTAATTCGTTTATTGAAATTTCCTATCACTTTTTGGCACAATTCAGGTTCTATGCCGGCTATGTCGCGTCTAATCTCCTGTTTCAGCTCTGCAATAGTGTTTGGGTTATTTCTATACACCCTGCTTCTTAGAAACCCCCAAAAAAATATAGCGGAGTAAGATCACATGATCTTCTTCTTAGCGTGCCTTGTCCTATCGAACGTTGGCGATCATCAGCGCAATCTGGACTTTGTCCACCGCTCTTCTAAAAAGTGTCCTGGCGCTAACACCATACCACTGCCGCAGATTCTTCAACCAGAAAGTTCTGCGACGGCCTGGGCCTCTCCTACCATCTATCTTGCCCTGCATAATGAGTTGGAGTATTTGGTACTTTGTGTTGCGTAGAATATGTCCGAAATATTCGCGGCGGCCAATTGATATCGCCGTTACGTGCATCGTTTCTCTGGATGTGTGACAAGTGGCTCCATCCTGTTGTAACCACAAATCTTCAATGTCCATACCTTCCAACTGCTCCCAGAAAAAATCAGATATAATGTTTCGATAGCGAACACCATTAACCGTAAAAGCGTTCACCGCATTATCCTCGAAAAAAAAGGGCCAATTATTCCTCCGCACCAAACAGTCACTTTTTGAGGATGCACTGCTTTTTGAACAATTTCTCTTGGATTTTCTAATCCCCAAATACGAGCATTGTGTTTGTTTACAAAGCCACCACCGTAAAAATGTGTCTCATCGCTAAAGATGATTTTCGTTGAAAAATGAACCCCTTGTTCTCGTATCTCGTGGTTTCAACTGCTCAGTTATTTGGATTTATATGGGTGTAGATGCAAGTCTTTTGTTAAAATTAGCTGTGTGGTTGAATACGTAAGGCCCATTTGCTGCGATCGATGACGAATCGATGTGTTTGGATCTTAGGCTACACTTTCGCGAACAATGGCAATATTTTGGTCTAACCGACCTGCACGAGCACGTTGAGGGACTTTGAAGTTAGTTACAGATTCAATTTGCTCAAATTTTTGAACCACATTCCAAATTGTCCTCTCAGAAGGTCGATTTTGCGCGCCGTAGAGCCCGAAATGTATTTTTTCTTGGTCGAACATTTTCATAATAGGCTTGCACAATTTTTACACGTTGTTCAGTCGTATATTGCTCCATGACTAATTTTGTTTATGTTTTGACGTTAGAAATCTCATATGATAATAGACAAATACAGTGGCGTTTCAAAAATATTCCAGATTGTAATGTGCAAAACTTTTATTGAGTTATATGCGAAGTGCCTTGACTCGCATTCACACGTTTTTCGCAATTCGTAGCGCTTGCGATTGCTTTTTGTTCGTTTTAGTGCGATATTTCAACGCGGCTTCACCCCTTGCCTATTAACGCTAAAGTTACATTAGAACATACACACCCACTTACCGTTATTGCGCGATAAACAACCGTTGGGGGAAAACTTTTGCCTTTTTCGGGTAAAATCAGCGTCGGGGGGCGTGTCGCCATGACTGATGGCCGTAATTCCTACCCCCTGAAATTGCGTAAATTCAATTGACGCAATGCCCGACGGGTCTCGGTTAATCTAACGCACAATCGCGTGTTTTTTGTAGCGTTTGTTCGTACAAAAAAACTAGGCGAGAACCGAGCATATATTATAGGTACAGGGTGGGCCAAATTGGATAATTTTGAATGGTAACTTCCCTTTCCGTAGGCGAAGAAAACTAATGATAAAAACAGCTCTTGGGTATCCAGTAGCGTTTCGGAGTCATATAATTGTTATAGTCCAGAGTAATTGAGTAGTTACATTATAGAATGCATGTTTAGTTCTTTACTGGATGCCGTAAATTGACACAGGAATTTTGTTTGTCAGTTTTTAAATACGTGTCAAAAGCCGCGTCTAGGTAAAATTTTTAAATTTATCGGATAATTAAATCGAAATGAGGTGGCTCTTACTTCATGAAAATCCATTTAAAAAAATAAATAAGAACTAAAAGTTCAGATTTTCACGAAATTATATATTTTGACATGACAATTGTTCCGACAACACCGTGTCTTTATCAAATGTAATATTTACACACTATCTGTTACTATATATACCAAAAATGACAATAAAACCATAATTAATTAATGAGAATTTAATATTAATATTAAGAGACATTTAAACAAACATTTTATAGATTTTCGGGCAACGCGTTCAGGCTGTGGAATATTAGGTCAGGCGGTTTTGATTTTTTAAGGATTTTAGCCGTTTCAAATCGAATTTTTTTAACTGTTTGAGATGTTTAGGATAGACTCTACATTTGAAATTATTTCCTCTTTTGGAATAATACGTGGAGCAAGGACGAAGTTGGGACCTTTTGAAAGAACTGATTTTTCAAAATAAATACGAACTAAAAGTTCAGATATTCACGAAATTATATATTTTGACATGACAAGTGTTTCGACAACACCGTGTCTTTATCAAATGTAATGTTTACAAACTACCTGCTACTATATATATCGAAAAATGACAATAAAACCTTAATTAATGTTGTTGTCAGAATTTAAGTTAAAAAATGGAGAGATATTTAAATCTAATTGATCGTTAAGCAATACATTTGAAAGTCTCATTTTGTTAATGTCCATGGCTTCCAATGAATTGAATTTTCTACTGTTTGTGGCTGTATGTAAAATATGAAAATTGTCGTCAAAAATGTGTTTTTCTGTGTTTAAGTGTGTAACATAATTAGAATCCAGACTATTGTTTTTAAACGCTCTTTCATGTTCGTTAATGCGTTTCTTGGAGATTCTAGCTGTTTGTCCAATATAAATTTTAGAATATGATCCGCATTTCAACCTGTAGACAATTGATTTTTGAGATTTTGGCCACTTCGATTTATTGTTTGTTTAAAATATTTCTATTGTGTTGCTATTTTTAAACCACATTTTGACAAATGTTTTGAAACTTTTTCACTGGGTTCTCCTACGTACGTAATGATTTTAAATTGTTCGTGTTCTATATTAGGTTTCGACTAAATACAGCTTGAATTTGTTTTTTATTTATAATTTGATCGATAATGAACGAATTGTAGCTGTTGTTCAGTGCAATTTGTTTAATGATATTAAATTCTTTGAAGTAATTTTCTGTTGAGAGTGGCGGGTGTATAAAATAGTGAAATGCAGTCATTTTGTGTGTGTCCGTGTGTGAAGGTTTATAGTAAATGGAAAAATCAAATTCGTTTGGAATTTTCGTAATAGTTAAGTTTAAAAAATTAATAGTTATCCTGTTCAATCTAGATAGTGACTAGTTAGTTAGTGTAATTTAAAAAAGAATTCAATGGTCTCTCCGTTCCAAAAAAGCAAGCAAAGACATCATCCACGTATCTATATTACCATAGAAAACTTTTACTTAAAGGATGTTCTTGTGTGATATTTTTCAAATTATCCATAGAAATCTCGGCTAACAAAGGACTAAGTGGGTTTCCCATAATCAAACCTTCCTTAGAGATGTAAATCTGTCCATTAAATTCAAACTTAAATTCTCACAACAATATTAAGTGGTCATTTTTTGGTATATATAGCAGCAAGTAGTTTGTAAATATTACATTTGATAAAGACGGTGTTGTCGAGACCATTGCCATTTGAATATATATAATTTCGTGAAAATCTTACCTTTTAGTTCTTATTTATTTTGATAATTAAATGGTCCCGAACGAATTGGTAAGGAGCAGGGCCTTCTTTTAAGACTTGTGGATTATTTCACTCGAGAAAAAAATGCGGGAAAGCCGTTTTTACCCTTAAACGCTGTACACAACGTAAGTATTTACTGTCTCCATAGTTGAAACCATATCATTTATTATTTATTTATTTATTTTTTATTTAAGTTAAGTTTCTGAAAATTACTATTAAGGTAGATACTTATTATGTCTTATTGTAGCCTGTTGTCGATACATTAAATATTTCTCTAAGATCGGTGCATAAGCTTGTTTTTGGAGGCATCAAAACCCATCATGAACATAAAGTTAAAGTTCAGAGCAGTCATATCGCAGCACACAGCGGAAAAGTTGATCGATGCATTTAATATTCTCCCAGTTGTTATCGATATGCATGAATCAGACTCGGAGGATAAGATATTTTTCCGGCGATGAACAGTTTTTGTTTTCCGAAGCAAGTCGCCATAATATCATTATAACAAAATAATTGTATGTACTTAAGTAGTAGGTTCTACCATTTATAACATGATGACTAACGTTTAAGTTGCAAAAACCCTTAGAAAATAGAATTTTAATTTAGTTTTTAGGATTGCATATCTGAACGTACCTACTTTAAACTAATGAATTAATTATAATCGGAACGCATCTAAAAATGGTAGCAATATAGCTCAGACATACGAATCATTTTTGATTACGACACGATACATGACGTAACTGCACAATTCCTTGACTGAAGTATCGTAAGTATTTTACCTCCGAAACAATCGAGTTTTAGATCTCGTTAGAGTATTAAAATCGGTAATAGATAATATTTTTAAGAATTTTTATTTATTTATTTACTTTAAGACAAGGTACCCGAACATGACGAACTCACCTCACAATTTACAACCGTGTACGGGCATAGCATATGGACGAAGAAGAGACTTTTCCTTTTTCAAATGAATAGTATAATTTGTGGCACTGCTTCTTTGTGTGTAAAGTCGAAAATGTATACCGGGTGATGCATTGCCGAACGAAACATAGGAAATCCCATGTAAATTTTTAGGTGCCCAAATATTGGCTCTCTTGTAGATTTTGATAGCCGAAGAAATTGAATATTGAAGAAGCCAACAAAACCCGACCACAGTCTAGAAGACCACCAACAAATACCCCAAAAATTGCCATTGCTACTGAGTTTGATATCCTAGACAAGTGGATTCACTAATGGTCGAGAGCTCAGCTGAACTACAACTTGCCCTGCATAACAGAAATACCCCTTGGATTTGATCTACCCCGCAAAACCTGGTGCGCAATGAATCGCATTAGGACCCAACACGGTAGATGCGCATACTTCTCTTCCTCTCGTGCGCTGCGGGGATTCTCAAGCGATCCAACATATAATTGAGGAATGTCCCCAAAGATCATACGAAGACTTCCTGTTTTCAACGCCAGATGCGATTGAATATATAGGTAAACTTGATGTTTGTTTTTAAATTATTAGCTTGGTTTGTTTTACTTGATACTGGATGTGTAATTGTTGTATATGTTGTTGATAACTCTGTGTCGAAAAGCTATACGCTATATTCTTGGCCTAGAGCAGTACAACGTCGTTTCTAATCTTGATGACAGGATACTTGACTTGGTGTTGTCAACCGTTGAGTGTTCTGTTAGCAGAGAGCCCATCCCGATAGTTAGGGAGGACCAGTATCACCCAACGCTCAACATCACCTTCTCATTGAGTAAAAGCGAGAAGTGCAACTTTCCAGTTAACGCAGAAGTGTCTAGATACAACTTCGGAAAGCAAATTTTCTATTGCTTTATGACACAATTCTTAACACTGACTGGTCAGTACTGTATGGCATAGATGAGGTTAACCTAGTCTGTGACAGGTTCTATCAGATATTATACACTATATTTGACACCTGTGTCCCGAGGGCAGTTATCCATCGGAGAAATTATCCGGTCTGGTTTACTTCAGATATTATCTTAAATATCAAAGGAAAACACCGAATTTTTAAGAAGCTGAGAAAAAGTGACTCACAACATCTTAAAGCGCAATACATTACTTTACGTGCGTAAATGAAATTTATGATTGCCACATCCTACAAAAACTATGTGGCTAAGGTAGAAAATTCAATTGCTGCTGATCCCCAGACATTCTGGTCCTTTGTTAATGCAAAGCGCTCCTCGACGCCGTTGCCTGAGGTTATGTCCAATGAGGCTGTGCAATACTCGGACCCACAGGATATTGTTAACGCATTTGCCACATTTTTTGGAGATGTCTATATGGCACCAACCACTGAGAATATCTCTGTGAACAAAACAAACCTCAATTCCAGTATTAGCATAAACTATCTCTCGGATGAAGCTATTTTAAGAGCAGCAAAGAAGTTAAAAAATAAGGCTACCCAGGGACCGGATAGAGTACCATCCTTTATTGCCAGAGATTGTATTAATGCTTTCCTTAGACCTATCGCTTACATATATAACCTCTGTCTCAAGTCAAGCATGGAAGTATGGAAAGAAGCGAGAATAACTCCTGTATTCAAGAGGGGCTGTGTAAACAATATTACTAATTACAGACCCATTTCCATCCTATCGGTCTTCGCTAAGATTTTTGAGTCTTCTGTGTACAAGTGGATCTATGGACAAGTGAAGCATATTATTACCCAAAAACAACACGGATTTTTTACCAATAGAAGTATATTGGAGAGGCCCTAGACAATAAATCTCAAGTTGATGTACTATACACAGATTTTTCTAA